>NC_141991.1:249594851-249917351 GCF_049901715.1 Pseudonaja textilis
TAATGAGTACCTGTGTTAATGAATACTATGTACGGGTAATTCTCAATTTATTGAGACCAGAATTTCCACTGCCAAACAAAGTGATTGATAAGTGAGCCTCTTCCTGATTTTACCATCTTTTTTGCCGTGGTTGTTAAATGAATCACGTGGCCATTAAGTGAATCTGGCTTTCCCCCATAATTTTGCTTGCTGGGAAGATTATAAATGATGATCAACATGAGCCCAGGACACTGCAACGATCATAAATACTTGCTAGTTGCCAAGCACTCAAATTTTGATGATGTGACCATGGTCATAACTGGGAGGATTGGTCATAAATCCATTTTTTCCAGCAGTTTTGTAACTTCGAATGGCTAATGGTTGTAAGCTGAAGATTATCTGTATAAAAAAAAATATTTATTTATTTATACAACATAAGAATTATCTGTTATTTATTTTATAAATGTCATGCCCCTGGTGGAGACTGACTCTGAATGAGATGAGGAACAGCCGACAGGGAGTGGAAGGGTGGCTCTGGAGGTTGTGGAGGAGGCTGGGGAAGGGCAGAGGCCGGCTGGGCAGTCAGAGGAGGACCCAGGCCCATCCCCTCTCCATCCTAGGGCATGCAGGGAGGAGAGGATAAGGGAGAGACGTCATCTACTGGGGAGGAGAGGGCCTTGATCCCCTTCATGGGCTGCAGATGTGACAACTGGATAAGAGGAAAGACATGCGTAAGGTCACAGAACCAAGCAGCTTTAGTACAGAACAGATGAGCTAAGCCACACCCAGGCTCCTTGCTGTCTCCTTGCTCATATAGCAAATACTGTTTCAGTTTCCAAACAGCCCTCAACTCTCTCACACACTGACAAGACACTAGCCAGATGAATACCAATGGATGCTGGTAGGCAGAGGCAGAATTCCCCACCCCTTATTTTTCTCCGCAAAAACTAAGCCCGATCACATAGTTTCATAGTGAAGCACAGGTATCCAGCTAGTAAATAAATATATGAGTATATACATTAAATAAGAGACCTATTTGGATGCCAAAGGAGGCATTTCTGGATAGAGTGATCTCATGGGCAGGATATTACTAGCTCCTATAGAGAACATATGCTAAATTTTGACTAATTAATCCTTTTGCTATATCCTTTGACAAAATCCCAATACATCCACAAAGCCGATTTGGGGTGGTTTGGGGCTAGTCATTCTTTTTTGAACCCAACTATGAAAATTAGTTGTCACCCAGTCACCTATTACTATATGAGGCCATTACCAAACTGAGAAGAAAAATGTACATCTATCTGAAAAGGTAGGAGAAAGACAGACAAAGAAATTGGAAAACCAGTTATTCTGAACAGAGCTCAGATGTAATGCGTGCCAGTTGGTGGGATTGCTCCCCAATAAATTAAAGATGTTGCTGGATTCTTGAATGCCTGTTTACTAAGTTTCATCCCAATGTATATGGAAAGAGGAGGATATAGTATACTACTGGGAGCAAAATGCAGGAAAGTCTGGTTACTTCGTCTTAACAAAACGAGGATTTTAATTACAGTAATAAAAACCTGTTATAAAGTAGGCACGAAGGAAGGAAGGAAGGAAGGAGGGAGATGGGTGGATGGAAGGGAGGGGAAAGGGAAGGAAGGAAGGAAGGAAGGAAGGAAGGAAGGAAGGAAGGAAGGAAGGAAGATGGGTGGATGGAAGGGAGGGGAAAGGGAAGGAAGGAAGGAAGGAAGGAAGGAAGGAAGGAAGGAAGGAAGGAAGGAAGGAAGATGGGTGGATGGAAGGGAGGAAAGGGAAAGGGAAGGAAGGAAGGAAGGAAGGAAGGAAGGAAGGAAGGAAGGAAGGAAGGAAGGAAGGAAGGAAGGAAGGAAGGACTGACTCCCAATCCTTCTAACAGAAGGAAGGAAGGAAGACACATGGGTGGATGGACAGGAGGAAGGAAAGACTCCCAACACTTCTAGCAGAAGAAAGGAAGGAAGGAAGACACATGGGTGGATGGAAAGGAAGGAAGGAGGAGGAAGGAAGGAAGGAAGGAAGGAAGGAAGGAAGGGAGGAAGGGAGGGAGGGAGGGAGGATCCGTGATCCTTCCAACAGAAGGAAGGGAGGGAGGGAGGGAGGGAGGGAGGGAGGGAGGATCCGTGATCCTTCCAACAGAAGGAAGGGAGGGAGGGAGGGAGGGAGGGAGGAAGGAAGGAAGGAAGGAAGGAAGGAAGGAAGGAAGGATCCGTGATCCTTCCAACAGAAGGAAGAGGGAGGGAGGGAGGGAGGGAGGAAGGAAGGAAGGAAGGAAGGAAGGAAGGAAGGAAGGAAGGGGAGGGAGGGAGGGAGGATCCGTGATCCTTCCAACAGAAGGAAGGGAGGGAGGGAGGGAGGAGGAGGAAGGAAGGAAGGAAGGAAGGAAGGAAGGAAGGAAGGAAGGAAGGAAGGAAGGAAGGAAGGAAGGAAGGATCCGTGATCCTTCCAACAGAAGGAAGGGAGGGAGGGAGGGAGGGAGGGAGGAGGGAGGGAGGAAGGAAGGAAGGAAGGAAGGAAGGAAGGAAGGAAGGAAGGAAGGATCCGTGATCCTTCCAACAGAAGGAAGGGAGGGAGGGAGGGAGGAGGAGGGAGGGAGGAAGGAAGGAAGGAAGGAAGGAAGGAAGGGAGGGAGGGAGGGAGGATCCGTGATCCTTCCAACAGAAGGAAGGGAGGGAGGGAGGGAGGGAGGAGGAAGGAAGGAAGGAAGGAAGGAAGGAAGGAAGGAAGGAAGGGAGGAAGGGAGGGAGGGAGGGAGGGAGGATCCGTGATCCTTCCAACAGAAGGAAGGGAGGGAGGGAGGGAGGGAGGGAGGGAGGATCCGTGATCCTTCCAACAGAAGGAAGGGAGGAGGGAGGAAGGAAGGAAGGAAGGAAGGAAGGAAGGAAGGAAGGGAGGAAGGGAGGGAGGAGGGAGGATCCGTGATCCTTCCAACAGAAGGAAGGGGGAGGGAGGGAGGGAGGGAGGGAGGAGGGAGGGAGGGAGGAAGGAAGGAAGGAAGGAAGGAAGGAAGGAAGGAAGGGAGGAAGGGAGGGAGGGAGGAGGATCCGTGATCCTTCCAACAGAAGGAGGAGGGAGGGAGGAGGGAGGGAGGGAGGGGAGGGAGGAAGGAAGGAAGGAAGGAAGGAAGGAAGGAAGGAAGGAAGGATCCGTGATCCTTCCAACAGAAGGAAGGGAGGAGGGAGGGAGGGAGGGAGGGAGGGAGGGAGGGAGGAAGGAAGGAAGGAAGGAAGGAAGGAAGGATCCGTGATCCTTCCAACAGAAGGAAGGAGGGAGGGAGGGAGGGAGGGAGGGAGGAAGGAAGGAAGGAAGGAAGGAAGGAAGGAAGGAAGGAAGGAAGGATCCGTGATCCTTCCAACAGAAGGAAGGGAGGGAGGGAGGGAGGAAGGAAGGAAGGGAGGAAGGGAGGGAGGGAGGGAGGGAGGGGGAGGAAGGAAGGAAGGGAGGGAGGGAGGGAGGGAGGGAGGGAGGGAGGAAGGAAGGAAGGAAGGAAGGAAGAAGGAAGGAAGGAAGGAAGGAAGGATCCGTGATCCTTCCAACAGAAGGAAGGGAGGGAGGGAGGGAGGGAGGAAGGAAGGAAGGAAGGAAGGGAGGAAGGGAGGGAGGGAGGGAGGGAGGGAGGGAGGATCCGTGATCCTTCCAACAGAAGGAAGGAGAGGAGGGAGGGAGGGAGGGAGGGAGGATCCGTGATCCTTCCAACAGAAGGAAGGGAGGGAGGGAGGGGAGGGAGGGAGGGAGGGAGGAAGGAAGGAAGGAAGGAAGGGAAGGAAGGAAGGAAGGATCCGTGATCCTTCCAACAGAAGGAAGGGAGGGAGGAAGGGAGGGAGGAAGGGAGGGAGGGAGGGAGGGAGGGAGGGAGGGAGGAAGGAAGGAAGGAAGGAAGGAAGGAAGGAAGGAAGGAAGGAAGGATCCGTGATCCTTCCAACAGAAGGAAAGGAGGAAGGAAGGAAGGGAGGAAGGGAGGGAGGGAGGGAGGGAGGGAGGAAGGAAGGGAGGGAGGGAGGGAGGAGGGAGGGAGGGAAGGAAGGAAGGAAGGAAGGAAGGAAGGAAGGAAGGAAGGAAGGAAGGAAGGAAGGAAGGAAGGAAGGAAGGAAGGATCCGTGATCCTTCCAACAGAAGGAAGGGAGGGAGGGAGGGAGGGAGGAAGGAAGGAAGGAAGGAAGGGAGGAAGGGAGGGAGGGAGGGAGGGAGGGAGGGAGGGAGAGGGAGGGAGGGAGGATCCGTGATCCTTCCAACAGAAGGAAGGGAGGGAGGGAGGGAGGGAGGGAGGGAGGGAGGAAGGAAGGAAGGAAGGAAGGAAGGAAGGATCCGTGATCCTTCCAACAGAAGGAAGGGAGGGAGGGAGGGAGGGAGGGAGGGAGGGAGGAAGGAAGGAAGGGAAGGAAGGAAGGAAGGAAGGAAGGAAGGATCCGTGATCCTTCCAACAGAAGGAAGGGAGGGAGGGAGGGAGGGAGGAAGGAAGGAAGGGAGGAAGGGAGGGAGGGAGGGAGGAGGGAGGGAGGGAGGAAGGAAGGAAGAGAAGGAGAGGGAGGGAGGGAGGGAGGGAGGAGGGAGGAAGGAAGGAAGGAAGGAAGGAAGGAAGGAAGGAAGGAAGGATCCGTGATCCTTCCAACAGAAGGAAGGGAGGGAGGGAGGGAGGGAGGAAGGAAGGAAGGGAGGAAGGGAGGGAGGGAGGGAGGGAGGGAGGAAGGAAGGGAGGGAGGGAGGGAGGGAGGGAGGGAGGGAGGGAGGAAGGAAGGAAGGAAGGAAGGAAGGAAGGAAGGAAGGAAGGAAGGAAGGAAGGAAGGATCCGTGATCCTTCCAACAGAAGAAGGAGGGAGGAGGGAGGAAGGAAGGAAGGAAGGAAGGAAGGAAGGAAGGAAGGAAGGAAGGAAGGAAGAAGGGAGGGAGGGAGGAGGGAGGGAGGAAGGAAGGAAGGAAGGAAGGAAGGAAGGAAGGAAGGAAGGAAGGAAGGAAGGATCCGTGATCCTTCCAACAGAAGGAAGGGAGGGAGGGAGGAAGGAAGGAAGGAAGGAAGGAAGGAAGGAAGGAAGGAAGGGAGGGAGGAAGGGAGGGAGGGAGGGAGGGAGGGAGGGAGGGAGGAAGGAAGGAAGGAAGGAAGGAAGGAAGGAAGGAAGGAAGGAAGGATCCGTGATCCTTCCAACAGAAGGAAGGGAGGAAGGAAGGAAGGAGGAAGGGAGGAGGGAGGGAGGGAGGGAGGAAGGAAGGGAGGGAGGGAGGGAGGGAGGGAGGGAGGAAGGAAGGAAGGAAGGAAGGAAGGAAGGAAGGAAGGAAGGAAGGAAGGAAGGAAGGAAGGATCCGTGATCCTTCCAACAGAAGGAAGGAGGGAGGGAGGGAGGGAGGAAGGAAGGAAGGAAGGAAGGGAGGAAAGGGAGGGAGGGAGGGAGGGAGGGAGGAGGGAGGGAGGGAGGAGGATCCGTGATCCTTCCAACAGAAGGAAGGGAGGGAGGGAGGGAGGGAGGGAGGGAGGGAGGAAGGAAGGAAGGAAGGAAGGAAGGAAGGATCCGTGATCCTTCCAACAGAAGGAAGGGAGGGAGGGAGGGAGGGAGGGAGGGAGGGAGGAAGGAAGGAAGGAAGGAAGGAAGGAAGGAAGGAAGGAAGGATCCGTGATCCTTCCAACAGAAGGAGGGAGGGAGGGAGGGAGGGAGGAAGGAAGGAAGGAAGGAAGGGAGGGAGGGAGGGAGGGAGGGAGGGAGGAAGGAAGGAAGGAGGGAGGGAGGGAGGAGGGAGGGAGGGAGGGAGGGAGGAAGGAAGGAAGGAAGGAAGGAAGGAAGGAAGGAAGGATCCGTGATCCTTCCAACAGAAGGAAGGGAGGGAGGAGGGAGGGAGGAAGGAAGGAAGGGAGGAAGGGAGGGAGGGAGGGAGGGAGGGGAGGAGGAAGGAAGAGGAGGGAGGGAGGGAGGGAGGAGGGAGGAAGGAAGGAAGGAAGGAAGGAAGGAAGGAAGGAAGGAAGGAAGGAAGGAAGGATCCGTGATCCTTCCAACAGAAGGGGAGGGAGGGAGGGAGGAAGGAAGGAAGGAAGGAAGGAAGGAAGGAAGGAAGGAAGGAAGGAAGGGAGGAAGGGAGGGAGGGAGGGAGGGAGGGAGGAAGGAAGGAAGGAAGGAAGGAAGGAAGGAAGGAAGGAAGGAAGGAAGGAAGGAAGGAAAAACAAATGCATAAAGAAGTGACTTCCCATTCTTCATCACAAGAAGTGTAATCCAGTTTGGTAGCGATTTTTCCTCCTGTAATTTTACATATCTCTCTTCTCCCCTCCTTTCTTCCTTTATTTTAAAGCAAATCCTCTTAAGTCATCTTTTCTTTTTTTCCCCAATCCTGATCTCAGCAGAAAAGTCCATAAAAGGTTGCCAGGGTTCCATAGAAACATGCCTTATTTTAACCTTGCTCAAATACGCGAACTTTATATTCCTTCCTTTTAGCTCTGAAAACCTTAACATCTTCAGTTAATTCAGTTATTGTCATAGGATTTGATTCCCCTTACATTCTGTTTCTTTCTTTTTTTTATTCCATCACACAGACTTCTTCCAGCCTTTTAGTGAGCTCTTTTGTCTTTTTTTTTTCCAAGTGGCTTTAACAATTTCCTTTCTTTTCCAGTGAAAAGACATTGTCCTCATCATTCTCTCGGTTTAGCATCTGCAAGTTCCCTTTTAATTTTTAAATCTTCAGCCAGTTTCTTTTGTACAGCCCTTCTGTGGGTTATTCTCTTAGCCTTGGATTTCCACATTAAATACCTTCTCTGTCTTCTAATTCGTGCTTTTTTAAAAAAGAAAGAAAGAAAAAATCCAATATTTCTGATTCCATTATTTTTGCAGCGAGCAAGATTTGTTTCACATCTGCCAGTCCTTCATTAACATCCTTTAAAACACAGATTATCCGTAGAAAGTCTTAAACGATCTGCAAACTTTATTTTCTTTTAAAATCACTTCTTATGAATATTGGTAGTCCTCGCCTTAAAGACAAAATTGAGCCAAAATTTCTATTGCTAAGCAAGACAACGGTTAATGGAGTTTTGCCCCCATCTTGCGACCTTTTCTTCCGCAGTTATTAAGTGAAACACTGCCGTTGTTCAATGAGTAACATGGTTGTTAAGTGAATCTGGTTTCCCCATTGACTTTTCTGGTTAGAAGGTGACCCCTGGGACACTGCAACCGTCATAAATGTGAATCCGTTGCCAAATGCTTGGAATTTTGATCAGGTCACCATGGAGATGCTACAGTGGTTGTAAGCGTGGAACAGTCTCCACCAGGGGCATGACAGCTACTTTTAGTTTCAGTTTCCAAACTAGGCTAATTCTAGTTTCAGTCCTCATTGGCTGACATAGCTGCTATGCCTATTCATTGTCTGGCCTTGTTACCAAGTTCTATTCCAGTTCATGAATAGACTCTAACAAAGTTAAGATACTTGCACCAAGGAATTGGATAATAATTACTTGGGTGTGGACAACATATGACACACGTGATACACATGGTTATATATCTTACATTTTTACAAATATTTATTTATTTATCCAATTTATTTGCTGCCCATCTCATGGTTGTGGCAACTGGGCGGCTTTTTTGGGCCTTACGTTAAAATTGATGAAAATGCTCAAAAGGATTCACCTTATTAAGGATGCCAAGTGGTTTGACAAATGCTTAAAAGGGCGTGCCTACTTTACCTTTCCAGTTAAACAGGTATCCAAGTCTTCAAAACAGATTATCAAGCAGAGTGTTTGTAATTGCATGCATAGGTAGGCTATAATCAACAGGGACCAGCAAGCAAGATTTGTTTGAAATAAATCCCACCAGACGAATCTTATCTTCTTTGATAAAGTTGCTAGCTTAGTAGATCGAGGGAACGCCAAGGATGTAACAGACCTTGACTTCGAGCCTGTCTGACAAAGTGGCTCATGAACTTCGCCTTTATAGAGTGGTAAAATATGGGTAAGTTGATCCTAATTAAAATAAGACTGTAGTTGGCAGAGGGATTCAATGAAGATCAAGGGAGGTACTAATACCACTCTATAAAGCCTTAGTAAGGCCACAGTTAGAGTAGTGTATCCAGTTTTGGTCACCACACTATAAAAAAGATGTTGAGACTCTAGAAAGAGTGCAGAGAAGAGCAATCAGGATGATTAGGGGGCTGGAGGCTAAAACATACAAGGAACGGTTGCAGGAACTGGACCTGGCTAGTCTAGTGAAGAGAAGGACCAGGGGAGACAGGATAGCAGTGCTTACAATATTTGAGGGGCTGTCACAGAGAGGAAGGGGTCAAGCTATTTTCCAAGGCACCTGTAGGCCAGACAAGGAATAATGGATGGAAACTGAACAAGGAGAGATTCAACCTAAAAATAAGGATAAACTTTCTGACCATGAGAACAATCAACCCATGGAACAGAAGTTGCCCTCGGAAGTTGAGGGAGCTTCATCACTTGAGACTTTCAAGAAGAGATTGGACTGCCATCTGTCAGAAATGGTCTCCTGCTTGGGCAGGGGGTTGGACTAGGTGATCTACAAGGTCCCTTCCAACTCTGTTAATCTAATCTCATGATTGAAGTAGTGCAACCTCCCTCCCACAAAAAAAAAAAAAAAAAAACAGATTATTCATGGCTCCACTTCATTGTGGAGGAATGCATGGTGTGAAGTCCTTCTGGTCTCTCTGCTGTTTTTTTTTTGTTTGTTTTTAACCAGTTTGCAGATGGCACAATGCTGAATTGTGGCTAATACTTTAAAGGAAAGATTTTCAAAAAAAAAATTCTAGAGAGGCTTGAGCTCTGGGTTCAAATGAACAGGATGGAATTTGAAAGACAAAGAGATGATAGATTGGATTGTGTTTTATTTATCTATATTCCACCTTTACTATTTTTATGAATAACTCAAGATGGGGGAACTACGACAGTATTCTTCTCTCCTATTTTCCCCACAACAACATCTGTGGGGTGAATTGGGCTCAAGTAAGAGTGACTAGCCCAAAGTCACCCAGGCAGCTTTCAGGCCTAAGGCAGAACTAGAACTCACAGTCTCCTGGTATTTGGCCAAAGTCACCCAGCTAACCTTCGCCTCTAAGGAGGGATTAGAACCAGCCAGGGGCATGATTTGCCGGTTCTCCGAACTGTGCAGAATCATAAACAACCAGTTCTATAGAACCAGTCTGAACCGGTAGAATTCCACACTCTACCGGTTCAGACTGGTTCTAGAGAACCGGTTGTTATGATTCTGCACAGTTTGGAGAACCGCAAATCATGCCCTGGCTGGCCCTGCCCCTCTCCGCCCACCTGTCTCCTCACTCCTTAAGGTATTTCTTTTTTTCCCTCCTGCTGATCAGCTGTTCGGATGATCAGCTGTGTTGGGATCCTCCTCGCTGTCTTAGAGCTTCACCCAGGAGGCTCCCCTGAGGCACGGGAGGCCAAAAAAATGGGGGTGGGGGGATTTGCTGCAAAAACAAAAAGAAGAAGCCACACCCACTCAGTCACATGGCCATGCCCACCTAGCCACGCCTACCTAGCCATGCCCACAGAACCGGTTGTTTAAAAAATTGAATCCCACCCGTGATTAGAATGCGGTATCTCCTGGTGATTGGCCCAAAGTCACCCTATTGGCTTTCAGGTCGAAGGCAAGACTAGAACTCACAGTCTCCTGGTTTCTAGCCTGGTGCCTTCAACCCTACACCAAACTGGCTCTGTGTGCGAATTTATGCAAAATGTTTCCGAGAAGTTTGCGAGCCTGGTCCCATCAAACTAAATCAGGTACGTTCAAAGTGTGGTTTGCTAAGTTGCCACAATGGGTTGCAAATCACCTGTACAAAGTCAGACAAGTCGCACAGTGACACAAGTGCCGCTTTTGCAGAAAACTTGAAGCTAGTTGGCCTGAAAAGAGTTAATACCAAACGCTGAGCCTCTTTCCTAGCAGGTTTTCATGCCCTTCTCCTTAAAGGAGCCTGACAAATTGTAGGCCTGATTGCAAACTGATTGCAAACCAGGGACAGAATCTGCTTCTGACGGCATAATGTACAATCTTGAACAAGACCTGATTAGCATCCTTGGCTCATTTGGATTCAGAATTCTTCCTTTTGATAGGTTTGTTTGAGGAGATAACTAGACAAGCCGTGATCTGCTGGGTCATCCCTTTCAGAGATATTTCTGAAAGTAAGCAGAGAAACCAGAATGACAGCGGGTGGATGGTTTTATGATTTTGGTTTTAAAATGAAAGAAGAACGTCATTTGAATAAAGAAGGAAGAAAATGGGTAGCTGAACAAATAGGGATGCTTTTCTTTTCTTTCCTTTTTAAAGTTTTTTATTTATTTTGACAACAAACATTGACAAATGCTAACATAAAACATCAAATAAAACCATCTTTCCATTGTTCAGTGTGTCGGTTGGTACATATCTTTTGTGCACAATATCAAGTCTTTCCCTACTAAGTTTAAATTAAAGTTCATATTATATAGATCAACTATGTATATTATATTATTGTTAACTCCTTATTAGACTTTAATTATAAATTCACATCATCCTCTTGGAGCAAATCTCAACTTTTACAAAACCTGGTTCATAATATCATTCATTTCATTGCAGTCAACTATAACATGTTTACATCATTACATTGTCTTATTTTTACTATCATGCTATACTTACATTATCATGTAATTTATTTCCCTATTTTCTTATCTAGCCATTGATAAAGTAAGTCCCAAATTTTATAATATTCTTTATCTTCTTGCTCTCTAATTGCTAATGTAAATATGGATGCTTTTCGTTTAACAAAGGGATGGTTTTGATGACATTTGCAGTTGCTCTGCCATTATTAAAAAAAATAAATCAATCAGAATAGAGCTGGAAGGGACTTTGGAGGTCTTCTAGTCCAGCCCCATCTGCTCAAGCAGGAGACCTTATACTATTTCAGACAAACGGCTGTCCAGTCACTTCCTAAAAACCTCCAGTGATAAAGCACCCACAACTTCTGAAGGCAACTTCTGTTCCACTGGTTAATTGTCCTCACTGTTAGGAAGTTTCTCCTGAACTTCAAGTTGCTTCTCTCCTTGGTTAGTTTCCAACCATTGTTTCTTGTCCTGCCTTGAGGTGCTTTGGAAAATAAGTTGACCCCCTCCTCTTTGGGGCAGCCCCTCAAATACTGGAATACTGCTATCATGTCCCACCCTAGTCCTTCTTGTCTCTAGATTAGCCAAACCCAAATCCTGCAACCGTTCTTCATATGTATTAGCCTCCAGGCCTTTAATCATCTTAATTACTCTTCTTTTCACTTTTTCCAAAGTCTCAACATCTTTTTTTGGAATGTGGTGACAAAAACTGGATGCAGTTTAAGTAAGATGTGTAAGTAAGGCTTAGTAAGGTGTGGCCTTACTAAGGCTTTATAAAGCGATACTTCACGTGATTGTACGCCTCCGTTTATACAATTGAGGATTGTGTTAGCGTTTTTGGCTGCTGTCGCACACTGATTATTGTAAAAATGCTCTTTAACATTTTTTACTTCTTCTTCCTCCACTTAAAGCAACATACAACTAGCATACCAGTTTCTGTGGATAAATCAGCACCTTCCCTTCATGCTTTGTCCTTGTGTTTTATGTAGAGCAGGGGTATTTTAATCAACCCATCTAAGTTAGGCGAGAAATTAAACACCCTGGGGACATATATGGAGTTCCCCTAACCAACTTGCTCACACTGAATTCTGTAGAGATTCTCAGTTATCCAGGTGCTCGGTCCTGGATGACTGAGAATCTCTACTGACTTTTAGCTATACAATTTGGGATGAACATCTTTGGAATAGTGTTGTTGTGGTTCGCCCGCAGCTGGTGAAGATGGAAGCGGAAATAGACAGTGGGGAAGAATGGAGACCAGTCCAGGAGTCTGAAGACAACTCAGATGAGGGTCCTGCATCCGATGCAGAGATGGGGCCAGGACCATCTGGGAGTGGGGTGCTGACTTCGGAGCCTCCGGAGTCTGGCAGCAGTGAGGCAGAGGAACAAGGGGAGCCTGTTCCCAGTGTGCGTGTGCACAGAGCTGCTAGAAGGCAAGAGCAGCTGAGACAAAAAGGGAGACTCGGGAATAAGGCTTGGAGGTGATTGCCCCTCCCATAAGATATAAAGGAAGTGCAAAGGTAGAGAAACCTTTGCAGGAAGCAAAGTTGTTTGTTCTGTTCAGATTAAACTTTGAAGCTCTGTGTGGACTTTGCAGTTGAGTTGGTTTTTTAATAGTTCATTTGGCACTTTTATTGTTGGCAGCAATTCAAAGGAAAGAGAGGTGGGTGCTTATCTCGAAGGGACTGTTTGGGACTCATTACGGGCTGAGAATGAACATAATTCCTAGCATTGAAATAAAATTCCCTGTACTGGAGTTGAAGGAGACAGGAAGAACCGCCTTCCCAGTTGGATCAACTCTGTCAGCAACACAACTTCGGGACTGACGCCGGAGTGTGTTGCGACAGCCAACGAGTGGGTTGCCAGAACAAAGGCAAGCAGTGCACTGTGGACAGTTTAAGGTGAAAAGAGGTGAGTAGGATTATCTATGCTGCACCTTCCTTCAGCGTAGTAATCCCACTTGCCTCTTTCCACCGTGGTGGCACAGTGGCTAGAATGCAGTACTGCAGACTAGTTCTGCTGACAGCCGGCTGCCTACAATTTGGCAGTTCGAATCTTACCAGGCTCAAGGTTGACTCAGCCTTCCATCCTTCTGAGGTTGGACTCTGTAAAGGCTGACTCTGTAAACCGCTTAGAGAGAGCTGTAAAGCACTGTGTAGTGGTATATAAGTGTTGTGGCCCGCCAGTGGAGCTGGCAGTAGATTCAGACAGTAAGGAGGTTGGGTTGGAACATGGGCCAGTCTTGGAGTCTGGGGAAGGCTCTACATTGGAGGCAGAGATGGAGCCAGGGCCGTCTGACAGTTAACAGCCACCTTCAGAGTTGGACATCAGTGTGGCAGAAAGACAGCTGGAGCCTGTTCCCAGTGTGCGCATGCACAGAGCTGCCGGATGAAGGGAACAGTTAAGGAACAAGGGTCGTCTTGGGAATAAAACCACAGGGTGAACGGCCCCTCCCATAAGGAATAAAAGAGGAGTGAAAGAGGAGTGGAGTTTTGCAGTTGACAATTGGTTCATTTGGGTGAAGATCTGTTCCTGCATTCTTGCCAAGCATTGTCTGCTACAGTGTGGCATCTGAAAGATATCAGCCTGGCAACTCTCCAAGTCTGATAAAGATCCATAATTGGGAAATATCTTGAAAGACTGTTGGCCACGGCTTTGCTGGAAAGGAATTCAACTAAACAAAAGGGGTTTTATCAGGACGAGGAGTCGGCCTTGTGCTGTTGGGGAAGCCTAGGTCAGAACAATAAGCCTAAGTACTATTGCTATTAAATTGGCCTCGGTGCAATGCTTAGTTTTGCAACTCCTTGCAACTCTTTTTAGGCTCAGCCATGTCCATCATTCAGCTCGATGTACAAATCAAGAGACAACCAAGGACAGGCCTCCCTCTGAAGCTCTTCGGTCTCTCTACCTCCCTGTACGATTCCGAGGATTGCTTGGAACCCCATCAGGAGGCTAAACACTGGGATCCACCCTTGAGTTCTCAAGAGGCAAGACTTGAGTCTTCAAATCTCATGCCCAGGCTAGAAATCAGAGAGAGAATTGGGTGGAACTAGAAGAGCAATTACATTCCATTTGATGTACATATATTGCAATTTAATTAGAGGTGCAGCGTCTAGATGACCTTGGTTGATCTCAGGAGCTAAAGTGGATCAGCTTTGGGTCAGTGTGGCATATGTGGCCTGGCAGATCCAGGTGGAGATCTGGGGTCGAAAGGACAGATCCTAGGGATTCTAGATCTGTCATTTGGAGTGGGAAATTCTTTTAGATAGATAGATAGATAGATAGATAGATAGATAGATAGATAGATAGATAGATAGATAGATAGATAGATAGATGATGATAGATAGATAGATAGATAGATAGATAGATAGATAGATAGAGATAAAATGTTTATGAAATGTGTGTGTGTGTGTGTGTGTGTGTGTGTGTGTGTGTGTGTGTGTGTGTAAAAGAAGAAACAGACACCTTGCGATCTCCGGAACTAAAATTATATTTACTTACAAAGCTTTCGTCAGCCTCTGCTGACATTGTCAGAGTATTAAGCTACCATTACAGAGATCTATGCCTTTATTAATCAATCATGCATTAATCTAGGCATTAATCAATTTAGACCTTGCACGGGTAATAGGCCCTTCCCACCGCCTCCCTCTTGTAATTAGCCCTGTTGTTTTTGCTTCAGTCACAGTTGGTCAAAGGAGGCTTATCTTTTGTTGTTGTTTCCTCCCTTGTCAGACCCAGCCTGGAAGGCTTATCTCTAAGAGGTGATGTTAACTTGCCAGATATTGCAATTTGTTGCTTTGCTCATGACCTTGTCGTCGGCCCGGCTCATTCTTCATAATTCCTGTCTGTTATAGCTTGAAGCAGCTCTGCTGGGCTCCTCTGTACTTGTATGTGTGTATATATATATTTTCGTAAGTTTGAAATATATATTTTCTTAAGTTTTCGCGGGTACTTACATGTATGGCATTCAGCTTTGTTCGGGTATTTTCCCACGTCATTGTAGTTGTGCTTTTAAAGTTGTAGCAACGTTTCGGCAGAATCTCATCTGCCATCATCAGGCTTCTGTATTGTACACAGACGAACACAATACAGAAGCCTGATGATGGCAGATGAGATTCTGCCCAAACTTGTTTACAACTTTAAAAGCACAAATTACCACAATGACGGGAAAATACTCAACAAAGCTGAATGCCATATATATATATGTGTGTGTGTGTATGTGTGTGTGTGTGTATATGTATATGTATATGTATATGTATATATACATATATATATATCATAAACATTTTGAATACAGCGTATTGTCAGGATATTATTTACAAAAAGCAAAGAAAAATTAACATAAGAAAGGAATATCAACGTATATACTAATAATAATAACAGTGTAACAGAATAGTTTTCACTAGATTTCTCTTTACATTAGCTTATTTGTAAGTCTGTTGGTTATATTGGCATATTTATCATTATAAGCCATCTTTATATTTAATTTATACATAGCAATATACTTCCTTCATCTAATTTCTACCACTTATCTCTAGCCACTGGTAAAATCTGTTCCATGTTGAGTAATATTCTGTGTCGTCTTTATCTTTTATTTTTAATGTCAATCTATCCATCTCTGCACAATCTAGTATTTTCCCAATTGCGTCCCCATCTGATGGGGTGTTCTCATTTTTCCATTGTTGTGCAAATACAATCCTTGCAGCTGTCAATACATGCAAAACTAGATATATAGTCCCTTTATCATAGGCCTCCAGCAGTATAACTAACAAAAATATTTCTGATTTCAGATCTGCATGTTGCTCAATCATCTTTTCCAACCATGTATGTATTTTCATCCAATGTTTTCTTGCTTTCATACAAGTCCACCACATATGATAATAAGTACCCAGAGTGTGATTACCACTTCCAACATTTGACGGACAAATTGGTGAACATTTTTGCTAATCTTGCTGGTGGTAAATGCCACCTAGACAACATTTTATAGAGATTTTCCTTGTAGGCAGTAGCCATTGTCAATTTATAGTTCCTATCCCAAAGGTTTTGCCATTTATCTAATTCTATGGTATAACCAATTTTTTTTTTTTTTGCCCATACAATCATTGTTACTTTGGCTATTTGGACTGGAAAATTCTGAAAGTCTCATTGGAAACACAAATCGTCTTTGCATTGTTACTCAAAAAGAGGAGAGAAAAAACCAGTTGTAGCAGTTAGGAATTAAGTCTGTCATGAAATATCTTTGTGCTTCATCCAAGTAGACCTCAATTTACGATCACAATTGAGAGCAGGATTTCTGTGGCTAAGAGAGAGAGTTGCTGTGTGAACTTCGCCCCATTTTATGACCTGTCTTGCCACTCTTGTGAAGTGAATCCCTGCAGCTGTTAAGTGGGTCACACGGTTGTTAAGTGAATCTGGCCTCCCTGTTGACTTTGCTTGGCGGAAGGTTGCAAAAGGGTCACATGACCCTGGGAATGCTGCAACTGTCCTAAATGCGAGTCAGCTGCCAAGGGTCTGAATTTGGATCACGTGACCACGGTCATGTGAAAAAAAAAACAGTTATGGGGCCCTTTTTTTCAGTGCCATTGTAACGTCGAACGGCCACTAAATGAACTTTCATAAGTCAAGGATGACCTGTGTACCAATTAGAGCAGGGGTCACCAACCTTTTGGACCTTAGGGACCACCAAAGTCATAATTTTAAATCCCGCAGACCAGAGACCATGGGAAAATCCCCCCAAAAAGTCTGCAGAAAAATTCCCCACCTCATTTTCCTACTGATGGATCGTTCTTTATTTGGGGTCAGAGGATACCATCCCCAGCTCCATTCTCAGGGAGGGAGGGAAGGAGGGAGGGAGAGAGAGAGAGAGAGAGACTTTTGGCTTCATGTAAGGAAAACAGCAGAAGCAGCAGAAGTCTTTCTTTCTCTCCCCCAAACTCCGCCAGAATGGTGCAGCCTCTTGGAGCAGGAGGCCTTGCAGGATCCCAAAGACTCATTTCTAGTGGAGTTTGGGGGAGAGAAAGAAAGACTTTTGCTGCTTTCCTTGCATGCAGACAAAAGCAGAAGAAGAAAGAAGTGGAAAGAAGCAGGCAGGTTGCCAGGCGAGGTACATGGGGCGAGTGGGGGGAGTTCCCCCCTCTGCCCTTTCTCCCCTCCCCTCACTACCTTGTGTTGTTCGCAATGCAAGCGACGCAAGCCTTGTGTTCCCATGGGCCATGTGGGCAGCAAAGCCTTGTGTTCCCACACAGCCTGGATTAATTGCTTTGGGGAGTGCTTTCGGGGTGACATTTCTTTGCGGACCACCAAAACTTTCTCATGGACTACCAGTGGTCTCCAGCCCACTGGTTGGCGACCACTGAATTAGAGAGTTCTCAATTTGTGAACACACTGGGATTGGAATTTCCATGACAAAGCCAGGTGGTGGTTTAAGTGAATTGTGCCTGATTTTACGACCTTTTTTTTGCCAGGTTATTAAGCGAAACATTAGGCTGTTAAGTGAATCATGAGGACATTAAAAGTGAATTATGCAGTCGTTAAATGTGTCTGGATTCCTGGCGTTGATTTTGCGTGTTACAATCTGGCTGGGAAAATGTCGCAAGTGGCCATCCCAGGAGTCCAGGATCCCGCAACGGTTGTAAATACACACAGGTTGTCAAACATCCAAATGTGGATCACATGGCCGTGGAGAGGCTGTGATGGTCATAAGTGCGAATCATTTTATTTTTAGCGCCATTGTAACTTTGAGAAGTTTCTAAACAAATGGTTGTAAGTCAAGAATTCTGTTGGGGCTCCAACAATCCATCCCCATTCAAATCATGTGTCTCAGTGTAAAAAAAAAAAAGATTTATTTGGAGTGAACATGTTGGTGCTACCTGGATGCAGCCCACTCTGAGACACATCATTCATTTCACCCTTGATCCTGGTCTTCCCCCAACCCCCTGGATGTATATTATCCAATGGGACACTTCCATAGTCAAGAGTTATCAATCATGCTCTCCAGTAATAATCTCGTGCGCCAACAGATTTGGCTGCCTAGCAATTATCTGAAGCATTTAAGGAATGCACTGCTTTCCCCCACTCCCTTTCTGCTGACAACTAAAAAGACCAAAGAAGTATTTGGTCACGTATCCTGTCATATCTTTAAAGCTTTTCCCCTCCTTTTGAACTAAAACTACAATTTTGGCAGGTTTCAAATTCGTTTGAGGCATTTGTTAAGCGAGCTTTTGCCCCCATTGTATGACTTTTCTTGCCTCGGTTGGTAAGTGAATCCATGCAGTTGATAAGTTAGTCACACGGTCATTCAGTGAATCCGGCTTCCCCATTGACTTTGATTGTCGGAAGGTCACAAGAGGGGCATCACGGGAACGCTGTGACTGTCATAAGTATGAGTCAGTTGCCATGCGCCTGAATTTTGATCAAAGGTCATAAGTGTGAACAACAGTCATAAATGCTGTTGTAACCTTGAATAGTCACTAAATGAATCATTGTGAGTCAAGGACTGCCGGTACTACCTGAACAATTGCAGGGATTCACTTAACAACGGTGGCAAGAAAGGTTGTAAAATGAAGCAAAACTCAAATATCTGACTTCGCGACGTAAAGTTTGGGCTCAGTTGCAGTCGTAAGTTGAGGAAATCCTGCATTAGAAGGACCTCTTGAAAAAAAGAGGAAAAAAGAAACCCTGTTCAGCTGTTTTAATTCCTGCCATTTCTCAAATGGAATTGTTGATCGGCCATTGCAAAAGAGAGAAAAAAATGCATTAGCTATAAAGCAAGCTCCTTCTTGGCACTGAGTTGCTTTAAGGATCAAGACGAAACTCGTTTGGAGAAATAATAATACTGGCACAACTTGAAAGGGCTTTGCCTTGGGAAGAATTTAAAAAAAAAAATCAAAATAAGATATAAATATTCGAGTCCATTCAAAAAAGAAAAAAAAAACTTAAAGAAGGAGGCATTAAAAATCAGTGAAACCAGGGGATGAGAAATTCACCTTGTGAAAATCTGGCAGGGCCCTTGAGGACGTATTCCTGAAGGAAGAAAAAGTCGATAAGGCTCTCGTAATTTTTTTTTTTCCTGGAAGTGAATGTGGGCCTTCTCCAAATTAGGCGACAAATGAAACCGTGGAAAACATTTGTGGGTTCCCCCCGAAACGACTTGCTCAGACTGGAGAAACTACAAAGATGATTAGGGGACTGGAGGCTAAAACATGCGAAGAACAGTTGCAGGAATTAGGAATGTCTGCTTTAATGCCAACAAAAGTGCATTTTGAGTCACAGCTATGGTTTTCCCAGTTGCAATGCAGAGCTGTGAAAGCTGGACCATAAGGAAGGCTGAGCACCAAAGAATGGAGGCCTTTGAACTCTGGTGCTGGAGATGTTTTGACTGAGGTTTCCTGAGACACTAACAAACACATGTTAGTCCCCAAACCCTTTTTTCTGTATTTCAACGGCTGTGAATTTTATTCAATCACAGCCCGTAATGATTCTCAAACAGTTTGTAAATAGCCCCACAGAAGTCTGCCAACATCCTTCAGGATAAGTCTGATAAGCACGCACCTTTATCTTTCTTGAAATGCTGCCAACGACTAAATTGCCAATTAGTTGTACAAGACCAAACGGAGCACAAATTCAACATGGAGCTTCGGGTTTCAAGCCGACCAATACAAACAAAATTGCTTCCTGCAGAGGCTCATCTCCCTTTGCTCCTCCTTTATGTCTTATGGGAGGGCCAATCACCTCCAAGCCTTACTCCCGAGTCACCCCTTTTGTCTTAGCTGTTCTTGCCTTCTGGCAGCTCTGCGCACGCATGCACTGGGAACAGGCTCCCCTTGTTCCTCTGCCTCGCTGATGTCCGATTCTGGAGGCTCCAGACTCAGCACAGGAGAAGATTCCTGAGAGTCCTTTGAATTGCAGGGCGGTCCAGCTGGTCAGTCCTGGAGGAGATCAACCCTGACTGTTCTTTTGAAGGCCAGATCTTGAAACTCAAATACTTTGGCCACCTCATGAGAAGGAAGAACTCACTGGAGAAGAGCCTAATGCTGGGAACGAATGAGGGCAAAAAAAGAGAAGGGGTGGCTGGATGGAGTAGAGAATAGAGTAGAGTAGAGTAGAGTAGAATAGAATAGAATAGAATAGAATAGAATAGAATAGAATAGAATAGAAGAACAGAACAGAACAGACTGAACAGAACTGAACTGAATTGAATTGAATTCTTTGTTGGCCAAGTGTAATTTGGGCACACAAGGAATTTGTCTTGGTGCAAATGCTCTCAGTGTACATAAAAGAAAAGATACATTTGTCAAGAGTCAAGAATCACCAGGTACAACACTTGATGATAGTCATAGGGTACAATAAGCAATCAAATCATATTAGGAAACAGTCAATATAAATCGTAAGGATACAAGCGACAAAGTTACAGTCATACAGTCCTACAGTCACAAGTGGGAGGGGATGGGTGATAAGGAGTGATGAGAAGATTAATAGTAATAGTAGTGCAGACTTTGTAAATAGTTGGACAGTATTGAGGGAATTATTCGTTTAGCAGAGTGATGGCTTTCGGGAAAAAACTGTTCTTGTATCTGGAGTCACCGAAGCAGTCAACGTGAGCTTAAATGGACTCCAGGGGATAGTAGAGGACAGGAAGGGCTGGAGGAACATTGTCCATGGGGTTGTGTTGGGTCGGACAAGACTTAAAAGATTTAACAGATAATCAGAGTTGGAAGGGACTTTAAGGGTCATCTAGTCCAATCCCTTGCCCAAATGGGAGACCCTACAACATTTCTGACAATGGCAGTCCAATCTCTTCTTGAAAGCTTCCTGTGATGCCGCTCCCACAACTTCTGAGGGCAACTTCTGTTCCACTGGTTGATTGTTCTCACTGTCAGAAAGTTTCTCCTTGTTTCCAGGTTAAATCTCTCCTTGTTCAGTTTCCATCCATTATTCCTTGTCTGGCCTTCAGTGGCTTTGGAAAATAGCTTGACCCCTTCCTCCCTGTGGCAGCCCCTCAAATATTGGAAGACCGCTATCATGTCTCCCCTGGTTCTTCTCTTTACTAGACTAGCCAAGCACAGTTCCTGCATTGTATGTTTTAGCCTCCAGTCCTGTAATCCTCCTGGTTGCTCTTCTCTGTACTTTTTCTAGAGTCTCAACATCTTTTTTATAATGTGGTGAACAAAACTGGATGCAGTACTCTAGGTGTGGTCTTCCTAAGGCTTTATAGAGTGGTATTAGTACTTCCCTTGATCTTGATTGTATCCCTCTGATAATACAATTTAGGATTGCATTAGCTTTTTTGGCGGCTGCTGCACACTGCTGGCTCCTATTTAGCTGGTTGTCCACTAAGACTCCAAGATCCCTCTCACAGTTACTGCTATTGAGCCTGGTTTCACCCGGTCTATATGTGTACTTTTGGTTTTTCTTGCCTATGTGTAGGACTTTACTTTTCTCTACATTGAATTTCATTTTGTTAGATATGGCCCAGTGTTCTAGTCTGTCAAGATCCATCTGAATCTTGAGCCTATCTTCTTGGGTGTTAGCTATTCCTGCCAGCTTAGTATCATCTGCAAATTTGGTAAGTTCCCCTTCGATTCCCCATCTAAGTCGTTAATGAAGATATTGAAGAGGACTGGGCCTAAGACGGAACCTTGTGGCACCCCACTGCTTACTTCCCTCCATGTAGACTTAGACCCATTAAGGACTACTTGTTGAGTATGGTTTGCCAGCCAGTTGTGAGTCCATCTAGTGGTGGTGCTATCTATTCCACTTTTTTCTAGCTTATTAAGAAGTAGGTTGTGGTTTACTTTATCGAATGCCTTGCTGAAATCTAAATATATTATGTTCACAGTATTTTGCTGGTCTACTAATTTAGTCACTGTGTTGAAGAATGAAATGAGATTGGTTTGGCATGATCTGTTTTTAACAAACTGGCGCTGACTGCTAGTTATTACTTTACTTGTTTCTAGATGTTGGCCGATCTGTTTTTTTATTATCTTTTCCAGTATCTTCCCGGGTATTGATGTTAGGTTGATTGGTCTACAGTTTCCTGGATCTGTTTTGCAACTAACAACAATGAAGAACTTTAATGAAAAGGACTAGGGGTGACATGATAGCAGTCTTCCAATATTTGAAGGGTTGCCACAAAGAAGAGGAAGTCAATCCATTCTCCAAAGAACCAAAAAAGGCAGGAGAAGAAACAATCGATGGTAACTAATCCAGGAGAAAAGCAACTTAGAACTAAGGAGAAAATTTCCAGACAGTGAAAACAATTAATCCAGTGGAACAACTTGCCTCCAGAACTTGTGAATGCTCCAACACTGGAAATTTTTAAGAAGAGATGGAACAAACCATTGGTCTGAATAGTGGGTTGGATTAGAACACATCTAAGATCCCTTCCACCTCTGTTATTCTGTTACTACACTAATAGAAAAATAACACAGCTAAAAGATGTGATTGTTTAGTTAGTCACCTGGTTGTTAAGTGAATCTGGCTTTACCCATGAACTTTGCTTGTCAGAAGGTCACAAAAGGGGATCATGTGATCTTGGGATACGGCAACCATCATAAATATGAGGCAGTTGACAAGCATCTGAATCTCTGATCATGTGACCAAGAGGATGCTGCAACGGTTCTAGGTCACTTTATTTTCAGCGCTGTTGTAACTTCAAACACTCACTTGAATGAACGGATGTAAGTTGAGGACTACTTGTATATGCGTGTTAAATGTTTGGCCTTGCCACTGCACAATCATTTTTTTTTTCAAACAACCTTCCGTGCTTTCTGTAAATCCCAATCCTAAACCTTCCATGCTTGACTATCACTAAGTGGTGTACCTTATAATTCTTGACGAATGGATCTTTTCTTTTATATACACTGAGAGCATTTGCACCAAGACAAATCCCTTGTGTGTCCAACCACACTTGGCCAATAAAGAATTCTATTCATAAAAAATTATATTCTTTCTGAAAATCCCAAAATTTAGTGGTTCTAGGTAAAAGCTCCATAAATGAGATTTCCCCCTTACAGGACCTCTTCCCTTAAGCCATTTCCCCCCACCCACCCCATTCCTTCCTCTTGAAGCAAATTATCTACCCAATTTTGTCTTCCGAGAATTTTGGTGGGAAACTCTGAAAGGCCATTCATACCCAACTCTAAAAAAAAAAAAAAAGAGGAAACGTTTAACATACGGAAACATTTGGGGGAAGTTGCAAACCCATTGTAAACAACGGGGTCCACCACAGTTGCTTCGAAAAATACCAAAGAAATATCCATTCCGTTAGTTAAAAATCCCCTTTGGTGCTGGGGAAAAACACTACCTTAAATCACATAGGTTTATTAGAAAATCAATTCAAAAATGTTGCAAAACAACACTTTTATGATTTTATTGTCCAGTATATTTCAGTGGTAGCGGTGCCAAAATCATTTATGGATAACTGGATTATATCATTTTAAAAAAAAAAGCCTTGGTAAGACCACACTTGGATTACTGCATCCAGTTTTGGTTGCCATGATATAAAAAGGATGTTAAGACTCTGGAAAGAATGCAGAGAAGAGCAACAAAGATGAAGAACATATGAAGAACGGTGGCAGGAATTGAATATGTCTAATTTAATGAAAAGAAGGACTAGGGGTGGCATGACAGCAGTCTTCCAATATCTCAGGGGCTGCCACAAAGAAGAGGGAGTCAAGCTATTCTCCAAAACACCTGAAGGTAGGACAAGAAGCAATGGGTAGAAAGGAGAGAAGCAACTTAGAACTGAGCAGAAATTTCCTGACAGTGAAAACAATTAATCAGTGGAACGGCTTAATTTCAGAAGTTGTGGGTGCTCCAACACTGTAGGTTTTAAAGAAGAAGTTAGACAAGCATTTGCCTGACATGATATAGAGTCTCCTGCCTTAGCAGGGGGTTGGACTAGAAGACCTCCAAGGTTCCTTTTAACTCTGTTATTCTGCTATTCTTCTGTCAAAATTAAGCGAGTGTTTTCATGCCACCTTTGGATCAAAAGATGTAGATTTTACAACTTTAAAGTGTTGCATTCTCAATGGAAAGTGATAATTTATTTAAAATAAATAAGTGCCAATATTTTTTTAAAAAATCAGATTTAATCCCCCACCCACCCACGCAGGCAGACAACAGCTAAATTCACCACCTGAGGCATTCAGGAAGGGAAAATATTTGATGCAAATCATAGACAAAAAAAAAAAGAATGGATTTTGTGTACAGGTGTACAAAAATAATTTTCCTGGCTCCAGTTAAGAGGGAAGAATGATGCATCAGGGGGATGCTTAATTGATTTAGAAAGATCAGGTGAGGTGATTTCCAAATTTCCAACATTTTGTGGGGTCCTTGGTGTTCTCTGAGCTTGGTTGTTTTCTTACAGATGGCTCATTACAAAACTTCCAAAGCACATCACCAAAGCATACTGATGATGTTACCTAGTTGGGTAATGAAATGTCTGCAAAAAAACCCCACCAAGTTCAGAGGACTTCACACTTCAACCCTGAGCTATAAATACTCTCTTCTATTGGCAAGTGACTTTTACTAGACTAAGTTACCTCAGAAAAGTAGGTAACATGGAGCCTTAATGATACAATACTATTAAAACTCTTACAATACGAGACAACACAGTATCAACAGTAGAGACCTTCAAGTTTCTACGTTCTATAATATCTCAAGACTTAAAATGGACACCTAACATCAAAAAAGTCATCAAAAAAGCACAAGAAAAATGTTCTTTCTATGCCAATGCAGAAAGCTCAGACTGCCCAAGGAGTAGTTGCTGATACAATTCTGCAGATAAATTACTGAGTCTGTCATCTCTACCTCCATAACTGTCAGGTTTGGCTCTGCAATCACACAGGACAGACACAGACTTCAGAGGATAATTAGAACTGCAGAAAAAAAACAATTGCTACCAACCTGCCTTCCACTGAAGACCTGTATTCTGCACGAGTCAAAAAGAGGGCTGTGAAAATACTGACAGACCCCTCACATCCCGGACATAAACTGTTTCAACTCCTACCCTCAAGACGATGCCATAGAGCACTGCACACCAGAACAACTAGACACAAGGACCGTTTTTCCTCCCCTGCCATCACTCTGCTAAACAAATAATTCCCTCAACACTGTTTAGTAAGGCTGTATTGCTATTCTTCTCATCTTTCCGATTACCTATCTCCTTGCCTTCTTATGATTGTAACTTTGTTGCTTGTATCTTTACAATTTATATTGTTTTATTTAGTTTCCTAGTATGATTTATGTTGATATTATTTAGTATCGTATGACTATCTAGTGTTGTAACTTATGATTTATGATGTATGTATTTTTATGATGACTGTGATCATGATTTATCACATAGCTTTTAGGTACGCTGAGAGCTTATGCACTCAAGACAAATTTCTTGTGTGTCCAATCACACTTGGCCAATAAAGAATTCAATTCAATTCAATTCTGTTCTGTTCAGTTCTCTTCTCTTCTCTTCTCTTCTCTTCTCTTCTCTTCTCTTCTCTTCTCTTCTCTTCTCTTCTCTTCTCCCCTCCATTCCATTCCATTCTATTCTGTTCTATTCTACTGCAAAGGGTTTCTTCTTCTTCTTCTTCTTCTTCTTCTTCTTCTTCTTCTTCTTCTTCTTCTTCTTCTTCTTCTTCTTCTTCTTCTTCTTCTTCTTCTTCTTCTTCTTCTTCTTCTTCTTCTTCTTCTTCTTCTTCTTCTTCCTCTGAGATGGATTCCAGACCAGTCACTGCATTGAAAGAAGGAAATGGGATTTTTACTATAAATTTCGGAGATCTTCCTTTTTCTCAGATAGGCAGGACAATTTTTCCCTTCTAGTCTGTTCCTTCTCAAGATAAAGCTATTCCTAGATCTCTACCAACATGAAGAACGCAACATGCTAGTCTCCATCTGAACGGGGGAGAATCAAATATAATTGATTGATCGTATAGGTAGTCCTCAATTTTTGGTATTTTCAGGAATTTTCTCCAACACCAAAGTTCAGCAGCATCAATCCTCTTTCTATCCTGCTTCTTCAAAATGCAAACAAAATGCAAACTTGGAAAAAAAAGTAAAAAAGGACAAGTCTATGTCACCTCAGAAAGTGGATCCTTCATTTCCACCAAGAATCTCTCATTTCAAATCCTGAGCTACTAATATTCTTCGTTATTGGCATCTCAGTAAGTGTCAGATATAATTTTCCTTATGCTTGAGGAATTTGGCAAAATTTGTTAGTTAGGAATGGGCTGAGTCATGGGCGACTTCTCCAGAATTTAGGTGGAGCTTTGATTAATGTTCAGAAGTGACAATTGTGACAGCGAATATCTTCCAAGGATGGAAGTATTTATCCAATTACTTCCGCGTGCTAGTAACAAACACTGAGGTAATGATAGCTTTGTTTTCTAATTGTGGGTTGCATGATGACTTTGCAAATGCCTGAAGATTATTAGCCATTGTTGAACCACAACTTATTGGGAGGGTACCAAATTGGGAAAGGCATTATAGTCAATTGCTACTTTACATAAGGCACAGTTTCAACAGACCCAGATGAATAGTTCTCTTTTTTAAAATTTTTATTTAATGCATAAAATACAAAGAAAAATAGAAATAGGAAATTAGAAGGGGGAAAAAGTGAAGTTCAAGGAGAAAAAATAAAAGAGGCGTTGACTTCCGATTCATTTTAGCACAATACAAGATAAAAATACTCAACTTTTTGCTTTTACACATAACTAGCCATGTATAACTAGCCATTTCTATAACAACAAATCTAATTGATCAACCCGAAGTCAAAGTTTCATTTTTTTTTCATCACAACCACAAAATCCAGAATTGATATTCGAGTGAAAAAAATGTACTTAAATATATTCCCCTCTTTGAATAAAAGGATAAATTTAACCATTCCTGCTTCATCTTCCTTGTTGTGGAAAATATGTATTTCTATTTGCACCTAATAATCTTTTGTGAACTATCATCATTTTTATTAACAAAGTTCACTATATTCTTTCAGATTGTGTGACCCTACAGGAAAAATACTCTTTTTTTCCCCACCCTTTTTAAAATGCTAAACTTTTTTTAAACACATTTTTAAAATCATAACTAAAGTAAATAAATAGTTCTCCACCATTCAGTCAGAATGGAGGAAACTTCTTGGATGAGAAACAAAACATCTTCAAGCAAAAACCAAGAAAGTTCAGATACCTTTTGAAAAAACACCTTTGGGACAACCATGACCTGGATGACTAAAGAATCTCCACAGACATTTAACATAATAATATTTTTTGTAAAAAACCCAATTGCAAATGGTATTCCTGTAGGAAAGGAAAGAAACTGCTGTGAAAATAGTCCTAATTTTGATCCTTTTATTTATTAGGATTAGCAAACAATACCTGATATATAATTAATTAATATAATTAATATAATAATATTATTAATATAATATATTATATTAATATAAATTCAAGATAGAGAAAATATATAAAATACAAAACCAATCTACCAAAAGGTAAATAAAGAGAGAAGTTATCTACATGTACAAATCTACCATATATATATATATGTGCATTGAGTGTTGTGTGGGGTGTTTTCCAGTATTAGTAGTGTGTGTTTTTATATATATATATATTTTTTTTTTGTGTCTTTTTTTGGTATTTTCCCACATAGTTGTGCAAAAGACGTTTCAGCAGAATCTCATCTGCCATCATCAGGCTTCTGTATTGTGTTCGTCTGTGAGTCAGACTTTTATAGGGCGAGTCTGTTTATGCCCAGGTGTTTGCCTGGCTTGTGGTGTGGAGATTTTTTTGTTTGAGAGTGCACTTCTTCAGGATTTCTTAGGATGGCTGCTATTTTTCTGTCTGTTTTGAAGGTAGTCTTGATGTGAAAACCCCAGCCACAGAATTATCAGAGAAGCCATAGAGATTGAAAAAAGACCTGAAAGCATGAATAGAAGAGATGACTCCACCAGACTGTCAATTATTTGGAAGCCTGAACTCTCAAACCAAAAAGTCTCCACACCACAAGCCAAGCAAACACCTGGGCACAAACAGACACCCCTCCCCCAATACCTCCAGCTCAAACACACCCCAACCAGGCACCCAGATGAAACCTAGCTTCCTAATAAATCATAGCCATCCATTTACTTGGAGCCAAGCCACACTAAAAGCCTCCAATACAGGAAAGACAATGTTGCCAGCCAATCAAGACAAAAAAAGCCACAAAACAGACAGAAGATATTAGAAACACCAATCAAGCAGAACACGGCAAACTCCAAGACCAATAAACACAGACCAAGACTCCCAACCAATCAGGATGAAGAAAAAAACATTCTGGCACAGCAGTAGGCTAGCACCAAATTTAAAACAGAAACGGATGTGAAAGTCTGACTCACAGACGAACACTATACAGAAGCCTGATGATGGCAGATGAGATTCTGCCGAAACGTTGCTACAACTTTAAAAGCACAACTATGATGATGTGGGAAATACCCGAACAAAGCTGAATACCATACATATAAATACTTGTGAAAACTTAAGAAAACATACTGTGCACACATAAAGCATAAAGCATATCATACACACCTACATAAAGCATATTATGTTTTACAGGAAGTCTTATAACCACAATTGAGGCCAACATTTCTGTTGTTAAGTGTTGTGGTTCACTGGCAGCAGGTGTGGATGGCTGAGGTCTCGGAGAGCAAGGACTCAGATGAGGGGCCTGCATGTGATGCAGGGATGGGGCCAGGACCATCAGGGAGTGGAAGGCTGCCTTCGGAGACTGTGGAGGCTGGCAGCAGTGATGAAGAGGTCCCCGAGGAGCCTGTGCCAAGTGTGTGTGCGCGCAGGGCTGCTTGAAGGAAAGAGCAGCTGCAGTAGCATAGGCGACTCGGGAGTAAGGTTGCAAGGTAATGGCCCCTCCCTCGAGAGGTAAAAGCCAGCTGAGAAACTGGAGTTCTTTGCAGGAAGCAAAGAAGTTTTTACACTCAAGCCTTTGGGACGTTCAGAATATCTTGGTTGGTGTTTGGAGACTCTTTGTGTTTGAAATATTTCTGAGCAATTTTTTCTAGTGTTCTTGGCAGCAGCCTTGCACAACCTCGACAAGGCTCGTTCTTATCAGAGACAATTAGTTTGAAACAGCCTTTTAACCGGGAAGGAACGGAATTCGTAAAGAATCATGAAAAGGTTTTGCTGTTACCTCCATCTGGTGTTTGTTTCCTTGGAACAAGCTTTGGGTCAGAACTCTAAGAGAGATAATTGTTAAGTGAGTTCTGCCCCATTTTGCAACCTTTCTTGCCACAGTTGTTAAGTGAATCACTGCAGTGATCAAGTTAATAACCCGGTTGGAATGAAGAATGGAATAGAATGGAATGGAATAGAATGGAACTTGTATTGCTTGGATGAATATTTTTACCAAAGCCCATCTGTTCCAGGTGTAATAACATGAACCGCCAATTCACATTGTCAAATGTCTTCTGTGCATCTAAAAATATCAAAGCCATTTGTTTTTCAGGGTGTGCCTCGTAGTATTCCAAAGTATCCAAGATTACTCTCATGTTTTCTTTAATTTGTCTCTTTGACAGAAATCCATTTTGATCAGGATGAATGAAATTATTTAGGTATTTTTTAAGTCTTTCTGCCAATATTGAAGAAAATTTTTTATAATCTGTGTTAGTAGGGAAATAGGTCTTTAGTTCTTGATTTGTAATAGATCAGCCTCCTCTTTTGGGACAAGTGTAATATAAGCTTCTGACCATGATTTAGGTATCCTCTTCTTTAACATAACTTCATTCATAACTTCTAGCAATGGAAAGTTCAATGATTCTTGTAATGTTTTGTAAAATTCTGCCGGAAGTCCATCTGGGCCTGGTGCCTTTCCATTATTTTGCTTCTCAAGTGCTTCAGTTAACTCCATCATGGTTATATTGCTTTCTAACATTGTTTCAATCTCTTTAGGTATCTGGGGTAGATTAGCATTCTGTAAGTACTGTTTAACTCATTCCTCGTCAATATTCTCTTGTGTATATAGTTTCCCATAATAGTCTCGTATGATTTCCTTCTTCTCTTTACTTCCATAGCAAACTTGGCCTTGGTCATCTATTAATTGCAATATTTTCCTTGATTCTTTCTCTTTTCTCACTTTATATGCTAACCATCTACCTGATTTATTTGCATCTTCAAAATAGTTCTGTTTCACATCTACAGAGGAATTTTTGAGTCTATCGTCTGCACCTCTATAACTGTCTGGTTTGGTTCTGCAACCCAACAGGACAGATACAGACTTCAGAGGATAATTAGGACTGCAGAAAAAACAATTACTACCCACCTGCCTTCCATGGAGGACCTGTATACTGCACGAGTCAAAAAGAGGGCTGTGAAAATATTTACAGACCCCTCACATCCCGGACATAAACTATTTCAACTCCTTCCCTCAAAACGACGCTATAGAGCACTGCACACCAGAACAACTAGACACAAGAACAGTTTTTTCCTGAAAGCCATCACTCTGCTAAACAAATAATTCCCTCAACACTGCTCAACTATTCACAAAGTGTACACTACTGTTACTGTTAATCTTCTCATCACTCCTTATCACCCATCCCCTCCCACTTGTGACTGTAGGACTGCAACTTTGTTGCTTGTATCCTTACGGTTTATATTGACTGTTTCCGAGTATGATTTGATTGTTGATTGAACATTACGACTATCATTAAGTGTTGAACGTTATGATTCTGGAGTAGTATGTAATGGAATAGAATGTAATGGAATAGAATAGAATGGAGTTGAATGGAATGAAATGGAATAGAATGGAATGGAATGGAATAGAATGGAATGGAGTAGAATAGAATGGAGTAGAATGGAATGGAATGGAATTGAGTAGAATGGAATGGAATAGAATGGAATGGAGTAGAATGGAATAGAATAGAATGGAATAGGATAGAATGGAGTTGAATGGAATGGAATTGAGTAGAATGGAATGGAATAGAATGGAATGGAATGGAATAGAATGGAGTTGAATGGAATGGAATGGAATTGAGTAGAATGGAATGGAATAGAATGGAATGGAGTAGAATGGAATAGAATAGAATGGAATGGAATAGAACAGAACAGAATGGAATTGGGTAGAATGGAATGGAATGGAATAGAGTGGAATGGGGTAGAATAGAATGGAATGGAATAGAATGGAGTAGAATGGAATGGAATTGAGTAGAATGGAATGGAATGGAATAGAATGGAATAGAATAGAATGGAATGGAATAGAACAGAACAGAACAGAACAGAATGGAATTGAGTAGAATGGAATGGAATAGAATGGAATGGAATGGAATAGAATGGAGTTGAATGGAATGGAATGGAATTGAGTAGAATGGAATGGAATAGAATGGAATGGAGTAGAATGGAATAGAATAGAATGGAATGGAATAGAACAGAACAGAATGGAATTGGGTAGAATGGAATGGAATGGAATAGAGTGGAATGGGGTAGAATAGAATGGAATGGAATAGAATGGAGTAGAATGGAATAGAATTGAGTAGAATGGAATGGAATAGAATGGAATGAAATAGAATGGAATGGAATAGAATGGAATGGAGTAGAATGGAGTAGAATGGAATAGAATAGAATGGAATGGAATAGAATAGAATGGAATGGAATAGAATGGAGTATTTGGTATGGTATGCAATGTAATGGAGTGGAATGGAATAGAATGGAATGGAATAGAACAGAATAGAATGGAATTGAGTCGAATGGAATGGAATGGAATAGAACGGAATAGAATATTGGGATGAAGACTAGAGTAGAACAGAACAGTATAGGATAGAATAACAAGAGTTGGAAGGGACCTTGGAGGTCTTCTAGTCCAATTCCCTGCTTAGGCAGAAAACCTTATACCATTTCAGACAAATGGTTATCCTATCTCTTTTTAATATATGTAATATTATTATTTTAATATTAATATTTGAGAATATTTGTAGCTCAGGGTTGACATGAGGCATCCTTGGTGCTCCCTGAGCTTGCTTGCTTTCTTGAAGACATTTCATTAGCCCAACTAGGTAACGTCAACACTGACTAGCACTGATGACATTACCTAGTTTGGCTAATGAAACGTCTGCAAGAAAGCAAGCCAGCTGAGAGAGCATTAAGGACCTCCTCACTTAAAAACTGTGGCAGGAGAGGCAAATTTACTGAACAACTGTCTGACCTAGCAATGGAAGTTCTTTGCACAATTGTCGTAATTCAAGGACTATCTATATACTGTCATTTTCATTTTACACCTTACTAACCTTTTCAACGTGTGATGAGACAAAGCAATAGGCACAACCACAGTGGGCGGAAAGCTTAGAGAGAGAGAGAGAGAGAAAAGGCAAGAAAATTGGATTTTAAAAAAGTCACTGCTGAAGAAAAGAACAGGACTGTGTTGTTGTGTTGTTCAAAATTACATTTGAAGGAGCTGGAATATTGTCTCAATTAGGAGAGAAAGAGAAGTCTGGAGAGAAAGGAGCATTGTGTGTGGGAGAAAGTTCAGGTGCTTAAAGCAAATTATCTCATTTAGAAATTCACAGTTTGGCCAAATTAATTTAAATGTTCCAGTTTATTAAATTGCGGTAAGCTGCATCTCTATCTGCTGAGGTCATAGGCTGTGGCTGCCAGCAGTGATGATATGGTAGCTCTCTCTTTTTCTTCCCTCCTTTAAGTTAATCTACTTACTCTAAGGAATTCCGAAATGGGGACTGGGAACACGTGCTTGGAGTTTTTAAGCCTGGTTCTTCTGCAAAAGGATCTCATTGTGTTTTCTGCGTGTCTCGATTAAAAATGGCCTTTCAGAACTCTAGCAGGCTTGGGATCTACTGCCATCTAGCCACGTTTGTGGATAACTCAGTGCACCACATTTCAAGTCTCTTGCTGAGGGGCATTTGAAAGTTGTGGTCTATCTATGACAACCATCCATCCAACTTTGACTTTCAAAAAGGGGTACTGTAAAAGGAGAAGGAGATGAAGGAGAAGGAGCGAGGAGAAAGAGAACTGGGGGGGAGGAGAAGGTGTATGTTGAGAAAGGGAGTGAGAAGAAGGAGATGAAAAGGAAAAATAAGAGGAGAAGGTATATGTTGAGAAGAAGAAGAAGAAGAAGAAGAAGAAGAAGAAGAAGAAGAAGAAGAAGAAGAAGAAGAAGAAGAAGAAGAAGAAGAAGAAGAAGAAGAAGAGGAAGAAGAAGAGAAGAGGAAGAAGAAGAGGAAGAGGAGGAGGAGGAGGAGGAGGAGGAGGAGGAGGAGGAGGAGAAGGAGAAGGTATATGTTGAGAAGGGGAAGAAGAAGGAGGTGAAGAGGAGAAAGAGAAGAGCAGAAGGAGAAGAAATTGTCAAGAAATTGAATGAGAAGAAGGTGAAAGATGAAGAGGAGAAAGAGTAGAGAAGGAGGAGGATTATATGTTGAAAAGGGGAAGAAGGAGATGAAGAGGAAAAAGATAAGAGAAGAAGGAGAAGGTATACGTTAAGAAGGGGAAGAAGAGAAGAAGGAAGAGAAGGTATTTGTTGAGAAGGTGAATGAGAAGGAGAAGGAGATGAAGAGGAGAAAGAGAAGAGGAGCAGAAGGAGAAGGTATATATCAAGAAAGGGAAGAGAAGAAGGAGAAAGATGAAGAGGAAAAAGAGTAGAGGAGGAGGAGGATGTATATATTGAGAAGGGGAAGAAGAAGAAGATGAAGAGGAAAAAAATAATAAGAAGAAGGTATATGTTGAGAAGGAAAAGGAGAATGAAATGAAGAGGAGAAAGAAGAGGAGAAGGGGAAGGTATACATTGAGAAAGGGAACCAGAGGGAGATGCAGGAGTGCAAAAGAAGGAGAAAGTATATGTCGAGAAGAGGAATGAGAATGAGATGCAGAAGAGAAAGAGAGAAGGAGAAAAAGAAAACAAAGGTTTATTTCTAGGTGAAGGAGATGAAAAGGAGAAAGAGAAGGTATCAGATGCAAAAGACCAGGTCTACATGTAAAGGTTCAGTTAAGCTGATTTATTGCTAAAAGCCCATTATGCATCGGAATCTTATCAATAATAGCGCCTGGTTTAAGTTAAATAAGAATCAACAGACACTCAAGGGGAGTTTGTGACTACATAGTGATTCTAGGCTGAACCCTCTTTTCACTCTGTCCCCAGGTTCTGCCATTCCTTCTCCGACAGAAGGAGAAGGATCAAAGAGAGAGGAAAAGGGAAAGTCTATTTCAACCAGCTGCCCAAAATGTTTTGTTTCATGAGACCTAAAAGGGCGACCATTGTCAATCATACAGGTGTCTACATAACATAAGCAACCTTGTGTACATAGTCCAGTATGTACGCATGAATCTTAAATCTGTATAATCCACTCTGCAGAGAATCTCATGGTGGTTACAATCTTTTTAAGTTCCCGTGCTTGATAAAAAGATTGATTTATTCTCTAGCGCACCGGTAGGCAGGACAAGAAGTAATGCGGGGAAGCTTGTCAAAAAGAGACCCAACCTAGAATTAAAGAGAAATTTTGACAGTGAGAACAATTAATCAGTGAAAGAGCTTACCCAGGGTTGGGATTCTACCGGTTCGGTCTGGTTCACGCGAACCGACAGTTACGGCAATGATTTGGCCTGCCAATCAGCCCCTGCCCTAATCTGTCCTTTATTTCCAGGGTTTTCCGCTCAGCTGATTCACACAACACAGCGGATTGCCACACCTCAGCTGATTTACTCACTGGGGCTGTAGTAGAAGGTAAGTATTAGAGCTGAAAACGAGTGTTGTTCAAACGCTGGGCGTGCGCGCAAAGCTCACCGAACCAGTTGTTACATCGGTTGAAACCCACCCCTGAGCTTACTTCTTGGAGTTGTGGATTCTCCATCGCAAGAGGTTTTCAAAAATAAACTATTTGGTTGGGTTGGAAGGAAACTCCTGCATTTGGGTGTGTGTGTGTGTGTGTGTGTGTTGGGTCTTATCTGGGACAACAATGAAGATGCATACACAGAAGAGGTGAAGGCTCTGGTGGACTGGTGCAATAAAAGTAACCTGGTTCTAAATGTCAATAAAAAAATGGAGATCATTGTATATTTTAGAAAGAGCCAGCATAGTCATAAGCCACTCGGTATCAAGGATGCAGCTATAGAGATGGTCAACAGTATTAAGTATCTGGGGGTGCAGATAATGAACGCTCTGAACTGGTCTCTCCACACATTTATTTTTTATTTTATTTATTTTGTCAAGCGATTATAAGATAACAGGTATAAGTATAAATATAGTTATGAATACATAGATACATATAAGAAAAAATAAAAAGAAACAATAGGACAAGGATGGTAGACACGTTGGTGCGCTTATGCATGCCCCCTACAGACCTCTTAGGAAAGGGCTGAGGTCAATAGTAGACAGTCCAAGGTTAAAGTTTTTGGGATTTGGGGAAGAAATCACAGAGTCAGGTAGAATATTTCAGACATTGACCACTCTTTTGCTGAAGTCGTATTTCCTGCAATCAAGTTTGGTGAGATTAACCTTGAGTTTGTATCTATTGTTTGCTCTTGTATTGTTATGGTTGAAGCTGAAGTATTCATTGACAGGTAGGACATTGCAATGTATGATTTTATATACTATACTTAGATTGGACCAAAGGCGGTGTAGTTCTAGGTTTTCTAGGTCTAGAATTTCAAGTCTGGTGGCATAAGGTATTCTGCAACCAGTAGAGGAGTGGAGAACTCTTCTTGCGAAATATTTATGTACTTTCTCAACTGTATTAATATCAGATAGGTAATGCAGGATCCCTACTGAAGAGCTGTATTCAAGTATTGGTCTAGCAAATGTTTTGTATGCTCTAGTTAGCAGTGTGATATTACCAGAGAAAAAGCTATGTAGGATTAGGTTAACAACTCTTAACGCCTTTTTGGCTATGTAGTTACAGTGGGCTCTAGCACTTAGGTCATTAGAGTTGAGTACTCCAAGGCCCTTGGCAGAGCTTGGATCATCATCCTTAGTGAAGCATGCAAACCAACGTCTGCATTTCCTGCATTCGATGAGGAGAGCATATCTTTTTCCTTCTGACCTGGCCACTTTTTACAGAGGCACAACTGAGAGCATTTTAGCAAACTGCATCCCTGTTTGGTTTGGTGGCAGCAGTGCCTCAGCTAGAAAGTCCCTACAGAGAGTAGTGAGGACAGCGGAGAAGATTATCGGAAGCTTGCTTCCTGTCATTCAGGATGCTGCTTATGAGCACTAAGTGCTTAAAGCTCGAAACATTGTTAGAGACCCCACACACCCATTTCACGGTCTGTTCCTGTTGCTCCCCTCTGGGAGGAGGTTTCAAAGTATTTCTAGCAGGAATTCCAGATTCTCTAACAGCGTTATTCCTTATGCCATTCGTCTGGTAAACTCGCATGATTGTTTGTTTGTCATGTTTATGTAGTGTATATCAGAGGTGGTGACCCTTTGAGAGTTGCATGCAACGAAATTTCATTTTAATGTATGCCAGTGAGTGTACATTTAAAGTGACACTAAAACTATTCTAAGCTCTGAGTCTTGGAGTAGAAATCCCCGAGGTCCCTTCCAGCCGTATCACTCTATATTTTTTATGGTAAACTTGGAAGGACAAAGCATGATACATTAGCTTTGTAGCTCTTGTCGATGCATAACATTCTTCACCAGATCAGTGAAACCTCTAATAGACTTGCTGGCTTCTATCCTTGATTGATCATTGATGGATTGAGATCATTTTGCTGACTTGGAATGTTGTCCAAATCCAGCCAATTGGAGTCATGCCCTGGGGTGAAACAAAGATGAAGGTAAAGGTTCCCCTCGCACATACGCGCTAGTTGCTTCCAGCTCTAGGGGGCGGTGCTCATCTCCATTACAAATCCGAAGAGCCAGCGCTGTCCGAAAACTTCTCCGTGCTCATGTGGCCAGCATGACTAAACATCGAAGGCACACAGAATGCTGTTCCCTTCCTACCAAAGTGGTCCCTATTTTTCTACTTGCATTTTTACATGCTTTCGAACTGCTACATTGGCAGAAGCTGGGACAAGGAACAGGAGCTCCCTCAGTTACGCAGCGCTAAGGATTCGAACCGCTGAACTGCCAACCTTTCTGATTGATAAGCTCAGCATCTTAACCACTGAGCCACCGTGTCCATTTGGGTGAACCAAAAAGGACGAGTCAATTTAGTAGGAATGTTCACAGATTTGCAATTCCAGCCCCTGTGACCTCATCCTTTAGAATCACCCTTTTCCAATTCCGGATTAAATCCCTTCTTCTTTACAGAAATGTCAAATAAATGATGTGATATGATCTCTTGCTGTGCTATTTGATCTCTGGAAGATCCAGACTGCAAATCTCTTGAAGGAGACAGTGTTCATGACTATTCAAACTAGGACGTCACAATGATTGATATGCAATGATAATGGAAATTCCTGTTTTCATTTTTCTTCTTCTTGATATTAAGGAGGTTTAGGGCTCCAAATACTTTATGGGTGTCTTCCTAAATGTAAGACTATTATCTGGGCTTCTTCACACTCTAAGGCCACAGGTGACTTATCAACCATCCATGTTGTACAGGACAGAGGAAAATTCAGAAATATGGCAATATGATAAGCCTGAGCTAAATCCATCAATATCATTTGGGTCTCTGCTTAATGTCATGTTTTAGGGAGGAATGGAGTGTGAAACATGTTTGGAAAAGAGAAGTTAATAAGAGGAATCTGTTTGGAATATGGAAAGTAGTTTTATATTAATTAAGTTGTGAAAGTTGTAGAAGACAGAGGGCCTTATGGAAAGGAACTCCTTTTTAAAAACGAGTCAGCTGATTGGCCCTTCCAAAATATGTAGGAAAACTATTTAATCTTCTTCCTTTTCTTCTCCTCCTCCTCCTCCTCTTCTTCTTCCTCTTCTTCCTTTTCCTCTTCCTCTCCTGCTTTTTCTCCTACTCATCTTCCCCTTCCTCTTCCCGCTTTTCTTTTTCTTCCTCTATGACCTCCTCCTCCTCCTCCCCACCCCCTTCGCTCACTCTGTACCAGTGGTGATATAATTCTTGTCGAAAAAAGCTACTTTGAAAAAAAATGTGTGCAAGCTATATTTCATAATCATTTTATTTAAATGCAATTTGATAAAGATTTTACAGAGGATGGACTTAGAAACATGTGAAAAAACTGATAAAGATCTTTCCTTCTCTAATTACTAGTGAAATTATTTATCTGAAGATACCTGCAATTTTCTGCCTAGGACATGTTCTGACTCACTTATCTAGAAAAATGCTACATCACAGTGGGAATAGAGACAACCATGGATAGCCTACAAGTGTAGCTTTCCTGTCAGGTATGAAGAATCAGGGCCACACATTATGTTCCAGTTAAGCTGGTTTATTGCTCATATCTACACACAAGAATCTAGTCAACTAGCGGTCAGTTGGATCCTGTTTGAAGGTTGATATTGTTTTGCAAAATGGATCTGGCTAGATTCCAACATTGATTCAGGAAAATCGATCTAGTTTAAAGTTCCAAAAATGACTGAGAACTTAAATCTCAGAAGGTTGACTTGGTGGATTAAAAAGACGGACATGAGTTTAATGAAATGAGTCTGAATGGATTCCGATGTGTTCAGACCTGGTCAATTAATGAAACTGTAGTAATGTCAATGCCCCACATAGATCAAGAACAATAATACTTGCCCAGTTTAGTCTTGGGTTTTTGTTACTATTTCCTTTTTCCTTCCTTCCTTCCTTCCTTCCTTCCTTCCTTCCTTCCTTCCTTCCTTCCCTCCCTCCCTCCCTCCCTCCTTCCCTCCCTTCCTCTTTCCCTCCCTTTCCTCCCTGTCCTTCCCTGTCCTTCCCTCCCTCCCTCCTTTCTCTCCTTTTTTTCTTACTCCTATTCTTTCTCTTTTCTTTCCTTCCCTCCCTCCTTTCCTTTCTCTTCCCTCCCCTCCCTCTCCTTCCCTGTTCTTCCTTTCTTCCTTTTCTCCCTCCCTCTCTCTCTCCTTTCTTTGTTACTTCTATTCTTTCTCTTTTCTTTCCTTCCTTCCTTCCCTCCCTCCCTTCACCTTCCTTCCTTCCTTCCCTGAAAATTGGGTACTAAGAACCATGTCTGTTTCAGCAGACAATTATTTTAGATTTTACTCTGGCCTTCAAAGAACTAATCATCCTTGAGAATACATCACCACCGAACCACCAGGTCCAAAATTGGTCGAGGATTCCCTTCATCCTAGCTCTCTCCAATTTCTTCCCAACAGTGCTTTTAGTAAAGGTAAAAGTTTCCTTTGCACATACGTGCTAGTCGTTTCCGGCTCTAGGGGACAGTGCTCATCTCCGTTACAAAGCCAAAGAGCCAGCGCTGTCCGAAGACGTCTCCGTGGTCATGTGGCCGGCATGACTAAACACCGAAAATGCACGGAACTCTGTTCCCTTCCCACCAAAGGGGTCCCTATTTTTCTACTTGCATTTTTACATGCTTTTGAACTGTTAGGTTGGCAGAAGCCGGGACAAGTAACGGGAGCTCACTCCATTACGTGGCGCTAGGGATTCGAACTGCTAAACTGCTGACCTTTTTGATCGACAAGTTCAGAGCCTTATCCACTGAGCCACTTGCATCCCTGAAACGGTGCTTTTACTCCCTTTCAAAATCCAACTCTTGGTAATGAGGGCAACTGATGATTTGCAACCTGTCTACTGGAGCCTGGAAGTGAAGCTCGGCCTTTTCTTAGAACAGAATCAGTCTGGATCTAGTCCAAACAAGGAGATGTGCTGCAGCCTTCCTTGGAATTGAAAGAGAAGGAGGGACGGGTGAGGGTATTGCCTCTATTAAAACTTCGATGCTGACAAGTCACATCGATGCTCGCCTGTCAAAGTGATACGGGGAAGAGTCGGGAACTCATTTTGTAAGAAATGGAAAGATTTATTCGTGCGCCTCCCTCTTTTAAATCCACATTCCTTATAAAAGTGAACTCTTGGAGGTATTTTTTTTTAAAAAAGTCTGCTTTCAATCAAACGTGCGGGAGGGGAGAAAATATTTCAAGGGATTGATTTTATTTTATTTCCCACAGCTGCAGAATATTTTATTTTCTTTCTTTTTTTTCTTTTTCTTTTTTTGAAGAAGGCTGTCGAGAGACAGCAGACTTTGGCTTTTGAGGAAAACTATATGTGATTTAGGAAATGTGGAATCAATGCAAAAACTGTAAGGGGAAAAAATATCTCCAGGCTATGCAGGATGGGAGAATGTAGCTACGTCTCGCTGTCTTTGGGGAAGCTATGAGCAGACTATTAAAATGGATCTCTAGGTACCGTGTCCTGAAAAGTTAGGAAGCTGAAGACCAAGGATGTCCAACCTTGGTAACTTTAAGTCTAGTGGACTTCAAGGCGTAGAATTCTGGCCAAGGAATTCTGAGAGTTGAAGTCCAGAAGTCTTGAAGTTCCCAAGGTTGGACACCCCTCCTAAGCACCAATGAGACAGGAAGGCTGAAACTTAATAAAAGTTTTTAGATTAGATTAGATTAACAGAGTTGGAAGGGACCTTAAAGGTCAACTAGTCTGACACCCCCCCCCCAAGCAGGAGACCCTACACCATTTCTGACAAATGGCAGTCCAATCTCTTCTTGAAAGTCTCAAGTGAGGGAGCTCCCACAACTTCCAAAGGCAAATTCTGTTCCATGGGTTGATTGTTTTCCCTATCAGAAAATTTCTCCTTATTTCTGGGTTGAATCTCTCCTTGTTCAGTTTCCATCCATTATTCCTTGTCTGGCCCACATTTTAACACAAATCAGGCAATATTCTTCGTGTTTAATACAGTTGACAATCTTATAAAATTTTGATATTCATATGCATATTTTGTTAAGTTGTAATCTTTCATTCTTTGATTAGTCTATATTTCAGTATGTTATTTTTATGCCAATCTCCATATTCTAAATGTTATTCCTTTAACTAAAAATAAAATATTAACAATCATATTTGTTTTTCTTTTTAAACTACACCACAGAGAACTTCATAGTTCTTAGATTCTATGAAATATCTTTATCGAAGCATCTCACGCTTGTAACTTCTTTAAAATTTGTAATTTCTTAAAAATGAAAGTGTGAAAGCTTTGAATTTGGTGCCCATGACTCGTGGGTTTCTTTCCATTCTTTACTCAATACATTCCTTTGCCTGCAAACTTGTAAAATGTGACAGCAAAAGGCAAATAAACATAGTCAGAGGGAAAAAAGCATCAGAAAATCTTAATCATTTCAGTGTCCCTTTGTAAACTTGATAGCATAGACAGCACCGCCTGTCTATCACTCTTCTTCATTAAGTCTTTGTCATTAAGCCTGAGCATATGTGCAAAGAGAGAGAGGGAAGAGAGAGAGAGAGAGGGAAGGAGGGAGAGAGAGAGAGAGAGACGGAGGGAGAGGGAGAGAGAGAGGGAGGGAGAGAAAGAGATATGTATATGTATAATTGGGAAGGAAGGAAGGAAGGAAGGAAGGAAGGAAGGAAGGAAGGAAGGAAGGAAGGAAGGAAGGAAGGAAGGAAGGAAGGAAGGAAGGAAAAAAGGTAGAAGAGGAAGGGTGGGAGGGAGGGAGGAAGAAAGTGTACTACAGTCTGGGGAAGCTTTCATGCTAAGGCAGAACCAGAACTCAAAGTCTTCTGGTCATTGGTCCAAAGTCAACCAACTGGCTTTCATGCCTAAAGTGTGGCTAGAACTCACAGTCTCCTAGTGATTGGACCAATGTCACCCAGTTGGCTTTCATGCCTAAGGCGGAACTTGGACTTATAATCTCTTGGTGATGGGCCCAAAGTCATCCAGTTGAATTTCATGCCTAAGGCGGAATTAGAACTCACCATCTCCTAGTTTCTAGACTGGTGCCTTAACCACTCTACCAAACTGTCTCTTCTGCTGAAAAAAGTTAAGATAGTAGTCACCAGGGTATGACAAAAACTCTGCCTGCTTTTTATGTCTGTCGCAAGCAGCTGCCATCTTGGCATTTTTTAAACCCTATCTTGCAGACATCTCCAACAAGGAAAACAAGGGGCTACAGATGTTGTGACGTTGTGATGCATGTCCACCTTCTTCTATCTGTGTTACAGTTGTATCACAAGCGTATAAAGAGTAGAACCTATCTTGAGATCTCCTAATGTAGGGGTCCCCAACTGCCGGTCCCCGGACTGGTACCGGTCCATGGATCATTTTGGACTGGGCCACCTACTTTGCTTGGGCGCCATCTTGTTTCGAAGTCTGCCCTCAGCAGCACCAGTCAGCGGCCTGAGGGAGAAAGGAACGCGGGGTGAGGAGAAAACTCACCTCAGCGGCTCTGCCATGAAGCGCCTCTTTCCACCTGGGGAAAGGGAGCGAGAGCAAAAGCGAGAGAGAGGTGTGTGAGCCGAAAGCTGGAGTGGGGTGGAGTGAAGGGGCTCAGATCCCAGTCCAGACCCCTAGCGGGAGCCCCCAAAAGCTGCCCTGCACTTGTCCGGGGTGCCGGAGGGGCGCCAGGGCCATGGCTCGGCAGCGGTGGCGGCGGCGGCAGAGCTGTCAGCCGGGGAAGGACGAGGGTGTGCGACGAAAGGCGCCAGGCAGAGGCGAAGGCAGTTGCCACCAAAACAACCAGGAGAGGAGAAGAGAAGAGAGCGAAAGCAACGAGAATCCTAAAACACACAGGGCAGAATGTTGCTTTAGCCAAGCTACACAGTGAATACCTACTAAAAGTTTGACTGGTTTAATATGGATTTATTCCCAGGTAGTTGAAAGTCTTATTTCAGCTGGAAGAATTCAGACAATGCTCTGCTTGCCAAGAGGTTGTAGCGAAATGGGGCGAGAGAGATCTGGAAAGAAGTGGGCTCTCCAGGTATTTGGAATGAATCCCCGGAATTCCTTATATGCCTGGATTTCTGAACCTCAACAACTTTAAAATGTGTGGACTTGGACACTCTGAATTCCCCACACACCTTACAATTGTTGAGATTGTGGAAAGCTGAAGACCATATGGGAGATCAAACGCATCCTAAATGTAAAATCTGAATTGCGGATTATTACCTCACAAAACACTTTTGGGGAAAACATATATTTTTGCCAAACATATATTTTTGTTTGATCATGATTAACTGAATCATGATGACTTTATTGGAGTCTAGTCTTGCATTTATACACATTTTTAGTAATCCTCCAACATTGGTTAATTTTGGTGAGTTGATAGTGTAATAGTAAATAAAATAAAAAATAAAAATAATAAAGAAATAAATAAACAAACCCTAACCGGTCCTTGAAAAAGTGTTCCTGTGTGAAACTGGTCCCTGGTACAAAAAAGGTTGTCCTAATGCATCCTTCTCCATCGTTGTAGTCTGCCTCTTTGGATATCTCAGGAGATAATAAAATCTAGCTTCCATTTTTGAGCGACAGCTAGAAGACAAGCAATGAGACCCACGCGATTGTTCACAGCTCCTGACCACAATACAAAAACAGGTTTTCACAGTTGAAAAGCATCATCTGGAAACCGACTGTTAGATCGGTTGGTAAGGGGACGGTCGATTGGTTTGTTTGTTTACGAAGAACTTGGTTTGAGAGAACCTTGCTGGGAATAGACCTAGTGCTGGTGGTTAGGTGACAGGAAGCGATGCCCTGAGCTGTTGGTTAAGCTCAAACAGGAAACTCGACCAGCAATCAGAAAGTTTTAGGAAGTGGTTGGACCAGAGGAAATGCTAGCAAAGGAACCAGGAAATTATGTCATCCCTGAGTGACAAAGATGATTGAAGGGGCTGAGAACACATTCTCCCATATGTGAAGAAAAGGACCAGGGGAGACAGGATAGCAGTCTTCCAATATTTGAGGGACTGCCACAGAGAGGAGGAAGGGGTCACGCTATTTTCCAAGTGCACCCAAAGGCCAGACAAGGAATAATAGATGGAAACTGAACAAGGAGAAATTCAACCTGGAAATAAGGAGAAACTTTCTGACAGTGAGAAGAATCAACCAATGGAACAGTTTTCCCTCAGAGGTTGTGGGAGCACCATCACTTGAAACTTTTAAGAAGAGATTGGACTCCCACCTGTCATAAATGGTGTAGGGTCTCCTGCTTGGGTGGGTGGGTGGGGGTTGGACTAGATGACCTACAAGACCCCTTCCAACTCTGATTATCTGTTTATCTGTTATGTGTTGGGCTTTAAGGGAAGGTTCAGGAAATCTGAGCTATGAGGAAACCCAAAAGGATTTTCTCCTGAATCGTAGACCAAGGGCAGGAATAAGCTTCTTCAACCTAAGTGTAGGTAGTCCTCAACCTATGGCCAAAATTGAGCCTCAAATTTCTGTTGTTAAGCAAGACATTTCTTAAATGAGTTCTGTCCCATTTTATGACCTTTCTTGCCACAGTTGCTAAGTGAATCGCTGCGGTTCTTAAGTTAATACCACTGTTCTTGAGGGAACCTGGATTCCCCATTGACCGTGCTTGTCTGAAGGCCACAAAAGGTGACCACGTCACCCCAGGACGGGCACCCCAGCACTCTAACCATTATGGTTAGAGTGCAGTACTGCAAGCTACTTCTGCAGCCAGCTGCCTATAATTTGGCAGTTCAAATCCCACCAGGCTCAAGGTTGACTCAGCCTTCCATCCTTCTGAGGTGGGTAAAATGAGGACCCAGATTGTTGGGGGCAAGAGACTGACTCTGTAAACCGCTTAGAGAGGGCTGTAAAGCATTATAAAGTGGTATATAAGTCTAAATGCTTATTGCTATTATATCTACATGCCAGGTGGCCCAAGCGCCTGAATTTTGGTCATGCGACCATGGGGATAGAATATAGAATAACAGAGTTGGAAGGGACCTTGGAGGTGGTCCTTGACTTACAACAGTTTATTTAGTGACTGTTCCAAGTTACAACAGCACTGGAAAAAAGAGTGACTTATGACCATTTTTCACACTTACAACAGTTGTAGCATCCCCATGGTCGCGTGGTCAAAATTCAGACGCTTGGCAACTGACTCATATTTATGACGGTTACAGTGTCCCGAAGTCATGTGAAGGGATGGGCTGCTACTGGTTCTCCCTGGTTCAGGTGAACTGGTAGTTATTTTATCATTTTTAATAGCTGGTTTTGGTGAACCGTTAAATCCCACCCCTGGCTGGCCTTGCCCATCCCACAGCTGACACTAAAATACATCATTCAACTCCCCCTTGATCCTGGTCTTCTCCCTACCCCCTGCATATATATTCTCCAATGGGATACACCCATAGCCAAGAGTCATCAAACATGATCTCCAGTAATAATCTTGGGCTATTAAGGTGATTATCTAAGGCATTTGAGGAATGCACTGCTTTCCCCCGCCCCTTTCTGCTGGCAACTAAAAAGACCAAAGGAGTATTTTTTTAGTTGACATTCAGCTCCCCTCACTTCTTGAAGGTGACCTGTACAACACAAAAAGGACTCCCCATGTGGCCTTGCACAGAGGCTCAGGGAGGGTGAAAAACGGGCCTCCCAGAGCCTGGGGGAGGCTGTTTTTGCCCTCTTGGAGGCTTGAGGAAAGCCTCCGGAGCCCGGGGAAGGTGAAAATGCCCTTTCCCCCAGTGCAGGAGGCCAACTAGGCCACACCCACCATGCCCATGCCCACCCAGCAACCGGGCAGAGAACCTGTTGCTAAAATTTTTGAAGCCCATCCCTGGTCAGATGATCCCATTTTGTGACCTTCTGATAAGCAAAGCCAATGGGGAAGCCAGATTCCCTCAACAGCGTTATTAGCGAAACAATTGCAGTGATTCATTTAGGAATTGTGGCAAGAATGGTTGTAAAATGAGGCAAAACTCACTTAACAAACATCTCACTTAACAGCAAAAATCTTGAACTCAATTATAGAATAGAATAGAATTCTTTATTGGCCAAGTGTGATTGGGCACACAAGGAATTTGTCTTGGTGCAAATGCTCTCAGTGTACATAAAAAGAAAAGATACATTCATCAAGAGTCAAGAATCATAAGGTACAATACTTAATTATAGTCATAGGGTACAATAAGCAAATCATACTAGGAAAGAGTCAATATAAATCGTAAGGATACAAGCAACAAGGTTACAGTCATACAGTCACAAGTGGGAAGGGATGGGTGATAAGGAGTGATGAGATTAATAGTAATAGTAATGCAGACCTAGTAAATAGTTGGGCAGTGTTGAGGGAATTATTTGTTTAGCAGAGTGATGGCGTTCGGAGGAAAAACTTCCCTTGTGTCTAGTTGTTCTGGTGTGCAGGGCTCTATAGCATCGTTTTGAGGGAAGGAGTTGAAACAGTTTATGTCCAGGATGTGAGGGGTCTGTAAATATTTTCACAGCCCTCTTTTTGACTCGTGCAGTGTACAGGTCCTCCATGGAAGGCAGGTTGGTTGCAGTTGTTTTTTCCACAGTCCTAATTACTCTCTGGAGTCTGTGTCTGTCTTGTTGTCTTATGGTCGCAGGTCGGGGACTACCAGATGTTGGTGACTGATGGGAAAAAAAAATCTTTTTAACTGCATGGCGAGAGGCTTCCCTTAAATCAAATATGACTACAGTTTGGCCTAGCCTGGTCCTTTGTGTTAAGTCTGCCTGTTTTGGGGGAAATATAACTCTTGGGATGTCATTTTGTGGCCCTCAAATAGGCTCAATCTTGGCCCCTTCTCCATAAAACATTCTCCATGTCCCTCCAGGATCCTGAAACCAAGATTTGCCAAGGATCAGAAATCCTTTCTTTCGCTTCAGATGACATTTCCCTTCCCTTCAGACATGACAGCTCTGGTTGTAATTCTCCCTGCTCGCTTGACACCATAAAAATAAAGATGAATTTCCGTGATGGAGAACCACCTAATTCATGTAAAACTCTGGGCTGAGATTTCATTGATCAAACACTAAGAGAGAAATAAATATTAACCTATGGGGTATTAATAACCATAATAGTGCAACATCCATTATTAAGGACGAGGGAGAAGCTTTGCAATTTATTTCGGGGAAGGGGGATTGCCGTATTTTCCCTCCCACCTTATCTTGATTAATTGCATCTCACTTTTCAGCTGTAAATTAAGCATGGCTGTTCTTTACTTTTTAAACAGAGCGCCACAAGTTCTTATTTATGGGCTGCAGTTTAATCTGCAGTCAGTCCATTTCCTAACATCTGAATGTTTGACTGGACCGAAATGACAGACTTGGGCATCAAATGGCCTGAGATGAAAATATACGATGTTCTCAGTGTTTTTATAACAAAACCCATTGGATATATATAAGCAAAGCAGCGTTCTGCATTTCAGCAAAGCTCTCCATAAACTGTCACGATGGTGTTTCTTTTTTTTTCTTTTGTGCTTTTCTTTCAAAGTTCTCGGTGAACAGACAGGCAGGCAGTCCTTGACTTACAACCATAATGGAGTCCAAATTTTATGTGGCGAAGTGGAACTAAAAGTCTTTATAGAGATTCTCAGTCATCCAGGTCATGGTTATCCCAAAGGTGTTTTTTTTTTCAGGAGGCAACTGGGCTTTCTGGTTTTTTTCTATTGAAAATGTTCGCTTTTCATCCAAGAAGCTTCTTCAGCTCTGACAGGACAGCCAAAAAGGATAGCACCAAAAAGGATAGGATAGGATGGGATGGGATGGGATGGGACGGGACGGGGTGGGATGGGATAAGATGGTGTGGTATGGGATGAGGTGGAGTAGAGTAGAGTAGAGTAGAGTAGAGTAGAGCAGAGCAGAGCAGAGTAGAGTAGAGTAGAGTAGAGTAGAAAATACGGAATGGGATGGGATGGGATGGGATGGGATAGGATGGAACGGAATGGAACAGAACAGAACAGAACAGAACAAAACAGAACAGAACAGAACAAAACAGAACAAAACAAAACAGAATAGAATAGAATGAGCTGGAAAGGACCTTGGAGGTCTTCTAGTCCAGCCCTCTGCTCAAGTAGTATTGTAAAGTGATCATGTGACTTTGGGGGAGAGGAGCCCGTCATCTGAATTTTGAATCCAGGTTATAAGAAGCCCTGCAGAAGTCCATCATCACTTCAAATAGTTGCTAAAGGGTTGGCCATAACTCAAGCACTATGTGTATGCTTTGTAGTTAAGGATCAGTTTGACATGGAGAAGTTTGAATAAGTGCTACATGTGGCAAAGATCTGATCCTTCAAAACACTCATTGCTTTTTTGAGATATTTATTTTTGAACTCTAGGATATTAAAGTTTCTGCACTGGAGACAAATTTCTTGTGTGTCTAATCACATGTTGCCAAATGAAGTGTTCTATTCCCTTCCCTTCCCTGTTCTTGGTTCTTCTCTCCTCTCCTCTCCTCTCTTCTTCCACTCCATCCCTCCCCTCTCCATCCCTTCCCTCTCTTCTCCTCCCCTCCCCTCTCCTCCATTCCATTCATTCATATATTAACTATATTAAGTGTTGTACCTTATGGTTCTTGACGAATGTATCTTTTCTTTCTATGTACACTCAGAGGATATGCACCAAGACAAATTCCTTGTGTGTCTAATCACAATTGGCTAATAAAGAATTCATTCATTCATTCATTCATTCATTCATTCATTCATCCATCCATTCCATTCTATTCCATTCCATATTTTCTATGCTATGCCATGTCATTCTATTCTTCCCATACAGTATCTACTCTGGCTGTGCAACGAATGAACGAATGAATGAGTGAATGAATGCTTTATTGGCCAAGTGTGATTACATACACAAGGAATTTGTCTTTGGTGCATATGCTCTTAGTGTACATAAAAAGAAAAGATACATTCATCAAGAATCATAAGGTACAACACTTAATGATAGTCATAGGGTACAATAAGCAATCAAATCATACTAGGAAAGAATCAATTTCTGATTTCAAGTATCTGCTGTTTCAGCTGAAAACAGGATTCTGTTCACTCTATTCCTTTTTGAAACAGTTCTGTAACATTATTGTGTAATTTTGGGCTGACTCTTATAGAAAGATACTAATACCACTCTATAAAGCCTTAGTAAGACCACACCTAGAATACTGCATCCAGTTTTGGTCACCACACTATAAAAATATGTTGAGAGCCTCTAGAAAAAGTGCAGAGAAGAGCATCCAGGAGGATTAGGGGACTGGAGGCTAAAACATATAAAGAACAGTTGCAGGAACTGGGCCTGGCTAGTCTAGGGAAGAGAAGGACCAGGGGAGACAGAATAGCTGCCTTCCAATATTTAAGGGGCTGCCACAGAGAGGAGGGAGTCAAGCTATTTTCCATGGCACCTGAAGGCCAGACAAGGAATAATGGATGGAAACTGACCAAGGAAAGATTCAACCTAGAAATAAGGAGAAATTTTCTGACACTGAGAACAATCAACCCATGGAACAGAAATTGCCTTCAGAAGTTGTGGGAGTTTCATCACTGGAAGCTTTCAAGTAGAGACTGGACTGCCATCTGTCAGAAATGGTGTAGGATCTCCTGCTTGGGAAGGGGGTTGGACTAGATGACCTATGAGGTCCCTTCCAACTCTGTTAATCTGTAATCCAAAGGGTGATTCTTTGGCTACTAAGAGAAATTAAAACCATTTTTGAAAATGGAGAAATATCCACAAGGTCATCACTCATGAACGTTCATGCTATTTGGTGATCCTGTGAGAGTTAGGGATTTTTTCTTTTAAGATTTTAAATGATTTTTTTTAAAAAAAAAAATTAATTACAGATTCAAAGAAGCCATTGTGGGTATCCTAGGGCTCATTAATTGCTCGTGTTCTACGGTTGACCAGGCCTGGAAACTAATTCGGGACTGACAGAAACAAATACCTTTTCAGGCTCGACGTGGTCCATGCTAAACTTTCAAATTCGCTGTCATATTTGTGGTAGTGGAATTCATTTGGATTTTTTATAAATGGCTTAGAAGGGAGGTAGAAAGGACCCTCGTCGAATTTGGACAATAACGGCACAAAATAAGGACGGGGAGAATTGCTAACAGCTCAGAAGACAGTGTCAAGGTACAGAAGGATTTGGGTAGACTTGAACATTGGGCTGTCCAACAAAATACTGTTCAGCAGTGAGAAATCTCCATGAAATAAAGAGACATCTGCTACTTGGGAGAGAGATAAAATATTAAAATGAAGATTAAACATCGATGGCTTCTGCAGAATTCTGCCCAAGGAGCTGCCATGTAAAGAGAGGGATGGCTATGCTTTAACTCAGGGTAACATATTCTGACTTCTAAATAAGCCAGCTTGTCTTTCTTCTTCTTTCACTGCTATTATTTGCCTCTGGATATTGACTAATTCGGGGATGGGGGGAGAAATTCTAGCAGGAATTTTCTTGAGGGATGCAGGTAGAACCAAATTGTGACTTGGTTTGCTTTTTTGCTGTTGTTGTCACTCCCCATTATTTCCATTTGGAAGCATCAATCAATCAATCAGAATAGAGCTGGAAGGGTCCTTGGAGGTCTTCTAGTCCAACCCCCTGCTCAAGAAAGTATAATTTCAGACAAGTGGCTGTTCAATCTCTTCTTAAAAAAACTTCCAGTGATGGAGCACCTACAATTTCTGGGGGGCAATGTTTGAAATATTGTGGCTTGTTACAGATACCACATTACCATCCTTCTCATCTACCTCACCATTATCATAACTGTCTTCTCTGGTCAATGGAAGCACCATCCCAGAAGCAAAATCCTGAAAGCTAATCTCCAGGGAACACGTTCCCCACCCATTTAACAGAATAACAGAGTTGGGAGGAACCTTGGAGGTCTTCTAGTCCAACCCCCTGCTCAAGCAGGAGACCCTATACCCATGATGGCGAACCTATGGCACGCGTGCCACAGGTGGCATGCAGAGCCATTTGTGCCGGCACGCGAGCTGCAGGCAAACTTATCTCACTGCACATGCGTGCACCTCACAGTTGATTTTTGGCTGGCTTGAGGCCTTTTTTGGCCCCCCAGAGGCTTGAGGAAGGCTTCTGCAGGCTGTTGCAGGCCAAAAACTGGGCCCGTTTTGTCACTTCCTGTTTTTCCAAAAATACCAGAAGTGAGGAAACGGGCCTAGTTTTCGGCCTGCAAAGCCTGCAGAAGCCTTCCTCAAGCCTCTGGGAGGCCAAAAAAGGCCTCAAACTGTCTGAAAATCAGATGTGAGGCACAGTGCAGCTAAGGGAGGGGGGGGGATTGTGCTCACATGCGTAGGGGGAGTGGGAGGGGCCTGCATTGCTTTCTGGGTGCTGGCATGCAAGCGCGAGCATGCAAGTGCACACAGAATTTTTAGCACCACTGCCCTATACCATTCCAGACAAGTGGCTCTCCAACCTCTTCTTAAAAACCTCCAGCGATGGAGCACCCACAAATTCTGAAGGCAACTTCTGTTCCACTGGTTAATTGTCCTCGCTGTTAGTTCCATGTTGCTTCTTTCCTGGATAAGTTTTTGTCCATTGCTTCTTGTCCTGCCTACAGGTGCTTTAATAAATAAATTGATCCCTCTTCTTTCTGGCAGCCTCTAAAATACCGTAATATTATTATTATGTCACCCTAGTCCTTCTTTTCTCTAGACTGGCCATACCCAAATCCTGCAATCATTCTTCACATGTTTTAGTCTCCAGGCCTTTAGTTAGTTTAATTGCTCTTTCCCCCCAACAAAAGTCTGAACATCTTTATTGTAATGCAGTGACCAAAACTGATGCGGTATACCAGATGTGGCTTTAAGGCTTACTAAGGCATGGAGCTGCTTAATTTGCATTGCAAATTTATGCGGTAGTCAGAATGCTGCTTGACTTGCTTATACGAGCCACCTGATCAGATGTCTCTCAGTTGCTTTTCCTACTAAGTTCAGATTTGGGACCAGGAGTCGATCCGAGGCCTTTCAATACCTGATGTTTTAATTTTTTCTTATTTAAAACTCAGTATTCAATGACATGTTTGCTTTCAACGCAAGAACAGAAATGAGCTCACCTTTTTCCCACCTGACACTAGAGCTCACATAACACACAGCCAGAAGAAGCTTGTTCTACCCCATCAAATTATATGCCAGTTTTTAGTTGAACTTTTCCCCCAGTTTAATCTTCAAGGCAAACTCTCTCTGATTTTCAACGTGCTAATGATCCCATTCTGCCTCTACAGGGAATTGTAAGAAAATGTTCTATTTTTATCAAACGGTGTGAGAGGCTTCGCTCTTATTTTATCCTTTTTTGTTCTTTACTTTTCATGGGCTACGTTTGGCGGTGTTCCCCATAGGGCATCCGTCCGTTTTCTTTATATCACTTTTGATATTTCAGGGAGGATGAAATAACCTGGAAAAAAAAAATGAGGCGATGAAGAACAGTTACAAGACTCAAAGTGATCTCAAAGGTCATCCATACCAACCTGCAATTGAGGAAGGAGATCTACTCTTATAGAAACCCCTAATAGTTGGACATTCAGCCTCTGCTTAAAAATCCCCAACTGAGGAGCTTTCATCCCTTTCGAACCAATAGCAATTGTACTAAGCGTATAACAGTTCACAGCGCTTTCTGGCCCCCTCTAAATGGTTTACAGAATCGGCTAACAATCTGGGTCGTCATTTTACTGATAGTGTCATGCCCTCCCCTCCTCCATTGGAGCCTGAATCTGCAGAGGAAGATGAGCCAGAGCTCTCCCAGGAACAGCTTTTGACTGCAAAGAATTAAGTCCAAAATGTGGTCTACAAAAACTGTAACTATAAATCAAATCAAGGAAAATGAGATAATTATTCTGACAGGGTAGGAGCAAGAATTCCAGAAGTGAAGGCATGGCAATAACTCAACATGGTTGGGAAGATGCCAGGAACACAGATAAGCAATGACAACACAAGATAAAGTCATGTTTGCTCCCAGCAGCTGCTGCACTCAGCATGCACCTTTTTAAAACTCTCTTCCCAGCTATGGCTAATGAAGGGAATCAGGGCCCTTTCCTCCCCCGTAAGCCACCCAACCCACGTTGCTCTCTTCTCTGTTCCTCCCTGCGTGCCCTAGGATAAAGAGGGGGTGGGCCTGGTTCTTCCTCTGAACTCCCTCTCCCTTGTTCTACATCTCCCCTGCTCTGCCCAGCCAGACCTTATGGTTCTTCCCTTCCCCAGTTTCCTTCACAGCCAATGGAGCCACACTCCCACGCCCTGTCAGCTGTTCGTCTTCCTCCTCAGATTCAGACTCTGACAGAGGCATGACAAGCGGTGTCCAGCACCATATGATTCCGATTTGCGACCATCCCAGCTGCTTTCCGACAAGCAAAGTCAATGGGGAAAACCGGATTTACTTAATGACCGTGCAATTCACTTAACGACCACAATCATTTGCTTAAGAACTCTGGCCCAAAAAAAGGCTGTCAAATTGGATGTGATGGACTTTAACAATGGATTTCGACAGAGTCGTTACATGAATCGCTGCAGTTGTTAAGTGAATTGCTTGGTCGTTAAGTGAATCCCGCTTCCCCCATTAACTTTGATCGTTGCAAGCAGACTGAGAAGGTTGCAAAAGACAATCACATGACCCCGGGATGCGGTAATTATCGCAAATACATGCCAGTTGCCGAGCACCCAAATTTTAATCACATGATCATGGGGATGCTACACCAGTCGTAAGTGCGAAGATTAACCATATATGTGAGGACCAGCCATAAGTCACTTATTTGAGTACCATTGTAACTCCAAACGATCACTAACTGAATAATTGTAAGTCAAGGACTATCCAGAGGTGGTATTCAGCCAATTCTGACCAGTTCTGGAGAACCGGTAGTGGAAATTTTGAATTGTTCAGAGAACTGGCAAATCCCACCTCTGACTGGCCCCGCCCCCATCTATTCTCCGCCTCCTGAGTCCCAGCTGATTGGCTGGGTCTTCTTTGGTTGCCCTGCACAGGAGAATGGAGCTGGAAAGCAGGTTAGTGGGGTGAGAAGGAAATGGGATTTTGCAGTAACTTTCTCCCTGGAGTGGGGAAAGGATGGAGATTTTGAAGTATCCTTCCCCTGCCATGCCCACCAAGCCACGCCCACAGAACCAGTAGTAAAAAAAAAAACATGGAATCCCACCACTGGCGTGGACGCCTCTTACCTGGTTTCGAAGAGAAAAGGCACAATCGCGCGAAGCATTAGTAAATACTTAAAAAAAATCCTTAGTAAGGAATTCACACCTGGAATTCTGCATCCAGTTTTAGTCACCACATTAACCAAAAAGGTGTTGAGAAGAGCAGCTAAGGTGTTTAATCATGGAGACTGAAGAACGGTTGCAGAATTTGGGGATGGCCAGTCTAGAGGAAAGAAGGACTTAGGGGCGGGGACATGATAGCACTCTTCCAGTATTTGTGGGACTACCCCAAAGAAGAGGGGGATCAACCTATTCTCCAAAGCACCCCAAGGCAGGACAAGAAACAATGGATGGAAACTCATCGAGGGGAGAAGCAAGGAATTAAGGAGAAACTTCCTAATAGTGAGGACAATTAACCAGCGGAACAGCTTGTCTTCGGAAATTGTGGGTGCTTCATCAATGGAAGCTTTTAAGAAGAGATTGGACAGTCATTTGTCTGAAAGGGTATAGGGTCTCCTGCCTGAGCAGATGGGGCTGGACTAGAAGACCTCCAAGGTCCCTTCCAGCTCTATTCTGATTGATTGATGACTAAGCCCAGAGAACAGCCAAAAAAAAAAAAAGTGACTTCTAGAAGCTGCCACCAGTAGGGAGCTGTTGCATAAAAGAAATTGGTGGGATTTATGAGTCTATATTAAAGATACAGCTGCTCCCAGTAATGTCAAGAGTGTTGTGAAGTCATAGCTAATAGGGCTGTTTTATGAGATTATTATCAGTCTCCTGAATCTGCTGCCGGATCAAGAAATATGCAGTTACAACTTAGCAATATCAGTGGCACTTAGGCATATATTGCTTCACGGTGCTTTACAACACTCTCTGGGCGGCTGACAATGTCAGCAGATTGTCCCTAACAATCTGGGTCCTCATTTTACCAACTTCAGAAGGACGGGAGGCTGAGTCAACCTTCAGCCAGTCAGGATCTAATGCCTGGCACTGCGTAGAATATGCCTACAATACTGCATTCTAGGTGGGGGCGTGATGGCTCAGCGGTTAAAGAGGCTGAACTTGTCCGCTGGAATCTGACAGCTCAGGTTTGAGACCCAAGCACCATGCAATGGGTGCGTTTCTGTTCCTTGCTCCAGCTCACCTAGCAGTTCGAAAGCATGTACATGTAAGTAGATAAATAGGTACCACTTTGGTGAGAAGGTAAAAGGATTACGTGCACCGCAACGAATAGTCATGGTGGCCCTGTGATCACGGAAAATGTCTTTGGACAATTCCCTTGGCCAAGAAAGAGATGATTCAACACTCTAGAGTCGGACAGGACAGGGAAACTGTTACCTTTTTCCATTCTAACCACTCCGCCACCAGGACTCAATCAACTTCCCCCCAAAACCTTGGAGACAAATCGAAGAGAGTTGTTGCTACTAAAAGTGATTAGGGAAAAGTTGAGTTTACAGGCATTGTGTATTGATATATATCTGTGAAGGTTTGCTGTCCATCAATGAGAAGGAGAACATGAGTCGTAAGAACACGGTTGCAGGAACTGAGTATGCCTAGTTTGATGAAAAGAAGGACTAGGGGTGACATGATAGCAGTCTTCCAATATCTCAGGGGCTGCCACAAAGAAGAGGGAGTCAAGCACCTGAAGGCAGGACAAGAAGCAACGGATGGAAACTAACCAAGGAGAGAAGCAACTTAAAACTAAGGAGAAATTTCCTGACGGTGAAAATAATTAACCAAAGGAATGATTTGCCTCCAGACATTGTGGGTGCTTGCCACCAGAAGTTATGTGTGCCCCATCACTGGAATCTTGAAGAACCTATCTTCTTTTTCTGTACACTGAGAGCATATACACCAAGGCAAATTCCTTGTGTGTCTAATCACACTTGGCCAATAAAAAATAAAGAAAGATAAGCAAGCAAGCAAGCAAGCAAGCAAGCAAGCAAGCAAGCAAGCAAGAAAGAAAGAAAGAAAGAAAAAAAAGAAGTTTTTAAGTTTTAAGAAGAGATTGAATAGCCACTTGTCTGAAATAGTATAGGGTTTCCTGCTTCAGCAGGGGGTTGGACTAGAAGACCTCCAAGGTCCCTTCCAACTCTGTGGTAAGAAGAGAAAGCATCTTGTTCTGGCAACAGAGCCCCTTTCTAACTATTTTTCAAAAAGAGTATTGCAGCCTGCACCACTTAGTAATACCAAGATGGGATTGAATCGGTGAAGGAAGAGGATTTGGGTTCATTTTTTGACTCCTTTGCTTAAAGCGTATCAGTTTCACGCTTTCTTTGAGAACCAAATTCCTCATTCTTTGAAATTTTAGAAGCTGGATATATTGCCTTGCCAAAGAAAGTACTCCAGCCCCATCAGAAGGGGAAGCAAAATATGTCACCCACCACCCACAAGTCACTAAATGAACACCGACAACCTCCGTGCAAACATTGTGGGTGTTTTTACAGTACGGCTTTGCGTTCAGTTTAGAATGAGCTGCGGTAACAATAAAATGTGTTAACAATTTTAGGCAATCGCTTCCCCGTCAAAATCAATGCTGTTTTGACACGCACAGCCAGATGTGAGAACACTCGTTGCTGTTGGTTTTGTGGTGTCGGTTTGTTGCTGTTGTTCTAACATTCTGTGATGGAAGCGGCGCTGAATTTCTAAAATCTGAAGCGTTCCATTCAAGGGAGGGCTTCAAAAATTTTAGCAAAGGGTCCTCGGCCCAGTTTCTGGATAGGCGTGGCCAAAGTGAGCATGGCCTAGTCGGCCTCTTTGCACCATGGCAGCGGTGCGGGGAGGTGTTTCCTTGAGGCTCTGGGAGGGCGAAAATGGCCTCCTTGGGCTCTGGAGGTTCTCTGGAAGCCGGAAATGGGCCCATTTTTGGGCTTCCAAAACTTCTGGGAGCCCCGTCTTTTGCTCTCCCCGAGCCTCTGCACTGGCCCTGCACTACCTGCATCCAAAACGGATTGTGAGGGGACACCTGGGAGGGGCAGGTGGGACCAGTCAGGAGCAGGATTTGGGAGTCCTCTGAACTGCACAGAATCTTAGCTGGGGGCTCTCCCGGACCCCCGCGAACCCCCAGCAGCCGACCCCTGATTCCCTTCAAGAATGGACGAGAAATATGATTTTGAATTCAGGGTAGTCCTCAACTGGTCACAATGGCGTCAAAAAAAAAAAGCGACTTATGACCGTTTTCACACTTACAACCATTGCAGCATTCCCTCCCCCCCCCACGGTCACGTGATCTGCATCTTGATGCTTGGCAACTGACTGACACTTATGACGGTTGCAATGGCCCGGAGTCACACATCCCTCTTTTGAGGCCTTCTGATGAGCCAAGTCAACGGGGAAGGCAGATTCACTTAACAACCGGGTTATTAGCTAATTAACGGCGGTGATTCACTTAAAAAGAGACGTCGTAAAAATGAGGCAAAATTCAATGAACAAATGCCCCACTTTGCAACAGATATGTTGGGCTCAGTTGTGGTCGTAACTTGAGGATACCTGTATTTCCAACCAGATTTGCTAAACATACCTACCCCCCGTCCCTGAATAGCAAATACAATGAAGAGAAGACAATACTGGTATTTTTTGGAATCAACTGTGCCAAATGGAATTCCTCATCCCGCCCCCAATGATTTACGCTGTCTAATCTTTCTTTTGCATCAAAGATGAGCTTAAAAATTAAAAACCAGGCGTGTGTGTCTGTGTAACCAGAGGTGTGTGTATTGTGCATTGTGGGTGAGCAAGCGCTCTGTCAATGGAGCTGTCTCTCACCTCTTCGAGATCCCTGCCAAATTGTCACTTCTACTGCCTGCCTCCCTTCCAAAAAAGGGAAGAAAAAGAACGGGGGGAAAAAAAGAAAGGAAAGGAAAAGAAAAGAATGGGAGAGACGTTGATTCCCGCCCCCCCCAATTCTGTGCACCCGGGGTATAAATGTGATTAGCAGTAATTGGAGGAGTTCAACAACTGTTAGTTTTCCTCTTCTTTGTTGTGCTTTCCCTTTTCCAAAAATATTAACGAAATGGGCAGGTGGGCCAAGAGAAAAACAAACAAAAGGATCGGGTTGAACGAAAACTTAAATTAGGATCCCAAGGTGAGCATGAAAACAATCGGAGCTGAGTTTCCACTTTTGAAAACCTGAAAACTGCCATGCGATGAATGAGCACAGGAAAAAAAATCGGGGAACCGGATCGTGTGATCAGCAGCCTGTGGGGTGTGTAGCTCAGTGGTGGGATTCAAATTTTATTACTACTGGCTCTGTGGGCATGGCTTGGTGGGTGTGACGGGGGAGGTTACTGCAAAATCCCCATTCCCTCCCCACCCCACTAACCTGCTTTCCAGCTCCATTCTCCTGTACAGGGCAACCAAAGGAGACCCAGCCAATCAGCTGGGACTCAAGAGGCAGAGAATAGATGGGGGCGGGGCCAGTCGGAGGTGGTCTTTGCCGGTTCTCCAGACTACTCATAATTTCTGCTACCGGTTCTCCAGAACGGGTCAGAACCTGCTGAATACCAACTCTGGTGTAGCTCCATCTTTTCAACCTGCAAGAACAGGAATCTGAATTTGAATTGGAGTCTGAAGATGGTTTGATTACAGGCCATCAAGTAAGTTTCACATCTGGTTCAGTTCCAAGCTGGGGCTAAAACCCTGGAAACAACATGGAGGCTGATTGGAAAGAAAGTTTATTGGTGAAGAGAACCAAAGACAGCATGCAGTTCTGGGTCAGCTAAACAAATAGGTGAATGGATCTTTAGTTTCCGTAACTTTGAAGTTTGAGATTTGTGCAACATGGGTTTTGTGTTTGTAAAAGGGTGTTGGGAAATTCCTACTGGGGCTAATGGCTTTTGTCCTGTGTTGGATCTTGCTATCACTATGTTTTTGTTAACTGTCAAACTTTGCTGCAAAGGGTTTAGAAATATCGTGCCTTGAATGGATTTCTGTCTGCAGTGTTTGCTTCACTTATGAACGGAGCCATCTAGATAGTTGGTTTCCTCTTTCAATCAGCTCTTTATCTCCTTAAGGGCTGGCATCTGCTGTGGGCTATTAAGAAAATCTGTGTGTGTGTGTGTGTGTGTGTGTGTGTGTGTGTGTGTGTGCTTTCTGCCTCTAAAAACGTATTTCTTCATTTCTCCTTTAGGCAAATATAATATTCTGCCTTTTCTAATATTTCCCCAAATATTTCATTCTTCTCTCTGTGTGTGGAGGCTTCCCACATGAGATAGACCAGGCCCACAAGTAAAGGTCCATTTAAATGTCTATGTAGATTCTCGATCATCCAGGTCATGGTTGCCTCAAAAGGCAACTGGATTTTGTTTTCTTCTTGAGGAGGAGGAAGAATTTCGCTTCAGATCTAAGAAGCTTCATTAGTTGGGATGGAAGGGAGAGAGAAGGATAGGTATTGTCAGGAAAGGGGAAGAATCGAAAAATTGTGTTACTTTGCAGTCATCTGGTCATTGGCACTCTCTCTGAGAGCTACATAGATGAGTAAGATGAGCATCTAATGACCAGATACAAAGAAATACAATCCTTCCTTCTCCCCATCTTCCTATCAGAACATATCCTTCCATCACTCCCCCATCCAGTCTCAACTCTCAGTACCTATTCTGTTATTGAATTATTATAAGTAACTCAAGTGGCAAAATACTCCTTTTCCCTCTTATTTTACTCATAACAGCGACAATGTTGAGAGGCGGATTGGATGGGAAGAGTGGGACTGGCCCAAAGTCACCCATCTGGCTTTTGTGCCTAGGTGGGACTAGAACTCACTTTCTCCTTGTGATTGGCCCAAAGTCACCCATCTGGGGTCATGCAGAGGTAACTTTGTAGGTTGTCATGAGTCCCAGGCTTGGTTCAATCTTGCTGGGTGATATAATCTTCCAAGGTGCCATGTGGTGAGATGAGTAGAGGGCTAATCCTATTATGTCCTGAGGGCAAAGGTCTTTTGTCTTGTAGATAGGATGTGCCAGTCTTTCTGAGGCTATTAATGAAGGTGGGGGCTGCTTTCCAAGAGCACATATCTCCTTTTCTCATCCAGGGAGGTATAATATTCTGCCTTTTAAATATTTCCTAGAATATTTCGTTCTTCTAGGACTGTGATGGTGAACCTATGGCACGTGTGCCACAGGTGGCACGCAGAGCCATTTGTGCTGGCACGCGAGCTGCAGGCAAAATTTCCTCACTGTGCACGTGCTTGCCTCACAGTTTGATTTTCAGCCGGTTTGAGGCCTTTTTTCAGCCTCCCAGAGACTTGAGGAAGGCCTTTGCAGGCTTCTGCAGGATTTGCAGGCCAAAAACTAGGCCCGTTTCATCACTTTCTGTTTTTCTGAAAATACCAGAAGTGATGAAACAGGCCTAGTTTTCAGCCTGCAAAAGCCTGCAGAAGCTTTCCTCCAACCTCTGGGAGACCAACAAAGGCCTCAAACTGGCCGAAAATCAGCTGTGAGGGTAAGTGGGCAGTGGGGGTGGGTGAGTGTAGGGGGCATGGGGATGGGTGGCGCATTGCCTTCTGGGTGCTGGCACATGAGTGCGCGCGTGCAAGCGCGTGCACAATTTTTGGCACAGGAGCCCAAAATTTTTTAGCCACCACTGTTCTAGGAGAAGGATGGGTGCTAATTTTCTACAATGTCTTGGAGTACTCATCTCTAATGATCTAAGTGCTAGAGCCCACTGTAATTACGTAGCCAAAAAGGTGTTAAGAGTTGTTAACGTAATCTTATGTAGCTTTTTCTCTGGTAATATTACACTAATAACTAGAACATACAAAACATTTGCTTGACCAATACTTGAATACAGCTCATCAGTCTGGAACCCACATTACGTATCTGATATTAACACAGTTGAGAAAGTACATAAATATTTCACAAGAAGAGTTCTCCACTCCTCTACTCGTTGCAGAATACCTTATGCCACCAGACTTGAAATTCTAGATCTAGAAAACCTAGAACAACGCCATCTTCAGTCCAATCTAAGTATAGTGTATAAAATTATATATTGAAATGTCCTCCCTGTCAATGAATACTTCAGCTTCAACCATAACAACACAAGAGCACACAATAGATACAAACTCAAGGTAAACCGCACCAAACTTGATTGCAGGAAATACGACTTCAGCAACAGAGTGGTCAATGTCTGGAATACTCTACCTGACTCTGTGGTTTCTTCCCCAAACCCCAAAAACTTTAACCTTAGACTGTCTACTATTGACCTCACCCCTTTCCTAAGAGGCCTGTAGGGAGAGTGCATAAGCGCACCAATGTGCCTACCATCCCTGTCCTATTGTTTCTTTTTATTTTTCTTAGATGTATCTATTTCATGCATTCATAACTATGTTTTTACTTATTCCTATTATCTTGTAAGCAATTGACAAAACAAACAAACAAACAAATAAATAAATAAAATGTCACCCCAGTCATTCTTTTCACTAGACCAGAGGTACTTCTCCCTTCACCACTAAGATCCTAAAATAAAATCAAGATCCCCATTTTTATTATTTATTTATTATTTTTTTTCATTCCACATGTGGTGCTCAAGCTTTTTTCTTTTTTTTTTGCATTCTGGGAATCCTGCTTCCCGACCTTATATGCTTGGATGAGCTTGGCAGTCTTTGTGACTGCGGTCTGGCCTCTCGCAAACCACCCTGGCTTTGGTACCAAAGATTCCCCTTCAAGATCTTTTGAGTATTTTCTTTGTAGAAGAAAGACAGATCAGAGTGCCGTGGGTGGGTTCATTTCCCTTTTCCAGTAAAACTTGACACTTGGAAGTGTCGGGTAATTAATCTTTCTGAACTGTTTCAAAGGGTAAGTGGTGAATTTTCCCACCCCTTCTTCTTCTTTTTGAAAATGCCTTTTTTCTTTTCGAGGGAAGGGAAAAAATGTTTAAAATGACATATTTTTTTTAAAAAAAAAGAGTAATACATTTGTGGTAAATGTTCCGTGCAGCTTTAATACCTTTTGCCTTGGACAAATTAATGAAGGTGGTATTTATTAAGCTTTGCTGTGGAGGCAGGGAGGAAGGGAGGAAGAAAAGAAGGAAGGAAAGAAGGAAGGAATGTCAAAAGGGAAGGAGGGAGAAAAGGGAGAGGAAGAGAGGAAGAAAAAAGAAAGAAAAGAAAGAAAGAATGAATGAATGAAAGAAAGAAAGAAAAAAAAGAAAGAGAAGAGGAAGGAAAGAAAGAAAGGAGAGGAAGGAAGGTCAAATAGGAGGGAGGGAGAGAAAGAAAGAAAGAAGAGGAAGAAAGGAAAGAAGAAAGGGAAGGAGAGCAAATTGGAGGGAGGGAAGGGAGAGAAAGAGAAAGAAAGAAAGAAAGAAAGAAAGAAAGAAAGAAAGAAAGAAAGAAAGAAAGAAAGAAAGAAGAAAGAGAGAAGGCGGAAAGGAAGGAAAGAAGGAATGAAAGAAAAACAGAAAGAGAGAGAGAAGGCAGAAACGAAGGATTGAAGGAAAGAAGGAAAAGGAAAGAAAGAAAGAAAGAAAGAAAGAAAGAAAGAAAGAAAGAAAGAAAGAAAGAAAGAAAGAAAGAAGGCAGAATGGAAGGATTGAAGGAAGGAAGGAAAGAAGGAGTGAAGGAAAGAGAGAAAGAGAGAGAGAAGGCAGAAAGGAAGGATTGAAGGAAGGAAAGAAAATGAATGAAAGAAAGACAAAAAGAGAGAGAAGGCAGAAAGGAAAGATTGAAGGAAAGAAAGACAGAAAGGAAGAAAGCTAGAAAGAAAGAAAGAAGACAGAGAGAAGGCAGAATGGAAGGATTGAAGGAAGGAAGGAAAGAAAATGAATGAAAGAAAGACAAAAAGAGAGAGAAGGCAGAAAGGAAAGATTGAAGGAAAGAAAGACAGAAAGGAAGAAAGCTAGAAAGAAAGAAAGAAGACAGAGAGAAGGCAGAATGGAAGGATTGAAGGAAGGAAGGAAAGAAGGAGTGAGGGAAAGAGAGAAAGAGAGAGAGAAGGCAGAAAGGAAGGATTGAAGGAAGGAAAGAAAATGAATGAAAGAAAGACAAAAAGAGAGAGAAGGCAGAAAGGAAAGATTGAAGGAAAGAAAGACAGAAAGGAAGAAAGCTAGAAAGAAAGAAAGAAGACAGAGAGAAGGCAGAATGGAAGGATTGAAGGAAGGAAGGAAAGAAGGAATGAAAGAAAGAGAGAAAGAGAGAGAGAAGGCAGAATGGAAGGATTGAAAGAAAGACAGAAAGAAAGAAAGGAAAGGAAGGAAGGAAGGAAGGAAGAAAGAGTGCGAGAGATTTAAGTTTATAACCCAGCAGTTATATTCATACATTTCTTGGTGTTTCCAATCTGATGCACAATCACAATAACGCCTTCCCTTCCCTCCCCTCCCCCCTCTTTTCATGGCAGCCTCTCCTTTTCAAACCCCTCTTTTTATGACGATGGCAAAATTGATGGGCTGTGTTTATTTAACTTTATCGTTAGCTTGCCTAGCTAACGGTGAAGCTCTGGAGAAGTTTGTCTTTCCCCCAAGACTTAAAATGCAAACATTACCCCAGTTTTTGAATCTGGGCTACTGTGAGTTAGAACGCGCCACATGGAGGAATATCACCAAAGATAATTGTATTGCTGTTTGCGTTGCAAACCGAGGCTCTCTTGACAGCCATAATAAAAACAAATGGGCTTGTCTCGCTTTAATGACAAAGGCTCCCCACTTGTTAATTTGGGGCGGTGTAATAGTGTGCTGTATCGGGCGCAGCTGGAGACATTCGTAAAAGTGCATGGCGAGGACAGTTGCACACGGAGCCACACTCTGGCCCAGGTGTGGGTTTTTCCCCACTGTAGGCCAGTAGAGAGCAGAAGACACTGGAAATCAATTGAGGCTGACATTCGCACAGGGCCATCCACTTCTTCCCTAACCCACATTAGTGCCAGTTGGGGAAATGAAATTCTTTGGGAACATTTGCTTCCTAAAGAAAACAATTAGACGAGCTTTTATCCAAATGTTGGCATGGTGCATCCTTTGGATAACTTCCAAAGGTTGGCATGTGGTTTTGAAGGGCAGAGATCAGAGGTGGGTATTCAACAGGTTCTGACCAGTTCTGGAGAACCGGTAGTGGAAATTTTGAGTAGTTCGGAGAACCAGCAAATCCCACCTCTGACTGGCCCCGCCCCCATCTATTCTCCACCTCCGGAGTCCCAGATGATTGGCTGGGTCTTCTTTGGTTGCCCTGCACAGGAGAACAGAGCTGGAAAGCAGGTTATTGGGGGTGGGGAAGGAATAACATTTTGCAGGAACGTTCCCCCAGAAGTGGGGAGGGAATGGGGATTTTACAGTCACCTGTGACTCTGTTTTCTCTCTCCCCCCTGGATGTCTCATAAACCAGATTCTCCAATTGATCATGTTCACGGCTGGGTGTCATCATTCACGTTCTCCAATTAAATATATTCACAGGCAAAAACTCTGGTATTTTAGTTACAATCTTTTAAAGATAAGAGTTGGAATGTACTTTCGCTTTCAACTACTACATTGCTGTTCCAGATTCCCCCCCGGCTTCTATGGCAACTACTAAAACAGGCATGGGAATGTTTTATGAGTTGACAACAACACAATATAACACGAATAAGACTATAACCTTGTTGCTCGTATCTTTACGATTTAGTGTATATTCTTCTATTTAGTTTCCTAGTGTGATTTTGATCATCTGTTTAGTATCCTATGACTATCGCTATGTGTTGTATCTTTGATTCTTGATGAATGTATTTTTTTATGTACACTGAGAGTTTATGCACCAACTTCCTTGTGTGTCCAATCACATTTGGCCAATAAAGAATTTTATTCTATAAAAAAGATGTTGAGACTCTAGAAAGAGTGCAGAGAAAACAACAAAGATGATTAGGGGGCTGGAGGCTAAAACCTATAAAGAAAAGTTGCAGGAATTGGGTATGTCTACTTTAACGAAGGACTATGGCTGACCTTTGTGGGGTTGCCACCAAGAAGAGGGTGGGGTCAAGCTATTCTCCAAAGCACCTGAGGGCAGGACAAGAAGCAATGGATGGAAACTAATCAAGGAGAGAAGCAACCTGGAATTAAGGAGAAATTCCCTGATTGTGAGAACAATTAATCAGTGGAACTCTCTTCTCTTCTCTTCTCTTCTCTTCTCTTCTCTTCTCTTCTCTTCTCTTCTCTTCTCTTCTCTTCTCTTCTCCTCCAGAAGTTGGACTAGATGACCTACAAGGTCCCTTCCAACTCTGTTAATCTGTTAAAAAGTTTGTGATTGTGATTTTATGGGCTCCAGTAAGGATAATTTAGGGAGTCCCTCAGTCTCCATTTTGTTGATGGTGACCAAAACTGGATGCAGTGTGGAATATCAAAATAATAATAGTAATGTTCCCTGCAGGTAAAATGTGGCCAGAATGAATGGTCTCTGTTTAAAATATAAGACAGTTAAACCATTTGTTGATTTGACAAGAAAGTAGACATTGGAAGCAATAGGTTGGATGAAGTTTGCAATGGACGCTGGTGATGACTGGGTCTTGCTGGAGGCCCGTTGAGTCTCCTTCTCTTTTCCTTCTATTAATTCTGCCACATTGTTGAAAGTTTCTTGTGGGAAAATCTCAAGGAGTTGACCTGTTTGGTTTCTCTCTTCCTGTCTGATACATGATGCGGTTTACTTCATAACAACTTGTTTTATGGCTGGGCTGCAGGACATATTTTTCTGGCAGATTAAGAACCTGAAGCGAAGGAAAAAGACTGGTGGTGGCGGGGAATCAAGATGTTTTGCCCTCATCTGTCTTTCCAGTCTGTTTCCCCTTTTTAAAAGAAAGGGTGATTTTTTAAAAAAAATAAAATAAAAAAGGAAGAAATAAAATCATGGCACAGTAGAATAGATGCCTTCCTGTTTTCAGCTAGTGGTCTGCTAGATGCGGGGGATGGGAAATATTATGGGTTTTTGTTGAGTGGAAGAATAATGTTGGAGAGATGTTTGGCCTTTAAACTTAACCATGGTTATGTTGGGTTTTTTTTTAGGGAAGAATGTATTTTAGCGAACTTTTGGAGATGTGGACTATTAATCTAAATCAGAGTTTCTCATTCTTTGCAACTTTTCCTACTAAGTTGTCTTATTGGTGTCATGATTATGATTATATTACTTTGTTGTTTGTATGTACACTGAGAGCTTATGCAACAGAGACAAATACCATGTGTGTCTAATCACACTTGTCCAATAAAGAATTCTCTTCTCTTCTCTTCTCTTCTTCTCTTCTCTTCTCTTCTCTTCTTCTCTTCTCTTCTCTTCTCTTCTCTTCTCTTCTCTTCTCTTCTCTTCTCTTCTCTTCTTCTTCTCTTCTCTTCTCTTCTCTTTCCTTCTTCTCTCTTCTCTTTTCTTCTCTTCTCTTCTTCTCTTCTCTTCTCTTCTCTTCTCTTCTCTTCTCTTCTCTTCTCTTCTCTTCTCTATTTTCTCTTCCCTCCTCTCCTCTCCTCTATTCCATTCCATTCCAGCCATCCTTGTTGCAATAAGTAGATCAATACTGCTTTCCCCCCCACTTGACAATTATTTTCCAGCAAGAGAGTCCTATATATTATTTTAGATTCTTTTGTTTTATATATCTCTTTTCAATAAACAGTTGGGTTTATTAACCCTAACCCTAACCCATGACTCTTTTGTCATGCTTTGTCTCAATAGTTCTTGTCATTCTGCAGAATGCCTGGGTATTATATGATAATGCCATCACATATTCTATACATTTCCTAGGCATTCTATACAACACCCATTTTTCACAGGTTGCTGGTAATGTATACAAGTGGCTTGCCCTGTCAATATTGATTAATGTTCCTAGTGGTCCCTTATTGGGATATTATTTACTGCTTGAACAGTGAGCAAACGTCACTCTCTTCTGCCACTGATGATGTTACCTAGTTGGGTCATAACCAAGCTCAAAGAGCATCAAGGATGCCCCAGCCCCACATCTCCTCCCCCTCCTCCTCCTCTTCCTTCTCCTCTCCATAAACCCACTCCCTTCTAGTGCTGATGATGTTACCTAGTTGGGTCATGAAACATCTGCAAGAAAACAACCAAGCTCAGAGAGCACCAAGGACCCCACAATTCTCCATGAACACTTCCTCCTCCTCCTCCTCCTCCCTCCTCCTCCTCCTCCTCCCTCCTCCTCCTCCTCCTCCTCCTCCTCCTCCTCTTCCTCCTCCATACAAACCCCACTACCTTAATGAAACATCTGCAAGAAAATAACCAAGCTCAGAGAGCACCAAGGACCCTGAGTCCTCCTCCTGCTCCTCCAAGGACCCCAAAGTCTTCCTCCTGCTCCAGCTCCTGCCCCTCCTTGCAAACCCCACTATCTTCTAACACTGATAATGTTACCTAGCTGGGTTATGAGACACTTGGAAGAAAATAACCAAGCTCAGAGAGCACCAAGGACCCCACAATCCTCCACGACCACTTCTTCTTCTTCTCCTCCTCCTCCTCCTCCTCCTCCTCCTCCCTCCTCCTCCTCCTCCTCCTCCCTCCTCCTCCGTAGAAACCCCACTACTTTCTAGCACTGTTCATGTAACCTAATTGAGTCATGAAACACCTTCAAGAAAATAATCAACCTCACAGAGCACCGAGGACCTCACACTACCCTAATTTTACACCTACCCTACTATGTTCATGGGTGTCTATCACCAAAGGATTCAGCGCACACTTAAACCTGACCCAAAAATTAAGCCGGACTGATGCTGGGAAGTGTTTAAATGGAAAATCATTAGGAAATCTCCAGCTCTAGAAACAATGACCTGCAAAAAAACAAAAAAAAAAAAAAACATTGTAGCAAACCAATTCCATATTTTTGCTGAGGAAAAAAACATGGGTAGGATGAGTAGAAGTTGAAATCAACTCAAGGGTTTCTTTACTTTTACTGTCATTTTTAAACAAAAAATAGGAAGACATCAGCAGAAGAATGGAAAGTTATAGAACCTCAGAGGATCAGAATGTTAATAATTTATTCCAACCGTTGCATTCAATTACAGCCTCTCTCTCTCTCTCTCCAGGGTACGGTAAAACAATGTGTAAACAAACTGTAAATTTTGTGCTCTTATTACAAAGTGCTTGGTTCAGAGAAGAATCCCCCCAGGGAGACTCTGGACGTGCCCTCCCACCTCCAAAGCATGTGTCAGTGGGGAGGGTCAGTCAAGCCTGCATCCACCAAACCAAACCTATCCTCAGTTTGGCAGCTTAGGGAAAGTCAAATGCATTAATAACACCTTGATTACGATTCCTGTGGAAATAAACTCTTCCATCATCCGGAAGCAAACTATCCCCAGGAATGAAGTTCTGGTGAGGAAAATCTGATTGAAGATCTGACGATATGCCTCCTTGGGAACTATCTACTGGAGGCTCAGAATAATAAGAGCTGGACCTTAATAAGACCTTGGAGGTCTTCTAGACCAACCCCCTGCTCAGCCTGGAGACTGTCCAATCTCTTCTTGAAAAGCTCCGGTGTTGGAGCATTTACAACTTCTGGAGGCAAGTTGTTCCACTGGTTAGTTGTTCTGTCAGGAAGTTTCTCCTTAGTTCTAGCTTCTCTCCTTGATTAGTTTCCATCCATTGGAAACGCAGGGAAAATACACCTGGTATTCCATAGTAGCCTCTTAAAACCTGTGGTGGGATCGACCCTGAGGCCATCACCTCGTGAACCCCCAGACCCCGTGGTCGTAGGAGGTCAGACACGTTATGAGGTGCAGCGAATCTTCGATTCAAGGTAGCACAGGAGACAACTCCAATATCTAATCAAGTGGAAGCGCTTCCCTTAACCCAGAGGCATCCTGGGTAAAGAGTAGGAACGTCCAAGCCGATCGCCTTGTGACTAGGTTCCCTGCAGAAAACCCAACCAAACCTGTTTTTCCCCCCCGCACAACCCTAAGTTCTATACTTGCAATAAATATGTTTTCTTTTTGTCTTGTAGAGGTCACCTTCAGGAAGTAAGGGGAGCTGAATGTCAACTAAAAAGATACTCCTATTCTAGCTGCCAATAAAAGGGAATGGCAGAAAACAAGGCATTCTTGAAATGCCTAGATAATCACCTCGGCAGCCCAAAGTTGTTGGAGCGTAAGAAGGTTATTGGAGAGCATGATGGATGACTCTTGGAGATGGCTATGTCCCATTGGAGAAGTCACATCCAGGGGGTGGGGGAAAGACCAGGGTCAAGGGGGAAATGTATGATGTGATTTAGTATCGGTTGCATCCAGCCACGTGCCAACATGGCAACTTCTAATAAACCAATTTACTTTTCTCTGAGATGCGGCTAGAGACTTTTGAATGAGGGTGGATTTGTTGGAGCCCTGACACTTGTCTTGCACTTCTGGTGCTCTGGAGAATAGGTTGACCCCCTTTTCTTTGTGGAAGCCCCTCAAATATTGAAACGCTTCTATCATGTCACACCCACCCACTCCTTTTCACAGGACTGGACATACCCAATTCCTGCAACCATTCTTCATACTGCGTTTCCCCGAAAATAAAAACCTGTCTTATATATATATAAGACATCTTATATATATATATAGACACCAAAAAAGGCACCAGGTCTTTTTTTCAGAGGATGTCATCCCTAACTAACCTCACTTATGCGCGTCACCTCCAGATTCCTTTTCGCCACTGGAGGCCTTCAGGAAATTCTTCTTCTGTAGCCAGCAAGGCTTTCCTGAAGGCTTCTGCAGCTCAAAGCAGAGCTCTGGATCGATCCAGAGCTTCTTCGTTATCGGCTACAGAGACCTTCAGGAAAGCCTTGCCAGCCTTGCCGGCTGCAGAAGAAATGGACCAGCAAGGCAGGTGTCGGGGTCTGCGAGGCCTGGCTACAACTGTCCAAAGGTAAGTAGTAGGGCAGATCCACCTTACCCTAGCTTAATTTTTAGTCATGCACTCTGGAGTGGGTGGGGCCCTTAATTAGGGTTTATTTTTTTGGGGGGGGGTAGGCTTATATTGGGCACACATGTAAAAATCAAGGTAGGATTTACTTTTGGGGTAGATTGTATTTTGGGGAGAAAAGGCTATGTTTCAACCTCCAGGCCCTTAATCATTGTTGTTGCTCTTTTCTGCATGTTTTTTTGGAGTCTTTTTTATTTTTATTTTCCCTTGAAAACATTTTGCTTCTCATCCCCAAAGCTTCTTCAGTTCTAACTGAAGCTAAGACTGAAACCGATCCTCCCTGAGCTCAAAAACATCTAAGCAAGTCGAACCTTATTAGTGTTTGGATGGGAGTCATTTTGCGTCATTCTGCGACCTTTCCTGCCACCGTTGTTAAGTGAATCACTGCCATTGTTAAATTAATCACAGGGTTATTAAGTGAATCTGGTTTCCCCATTGACTTTACCTGTCAAAGGGGATCGTGTGACTCCGGGACTCTGGTGCAACCATCATAGATATGAGTCAGGTGCTGTGCATCTGAATTTTGATCAAGTGACCGTGGGGAGGCTGCAATGGTCATAAGTATGAAAAACAGTCATCAGTCACTTTTTTCCAGGGCCATTGTAGCTTTGAACAGTCACTCAAAGAACTATTGTAAATCAAGGACTATCTTTGGAATGAAAAAACAAATTATAGGTGCATCCCCAGGGCCAGTGGTGGGATTCAAATTATTTTTTTACTACCGGTTCTGTGGGTGTGGCTTGGTGGGAGTTGTGTGGCTTGGTGGGCATGGCTTGGTGGGCGTGGAAGGGGAAGGATACTGTAAAATCCCAATTCCTTCCCCACCCCACTAACCTGCTTTCCAGCTCTGTTCTCCTGTGCAGGGCAACCAAAGAAGACGTAGCCAGTCATCTGGGACTCAATGGAGGTGGAGAATAGATGAGGGCGCGGCAGGTCAGAGGTGGGATTTGCCAGTTCTCTTACTACTCAAAATTTCTACTCAAAATTTCTACTAAACTACTCAAAATTTCTACTCAAAATTTCTACTAAACTACTCAAAATTTCCACTACCAGTTCTTTAGAACCGGTCAGAACCGGCTGAATGTCACCTCTTCCCAAGGCTACTTGGATGCTAGCAAAAATACACAAAGAAAGCATCTACCAGCTTGTGTGGAATAATCTCAGGATCGTGGCATGTAGAAGGAAGTGTCTCCTGCTTCAACAGGGGGTTGGACTAGAAGACCTCCAGGGTCTCTTCCAACTCTGTTATTCTGTTATGAAGAACACAGCAGCTCTTCCAACACCAAATGCGCCAATTCCTTCTGACAGCTGTCTCCCTTCGCTTTAGCAAAAAGATATTAAAAAATAAAAAAAAATCTGTCCACTATGTTCTTGCCAATTCTGACCTCCCTTTCTAGAAAAATAAACACTGAGGGTTTTTTTCTTCTTCTTCTTCTTCCTCCCCCACCCCCCCACCCCGCCTTCTCCTCTTCCTGAAATTTCAGAGAGGCATAAACATTTTGAGTCTCGTTGAAGACGGTTCAAGCCCAGCCGCTGTTTACACGATTATGTCACCCGCCAACCATCTCACCAGATGTGGGATTGTGTTTCCTTCCCAACGTGCCAGCAATCAAGGGGGAAGGCAGCTGTTTGCAATGAAGCTATCCCTCCCCCCACCTTTTCTTGGTGTGTGTGTGAGTGTGTGTACGTACGTGTGACAAAAGATTGCAAAGAAAGGAAGGGGGACCTTGAAAAGCGTGTGCCTCCAGGGTCTTTGAGTGGAGGCCTCTGGAGAGCATGGGTGGACTCTTAAGAGAACCTGCAACTTTGTGCGTGTGTGTCTGTGTGTGTGTGCGTGTTGTGCTCGTGAAAAATGAAAAGCAAAAATAATAATAATTTGGAGTTGATATTGTCTACTGCCTGAAGCTCAGACCATAACAGAAAGAATAATAAAAAAAAAAACTTAGCCCAGCTGTGCAAAAGCTCTAGGAAAGGAGAAGATGAAAAACATTTTCACACACACACACACACACACACAGAAACACACCCCTCCTGAGACTGTCAATACTTGACAATATCTGCTTTATACAACCGTTGACCACAACTGATCTGATTCTGGAGCATTTCAGCAGCGCTGGAATTCTCTGCCAATTAATTAGGTTAGTCCAGTGTAGAAACCAGGAGATGGTGAGTTCTAGTTCTGTATTAGTCTTGAAAGACTGCTCAGTGACTTTGGGCCAAGCACCAGAAGACTGTAAGTTCTAGGTCTGCTTTAGGAATCAAATCCTACTTGGGTGACTTTGGCCCAAATACTAGGAGACTATGAGTTCTAGTTCTGCCTTACACATGAAAAAAGGCTGGGTAATATGGGACCAAACACTAGGATACTGTGAGTTCTAGTTCTGCCTTAAAAATCAAAGCCTGCTGGGTGACTTCGAGACAAATACTAGGAGACTGTGAGTTCCTAGTTCTGCCTACCATGAAAAAAGGCTGGGTAACTTTGGGCCAAGCACCAGGAGACTGTGAGTTCTAGGTCTGCCTTTGGAATTAAAGCCTGCTGGGTGATTTGGGGACAAGCATCAGGAGGTTATGAGTTCTAATTCCACCACAGGCACAAAAGCTGACTGGCTGACTTTGGGCCAGTCCTTCTCTGTCAGCCCAGCCCACCTCATGGGGTTATTGTTGTTCTAGGGAAAATAAGGAGGAGAAAGGTTTATCAGAGATGTTCATCGCCTTGAGTTATTTTTTTAAAAAATAATAAAGATGGGATAATCTCTCTCTCTCTCTCTCCCTCTCCCTTTTCTCTCTCCCCGCTCTCCTCTCTCTCTCCCTCTCCCTCCCCCTCTCCCTCTCTCTCCCTCTTCTCTCCCCCTCCCCTCTCTCTCCCTCTTTCTCCCTCTCCCCTCTCTCTCCCCTCTCCCACCCTCCCTCTCTCTCCCACCCTCCCTCTCTCTACTTCTCCCTCCCTCTCCCTCTCTCTACCCCCCCCTCTCCCCTCTCTCCTTTCCCTCTCTCTCTCCCTCTCCCTCTTTCTCTATCTCTCCCTCTCTCTCTCCCTCTCCTCCCCTCTCCCCTCTCTCTCCCTCCCCCTCTCTCCCTCTTTCTCTGTCTCTCCCCTCTCCCACCCTCCCTCTCTCTCTCCCTCTCCCTCCCTCTCCCCCTCTCCTCCCTCTCTCTCTCTCTCCCTCTCCCCTCCTCTCTCTCTCTCCCTTCTCCCTCCCTCTCCCTCTCCCTCTCCCTCTCCCTCTCCGTCTCCCCCCTCTCTCTCTCCGATTTAAAATGCATCTAAATGGTTGGACATAATTTTGGGCAGGGCTGACCAATCGTACCAGGCAGAGATGCCAGACCGAGGAAGAAGGACTACATGGATGAGAGTCAGAAAGAAACAGAAGGAAAAAAAAGAAAAAGAGGAAAAATTCAGCTCTTCCCAGCCCCCTGACACCACTTGGGCAGGATCTTCTTCCGTTATTTGATAACCTCAAAACTACCAAGGTAATTCTAGAGGGTATGAAAACAATCTTGGGTGTGACTGTTGACTTAATCATGGCACACTGGATATGCCACCCTGGGTTTCATTTCCATTTGCAAGGGCTGGGAGACATCTTATCCTCCTTCATACGGCCAATTTAATACTCCTAATCGATTCAGCCATTTTCAGAATTTTATGTTATTTCTCTTCCCCCCTTTTCTCTTCAACTCTGGGTTGTCTTGACTTACAACCACAACCGAGGTCCAGAATTTATGTGGTTAATTGGGACATTGGTTCAGCGAGCTGGATGAGCATTCTTGCCCCTGTTGTTCAGGGCATCACTGTGATTGTTCAATCAGCAACGCGGTCGTTCAGTGGATCATGTGATCCCAGGAACACCGCAACTGTCATACATGCAAATCAGCTGGCCAAGTCCCTGAATTTTGATCACGTGAGCATGGGGAGGTGGCATTGGTCGTAGGTATGAGAAACGGACATAACCCACTTTTTTCAGTGACATTGTAACTTCAAACAGTCACTAAATGAACCGTCTTAAGTCGATGCCATGCCCGTCAGAGTCTGAATCTGAGGAGGAAGTTGAATAGCTGACAGGAAGTGGGAATGTGGCTCCTTTGGCTGTGGAGGAAACTGGGCAAGAGCAAAGTCTGGCTGGGCAGAGCAGGGAATAGGTAAAACAAGTGAGAGGGAGTTCAGAGGGAGAACCAGGCCTACCCCCTCTTCCGCCTAGGACATGGAGAGAGGGACGAAGAAGAGAGCAACATGGGTTGTGTGGCTTCCGAGGGAGGAGAGGGCCCTGATTCCCTTCATTAGCCACAGCTGAGAAGGCAGTTGATAAGAAAGGCAGGCTGTGTGCGGCAGGCTGCTGGGAGCAAATGTGACTTTATCCTGTGTTGTCATGACTTATCTGTGTTCCTGGTGTCTTTCCAACTGTGTGAGTTTTGCCGTGCCTTCAAGTCTGAAATTCTAATTACTTCAGTTTGGCTTGTTTGGACTTTAAGTGACAGTTTGTGTTGGCCATGTTTTGGACTTAATTTTCTGTGGTCAAAGGCTGTTCCTGGGAGAGTTTTTCTCCAGCCAGAAGGTAACCTGGACATTGGGGGCAAAGTTGGAGATAATAAAAGGACTCTTATTGTTTATCCAACAGTGTTGCCTTTGTGCCATGCCCCGGGTCATCACAGTCGAGGACTAATGCAGGCAGGGAGTGCTGGGATTTGTAGTCCCAACACAGAGGCAGAGGCTGTTCGAACAGCTTACCAGCCTCTTCAGATTTCTGTTGCTCTGGTTATCCGTCAAAGTCAAGGTAGTCCTCAACTTACGACACTTCATTTAGTGACCACTCAAAGTCACAATGATTTCTGGAAAAAAAGTGACTTATGACCGTTTTTCACACTTATGACCTTCGCGGCATCTCCATAGTCACGTGACCAAAATTCAGAGGCTTGGCAACTGACTCATATTTATGCTGGTTGCAGTGTCTCAGAGTCACACGATCCCCTTTTGCGACCATCTGATGAGGAACGTCAATGGGGAAGATTCACTTAACGACTGTGTCAACTCATGAAACATTTTGTATACACGTTTTAGAGTTGACAACAGAAAGAAGGGAGCGGGAGTTTCAAAGAGGAGGCGGCAGTGTGGAATCGAAAGTACATTCCATTCATATTTTCTTCAAAGACTGATTAGATGACAGAAGCTTCTGCTGGGCAAAAATCTAATTGGAGAGCATGATTGACGACTCTGGGCTATGGACGTGTTTCATTGGATGATGCTCCCAGAAGGGTGGCAGGGGCGGGGGAGCAGGATCAAGGGTGACAGTGAATTATGTATCTCAGAGTTGGCTGTGCCCAGGTAAATGCTGGACGTTGACTGTTAACTTCAAATAAATCTTTTTTTAGTTTTGGGAGGGTGGCTCGAGGCTCATGATTTAATTGGAGTAGCTGCTGGAATCCTGACAGACCACACGATTCACTTAACAATGGCAGTGATTCACTTAAGAACTGAGGCAAGATAGATTGCACAATGGGGCAAAACGCACTTTACAAGACTTAGTAACAGGAGTTTTGGACTCAACTGTGGTTGTAAGTTGAGGACTCCCTGTATCATATACCCATGGTTCAAACCCAGAGCTACGAATAATTTCTTCTATTGGTAATTCAACGAATTGTGGAGAAGGGCTTATTCCACACAAAGATGACATTTTGTGTAGTATTGATCTCACATTGCAATTTAATAGAAAAATTAATTAGTAAATTGATGTTCAAGATGGAATAAGAATAATCTTCAAGAAAGAATAGAAAATTTTTTGAGGTCAACTTATTCTCCAAAGCACCTGAAGGCAGAACAAGAAGCAATGGATGGAAACTAATCTGTGATCATATTAAGAGCAACTGCGTTCTCTTCACTGATGATATAAAGCGATTCAACATCACAGAAAATACTGCTACCCTTCAAAAAGACCTCAATTAGGTATCAGAATGGTCAAACAAATGGCAACTTCAAATCTCAACAAATAAATGCTCTGTCTTACATATTGGCAAAAAAAATTAGAAAATAAAATACAAGCTGAATAGTCAAGACCTTGTTGATGATCCAAACTCTGTCAAGGATCTTGGAGTACTCATCTCAAATGATCTAAGTGCTAGAGCCCACTGGAACTACATAGCCAACAAGGCATTAAGAGTTGTTAACCTTATCCTATGTAGCTTTTTCTCTAGTAATATTACACTAATAACTAGAGCATACAAAACGTTTGCTAGACCAATACTTGAATTCAACTCATCAGTCTGGAACCCACATTACGTATCTGATATTAGCACAGTTGAGAAAGTCCAGAAATATTTCACAAGAAGAGTTCTCCACTCCTCTACTTGTTGCAGAATACCTTATGCCACCAGACTTGAAATTCTAGATCTAGAAAATCTAGAACTACACCGCCTTCGGTCCAATCTAAATATAGCGTATAAAATCATACATTGCAATGTCCTACCTGTCAATGAATACTTCAGCTTCAACCATAACAACACAAGAGCAAACAATAGATACAAACTCAAGGTTAATCTCACCAAACTTGATTGCAGGAAATACGACTTCAGCAACAGAGTGGTCAATGTCTGGAATACTCTACCTGATTCTGTGGTTTCTTCCCCAAACCCCAAAAACTTTAACCTTAGACTGTCTACTATTGATCTCACCCCTTTCCTAAGAGGTCTGTAGGGGGCATGCATAAGCGCACCAATGTGCCTATCGCCCCTGTCCTATTGTTTCTTTTTATTTTTCTTATATGTATCCATTTCATGTATTTATAACTATGTTTATACTTATACCTATTATCTTGTAAGCAATTGACAAATCAAATAAATAATAAATAATCAAGGTGAGAAGCAACATAGAACTAAGGAGAAATTTCCTGACACTGAGAATAAATGAATGAATGAATGAATTCTTTATTGGCCAAGTGTGATTGGACACACAAGGAATTTGTCTTGGTGCAAATACTCTTAGTGTACATAAAAGAAAAGATACATTTGTCAGAGTCAAGAATCATAAGGTCCAACACTCAATAATAATCATAGGGCACAATAAGCAATCAAATCATATTAGGAAACAGTCAATATAAATTGTAAGGATGCAAGCGACAAAGTTACAGTCATACAATCACAAGTGGGAGGGGATGGGTGGTAAGGAGGGATGAGAAGATTAACAGTAATAGTAGTGCAGACTTTGTAAGTAGTTGGACAGTATTGAGGGAATTATCCGTTTAGTAGAGTGATGGTGTTTGGGGAAAAACTGTCTTTGTGTCTAGTTTCTCTGGTGTGCAGTGCTCTATACTATAGCATCGTTTTGAGGGTAGGAGTTGAAACAGTTTATGTCCAGGATGTGAGAACAATTAACCAGTGACAGAACTTGCCTCCAGAAGTTGTGGATACTTCAACATTGGAGGTTTTTAAGAAGAGACTGGACAACCTTGAAATAGTATCGGGCAAAGGTCTTCAAACTTGGCAAGTTTGAGACTTGTGGACTTCAACTCCCAGAATCCCTGAGCTAACATGACTGGAGGGGGAATTCTGGGAGTTGAAGTCCACAAGTCTTAAAGCTGTCAAGTTTGAAGACCCCCGGTATAGGGTCTTCTGCTTGAGCAGGGGTTGGACTAGAAGGCCTCCAGGGTCCCTTCCAACTCTGTTACTCTGTTATTCTTTTTAAAACATATCTTTCCAGGATGTCCTAAAATTGTTCTTCTGTAGTGGAAAGAAGTAATTACATACATTAATTAGACTTCGAGACAGACTTTAGTATTTTCAGGTGTTCCTATTTTTGGAACACCGTACCTATTACTGGAAAATTGACAGTTAGACAAGAGTGTAATCCTTGTTGAAGTCTGACTGGGTATCGGCCAATTCTTTATGAAAAAGGAAATCTGCTCCATTAGCAACCTCTGAACATGGATGAATCACATATTCCAAGCAACACAGCCATAAAATGCAGTTTCTTGGAGTCTCTTTGTTGTACCTCTTTGTGTCTTCCTAGTTCTTCTTGAGTTCCTCCCGGCCTCCCTCAGCGTGCTTAAATGCCTGTTTCAAAAACTTTTTTGAGGAAAAGTGGCCGAATGAAAAATGAAACGCCTGAGAAAATTGGAGATGTTTGTAAACAGTCCATTGGATCCTCGAGTTTCGTATTACACGGCTGCTGTACTGAAAATTGTCAAATTGTGTGCATGTTTTTTTTAAAGTCTAGATTGTATAAAAAGGAATAATGGGGTGTCTTGTGCTCCGTCAATATTTCAGGTAGTACTTGACTTACAACAGTTGAATTAGTGACTATTCAAAGTTACAACGGCACTGAAAATGGGACTTTTGATTGTTTTTCACACTTACAACCATTACAGCATCCCCATGGTCATGTGATCAAAATTTGGATGCTTGTCAACTGACTCATGTTTACAACATTTGCCTCTGATTGAAGGACTTTTCCTGCATCTGATCATCATCTGGGGTTGAAGGATTTGAACTCAGTGCATGCTCTAATACTATTGTTGACTCCTCTCCTCTCCCCTGGGTCCCTTCTCCTCTCCTCCCCTCCCCTCTCTTTGTTATGTCCTGAGGACTCTAGGAGTTCTCACTCAGGTCCACTCACTTTGTGTGGGCGTTATTACCCTTTTCCTCATTGGTTGATTCCCCCCAGCAGCCTGCTATAAAAGCAGGCTGCGGGGTCCAACCAGTCGCTGATTGCTGCGAGCCAGTTCCAGGCGTGGCAAGCACGGTCAGCCCTTTATTGTTATAATAAAGTATTGTTGCACTCATGCTCTGGTTCAGCCTCTCATTGCTCAAACTTAACACTGGCGACGAGGGTGGGATGGCTACCAGAAGCACCATGCAACCGCTGAGTCACTAGTCACCGATCCACAACCCAGAGAGAGCGATCGGCCGACTACAAGAGAAACGCTGACCGCTGCCAGAGAGAGCGGCCAGCCGACAAAAAGAGCGAACGTTGATCCGCAGCCAGAGAGAGCGGTCTGGTTCAAAAGTTAGAAGCGCCTGTAGCCGCTTGTTAGCCCAGCTACGGGTAAAGCTGGAAGCGCTGCGAGCCGCAGTCGCCAGTATTAGGCGCGAAATTCAAACGGGTGTCATTTGAATTTCAAACCAAGAGAGACACAGCACAGCGCTGTAGTAAGTCACTAAAGCCCACGCTGGCGCGAATCTAGACACCTCCAACGGCTAACAGCCAACGTGGTTAACCCAGAGAGAAAGAGAGGATAGCAAAAAACCTCTCCAGAGCTGATTTCACTTGCAACCCACGAGCGCCCGTTGTCCCCAGAGAGATTTTTTCTACAGGTAGCCCAGCCGCTCCCAGCACCATGAGTTCCAACCCAGTATTCCCGGCGTTCAAGCCAGACGAAGAGAAGTGGGAATCGATAAGAACCGCTTCAACGATTACATTGATGCGGTCGGCCTGGCAGATGCGGGGAGCATCGGAAAATCCTATTTCCTAATCTATGCATGGAGCCACCGCTTACGATACTGCCGCAGCACTCGTAGCTCCTAGAGAGTTGAAAACGCCCCGTGGTCCGAGTTGCTTGAGATCCTCACTAACCACTATGCTCCCAGACCTTCACAGATCGCCAGGAGGTTCACTTTTCGTATGAGGAAGCAATCGAGTAAGGAGACCATCAATCAATATATGGTCGCCCTCAGAACAGCAGCTCTGCACTGCGGGTTTGGAACATACCTGGAGGACATGCTCCTCGATCAATTAGTTTGTGGGGTCAAGGACCTCAACCTACAGAGGCGCCTTCTAGCAAAAAGACCTCAACCTCGCACAAGCGGTCGAGGAGGCCCTGGCAGCCGAGCTGGCAACGAACTCAGCCACCGAAATACAGGGCCCAAGCGCCAAGCTGGCATCGCTCCCAGTCCATTCCGAGGAGGTGGTAGCAGAGGAAACCTTCAACAACTAAAACGATGTCCACCGCCGCCACGCTACAAACGGCCGCAGGTAGGGGCCAAACAAGAAAACACCGGTCCACCCAAGCACATCACACTGTGCCTATCCTGTGGGGATCGCATCAAAGGGCCACCTGCAAGTTTAAAGGAGCCACCTGTAACAACTGCCATAAAAGGGGGCACATCGCGAGAGTCTGCCAAACCCCCAAAGCACTGCACACAGACTCCCTCCTCGCACTCGGGACCTCAGAGGCAAGTATTAAACTGTCGCATGCACCGCCTTGCCAAGCGCATTTGCCACACTGTTAGTAAAATTTCTCTCCGTTTCCCTAGAAGGTAAACCGTGCCACATGGAGGTTGACACAGGGTCAGCGCTCAATAATTTCCTGGGAACACCCTCAAGAGACTCCACCCCAGCCTATCTACCACTCGGCTTCAAAGATGCGAGTTCGGCCTGAAGGACTACCAGGGAAGACCATTCCTGTGATCGGCAGAGGCAAGTTTTTTGTCAGTTTTAGAACTTTTAAAGGTCACCTACCTCTAGTGGTAGTTAACGGCAATTTACCAACCTTATTGGGGCTCGATTGGTTTCCCCACCTCGGCCTAGGGCTAACAGGAGTCCATGCTGTCTCAACCTTAGACACTGACTCCTTATTCGCTGATTTCGCAGATGTGTTCAGCGAAGAGCTGGGGTGTTATAACGGAACCCCATCTCATTCACAGTTGACCCCCACGCAGTCCCAATCAGACTAAAACCGCGAGAGTCCCATTTGCTATTCACCAAAACTAGACGCTGAATTAGATAAACTATTAAAACAAGGGGTCATTGAGCCAACAGATTTCACCAAGTGGGAGACGCCCATCGTCACACCCTCAAAAAGATGGTAGCCTGAGAATTTGCTCGGACTACAAGACAACAATCAATAAATATTTACAAGTTAGCGCCTACCCTGTGCCCGCTATTCAGCACTTATTGCACACATTCGAGCCGGGCAGTATTTTCGCTTAAATTGACATGTCTCTGTGCGTATCAGCAGTTCCCTGTTGATAACCAAACAGCGGAACTTCCAGACCATCGCACGCACAGGGGTGCCTTCTCCGATGCAAGCGTCTCCAATTTGGCGAAGTGTTGCCCCAGGGATTTTTCAGTCCCTCATGGAGCGGATTTTGCAGGGCCTCCTGGTGTAGTACCCTACTTCGACGACATCTTGGTCTCGGCCAGGGACAGACCCCAACTTTTCCAGAGAGTGCGAGCAGTGTTAGAGAGGTTCAGACAGCATGGCCTCAAGTTAAAAAAGAAAATGCGCCATTGCCACTAGACAGGTGGACTTTCTGGGTTATAAAATTGACGCCTCTGGCATTCACCCCTGGAGTCCAAGGTCAGGGCAATCCACGAGGCTCCCACTCCAACCTCCAAAACGGAGCTGCAAGCCTTCTTGGGGCTGCTGAACTTTTACGCATCCTTCTTGCCCCACAAAGCCTCAGTAGCCGAACCCCTTCACAGATTATTGGACAAACAGTCACCATGGCACTGGGGGCACAAAGAAGACCAAGCGTTTAACGCCATCAAATCACTACTCACGCCAGAGGCGGTGCTTATCCACCGACCCTAACCTTCCTTTAGTACTGGCAGCAGACGATCCCCTTTTGGAATTGGGGCGGTCCTTAGTCACAGACTTCCCAATGGCGCCGAGGCTCCCATCGCTTTTTCTCAAGAACGCCTCGCCACGGAACGCAATTACAGCCAGATCGACAAGGAAGCCCTAGCAGCTGTTGCGGCCGTGAAAAAGTTTCACGAATTCCTTTTGGCCATTCTTTCAACTGGTTACGGACCATAAGCCCTCCTGGGCCTACTGGCTGGGACAAACAGACCCTCAGGTCCTTTCCCTAGAATGACAAGGTGGACACTATTCCCAGCGGCCTACCCTACAAACTTATTCACCGCCCAGGCAAAACACTGTCCCATGCCGACGCTCTCAGTCGCTGCCCTTACCCGCTCCAGCTGAAGACCCCGCTCCTGTCAACGCCATTTTCAAGATCACCCAGTTGGACCTGCCCATCACCGCCCTTGACATCGCCGCCAAAACCAGGCAGACCAAACGCCGCCCTGGTGCTCGACTGGGTGAGGAGGGGTGGCCAGGTGGCATCGTTGATAACAAATTAACTCCATTTAAGACTCGCATGCAGGAGCTGTCAAGTTTGCAGGGTTGTCACTATGGGGCACCGAGTGGTCATTCCGACTCGCTGCGCACTCCGAGTCCTGGAGGCGCTGGCACCGAAGGACACCCTGGCATCGTGAGAATGAAAGCATTAGCATGCAGCTACGTATGGTGGCCGGGTCTAGACGAGGACATTGTCAATTGGGTAAGTTCCTGCAACATCTGTCAGGAATCCCGTCCTGCTCCCCCATTGCCACCCCTACCAGATGGGAGAGCGCCAGCGGCCCTTGGTCTAGAATCCATATCGATCTGGCCGGCCCTTGCATGGGAAGATGTTCCTAGTGGTCGTGGATGCTTATTCCAAATGGATTGATGTAGCACAGCTATCCACGACCACCACACTAGCAATCACCAAAGTGTTAACGCGCCTGTTCGTTACGCACGGGCTACCCGACTCCATTGTCTCCGATAATGGCCCATGTTCGCATCTATAGAGTTCAGCCGTTTGCTGCCAACCTGGGCATCCGCCACATTTTCACAGCCCCATTTCACCCTGCCAGTAATGGGTTGGCGGAAAGAGCCGTCAGGACCACCAAAGAAGCCCTCGCCAGGTTCAGCAGGGATGACTGGCACCACAAACTCTCACGGTTCCTGATGAGCCAGCACTCAACCCCCTGTTCAGTCACCAATAAGTCCCCAGCGGAGCTCCTGATGGGCCGGCGCCTGAGGACTGTATTGGACAGACTTCACCCACATTACTGCCCTGACTCTCCCCTTGCTTCCACTTCAGGGGTTAGACATTTTATGTTACAGGAGCTTGTATTCGCGAGGAATTTCGCCTGGGACCCACTATGGATGCCAGGCGTGGTCATCGCCATCACCGGCCAAGATCGATAGGGTCAGGCTGGAGGATGGTCGTGTCTGGAGGAGGCACATAGACCAACTGCGGAGGCGCCACAGCACCCTTGCCAGCAGAAATCCAGAATCACCAGACGAAGGGGAACCGCCTCATCCGCCTCTCAGCCTCATTGCACCCAACGTCCAGTCCGCACCAACAGCCGCCCGGTCAGCCCGAACTCGACAACGGCGCCCGAGAGTTGACCAGCCTGATCCAGCCCAGGGAACTCGCCCCAGTATCCAACCCTGTGAGTCTCGAGGATGCCCAATCCGATGAGCGTTTGCATGCACACACTGCCGGCTCAACCGTCACAGACGGATTCTGAACAGACAGACAATGCTCCCGAGCTGCGCCGCCCGGGCGCCAACACAACCCCGTCTCACCTCAAGGACTATGCATGTTCGCATCTGGGGGAAGGGGTGTTATGTCCTGAGGACTCTAGGAGTTCTCACTCAGGTCCACTCACTTTGTGTGGGCGTTATTACCCTTTTCCTCATTGGTTGATTCCCCAGCAGCCTGCTATAAAAGCAGGCTGCGGGGTCCAACCAGTCGCTGATTGCTGCGAGCCAGTTCCAGGCGTGGCAAGCACGGTCAGCCCTTTATTGTTATAATAAAGTATTGTTGCACTCATGCTCTGGTTCAGCCTCTCATTGCTCAAACTTAACACTCTTCTTTTCCCCTGCCTTCCTTTCCTTTCCTTTCCTTTCCTTTCCTTTCCTTTCCTTTCCTTTCCTTTCCTTTCCTTTCCTTTCCTTTCCTTTCCTTTCCTTTCCTTTCCTTTCCTTTCCTCCCTTTCCTTCTTTCCTTTCCTTTCTTTCCTTCTTTTCCTTCCTTCCCTTCCCCTTTCCCTTTCCCTTCCCTTCCTTTCCTTCCCTTCCTTTCCCTTCCCTTCCCTTCCTTTCTTTCCCTTCCTTTCCTTTCCTTCCCTTCCTTCCTTTTCCTTCTTCTTTCCTTTTCCTTTCCTTTCCTTTCCTTTCCTTTCCTTTCCTTTCCTTTCCTTTCCTTTCCTTTCCTTTTTCCTTTCCTTTCCTTTCCTTTCCTCCTTTCCTTTTCCTTTCCTTTCCTTCCTTTCTCCTTTCTTTTTTTCCAAACTATCACTTGTCCCATGTGGTCCTCCTGTCCCTCCTTGCACAAAGGCAGAGGTAGCAGTCCTGATGCTGGGTTGTTGCCCTCCTACGGCCTCCTCCACGTCTCCTGATGTACTGGCCTGTCTCCTGATAGTGCCTCCATGCTCTGGACACTATGCGGACAGACACAGCAAACCTTCTTGCCACAGCTCACATTGATGTGCCATCCTGGATGAGCTGCACTACCTGAGCCACTTGTGTGGGTTGTAGACTCCGTCTCATGCTACCACTAGAGTGAAAGCACCGCCAGCATTCAAAACTGACCAAACCATCAGCCAGAAAGCATAGGAACTGAGAAGTGGTCTGTGGTCACCACCTGCAGAACCACTCCTTTATTGGGGATGTCTTGCTAACTGCCTCTGCTTTCCACCTGTTGTCTATTCCATTTGCACAACAGCATGTGAAATGGGTTGTCAATCAGTGTTGCTACCTAAGTGGACAGTTTGATTTCACAGAAGTGTGATTGACTTGGAGTTACATTGTGTTGTTTAAGTGTTCCCTTTATTATTTTTTTGAGCAGTGTATAATAATATATAAGATGAATAGATGGATAGATGACTACATGGAGAGATATAATATGATGAATGGATGGATGGATAAATAGATATAATGGATGGGTAGATAGATATAGCTAAATATAATAAGATGGATGAGTGGATGGGTGGATGGATGGATGGATAGATAGATGTAGAGATAGATAGATATAGATAAAATAGAGATGGACAGATAGATAGATGATAGATGATAGATAGATGATAGATAAAGTAGGTAAGTAGGTAGACAGAGAGAGATAAAAGAGAGAAATGAGATAAGAGGGATGCTTAGACAGATAGATAGATAGATGATAGATAGATAGATAAATAGATAGATAGATAGATAGAGAGTGGAAGGTGAATGGATTGATAGATGGATAGACAGAAAGAAAAACGAAGACGTTATGGAAACCAATTTTGTCTTCAAAATGAATATATGGGTTTTTTTTTTGCTCTTATACTATATTCCCCCACTTCTTTTTTCTGTGCTGGCCTCGACACAGAGACATAACAGAATAATATTCCAGGAATATTCCAGGAATACAAACATGTAATTGTCTGAAGGCTGTAAGAAGACATTTTGAGATATTTTACCGATGACCATAAACATCTTGTTTGAAAACTAAGGAGACCAGCTTTTGACCAACTTTCTGTTTACATAACTGCAGCTGGATTTTCTTGATAAACTTTTTTAAAAAATTACGGTTCAGTTTGTCACACAATTCACCAGATGTTCAGGGTGGATTTGGCATTTTTGTCTACCTATCGAGCCCTTCCCAAGGACCTGGGATAGGTTGATGTGGATCAGAGGTGGTATTCAGCAGGTTCTGACCGGTTCTGGAGAACCGGTAGCGGAAATTTTGAGTAGTTCGGAGAACCGGCAAATACCACCTCTGACTGGCCCCGCCCCCATCTCTTCTCTTCCTCCTGAGTCCCAACTGATATGCTGGGTCTTCTTTGGTTGCCCTACACAGGAGAACGGAGCTGGAAAGCAGGTTAGAGGGGTGGGGAGGGATTGTAGATTTTGTAGTATCCTTCCCCTGCCACGCCCACCAAGTCACACCACGCCCACCAAGCCACACCCACAGAACCAGTAGTTAAAAAATTTGAATCCCTGATGTGGAGGTTTGATGGTGTTAGAGCAGGGGTTTCAAACTAGATTTCTTTGAGGGCCGAATCAGAACTGTGGTTCTCCTTTGTGGACTGGCTGGAGGGAGGGCTGGGGAGGGAGATGGGATGGACACCTCCTGCAGTACCCTTCTGGCCAAAATGGGGGCACCAGGTCCGTAGAAGGCCACCCATGTTTTGTTTTTGGCCTGGGCGGCCTCCTGTAGCACCCTGCCAGCCAAAATGGGGTGCAGAGCACTGCAGGAGGCTGTTCAGGCCAAAAATGAGTCTATCTGTCAGGATTCTGGCAGTTACTCCCATTTAAAACACGAATCTTGAGCCAAACGTCCAAAACTTCAAAAGGGTTTATTGAGAGTTAACATGCCTGGCACTGCCTGTGTGTAGCCGACTCTGAGACACATAATTCATTGTCACCCTTGACCCTGGTTTTCCCCTGCGTGTATCATAATTCATATTCTCCAATGGGACACATCCGTAGCCAAGAATCATCAATCATGCTCGCCAGTGAGAATTAAACTTCTGTCACCTAGTTACGATCTTTGAAAACAATTTATGGAATGCAGTTTCGGTTTTGCAAGCTGCAAGATGTAACTGTTCTAAGTAAAGCTGCCTTTTGCAATTGACCAATGGTGATTTTGTCAACTCCAGCGGAATTCTAGTGGTGCCCCAGTCGTTTGAGGATTATATCCAATGCACCTATTACTATTAATACTACTTTTGCCACAGTAGTTCTATTTCTATTAAACTATTATCAACTTTATTTTCCACTCATCTGATGGTCTGAGACAACTTTGAGTGGTTCAAACTACGCAAGGCTGGAGGCTAAACATAGAAGAAAGGTTGCAGGAATTGAATGTGTCTAGTTTAGTGAAAAGAAGGACTAGTTACGACATGAGAACAGTGTCCCAATGTTTGAGGGGCTGCCACAAAGAACCAGGGGGGCGGGGAGGGCAATCTATTCTCCAGAGCACCAGAAGGCAGGACAAGAAGCAACGGATGGAAACTAACCAAGTGGAGAATCAACTTAGAATTAAGGAGAAATTTCCTGGCTGTGAGAATAATTAACCATTGGAACAGCTTGCCTCCAGAAATTGTGGGTGCTCTATCACTGGAGGTTTTTAAGAAGAGATTGGACTGCCATTTGTCTGAAATTGTATAGGGTTTCCTGCTTGAGTCGGGAGTTGGACTAGAAGACCTTCAATGTCCCTTCCAACTCTCTTATTCTGTTAAACTTAATGTGACTACGAATCAACCCATTTAACTCATTTCTGGCTTTGCACAATATATCAACCCACACACTGCCTAAAAAGGCTGGGTATAAGCAACGTGCCAACCTATGAAAACGAGACAAAGATAATGTTAGTCAAACTTAGCATGGTCTAGAAATGCAGCTGCTTGGAGTTTCATTGATTTGTGTTACACAAACACACACTGATAGGTGGCCCTTGAGATTGCACTTCTCAAAAGACATCCAGATAATTATTCATTGTTCATGTGACAAGGGTGGAGATAAGGATATTGGGAGTAATAACTGTAAGTTTAATTGCATTTCCAGTAAATCAATTTTGTTACCCTTTTTAATGGACCCTACCATTTCTTTCTTTCTTTTTTTTTGCATTTATGGAGTGTTTATCTTAACACCCTTCAGAGTCTAAAATTGATTATGATCTGCTCCAAATAAAACTATTCATTTATTTGTATCCCAAATGTAAATAACTCAAAATGGAGAGCACACACAATATTCTTTGGCTTCCTATTTTCCCCACAAAAACAATTTGTGAGGTGAATTGAGCTGAGAGAGAATGATTGGACCCCAAATCACCCAGAGGCCTTTCATGTCTAAGATGGGACTAGAATTCACCATCTCCTGGTGATTGGCCCAAAGTCACCCAACTGGTTTACATACCTAAGGTGGGACAAGAACTCACCATCTCTTGGTGATTGTCCCAAAGTCACCCAATTGGCTTTCATGCCTCAGGCAGGACAGGAACTCACAATCTCCTAGAGATTAGTCTAAATCAGAGGTCTCCAAACTTGGCAACTTTAAGACTTGTGGACTCCAACTCCCAGAATTCTCCAGCCAGCTAATTCTGGGAGTTGAAGTCCACAAGTCTTAAAGTTGCAAGTTTGGGGACCCCGATTTAAAGTCACCCAACTGGCTTTCATAGCTAAGTTAGGACTAGAACTCACATCTCCTGGGGATTGGCCCAAAGTCACCCAGATGTTTTCATGCCTAAAGTTGGACTAGAATTCACTGTCTCTTGATGATTGGTCCAGTTACCTGGATGGCTTCATGGCTAAGACGGGACTAGAACTCACAGTCTCCTGGTTTCTAGCCTGATGCTTTTACCATCACACAAAACTGACACTTATGTTCCATTTATCAGAAAAAACATGTCCATATATGCCCACATCAACTAAATAGATTATTGGAAGAAATATCCTTCTGGGTTCAATTCCAAGTGGGGAAAAAGACATTGGAAACATGGAGGCTGTTTGGAAAGGAGGTTTAATGGTGGACAGGACAACTTGCCTTGGAGCTCTTGGGCAAAGAAAAGGGAAGAGATGCTGAGAGTCCCTGGATTTTATATCCTCTCTGACTTTGAACTTCCTGGGACACAGGGAGAGTATCCTGATTGGTTGCTATCAGAGGTCATAGCTAGCTTTGTAGGTTGTCCGTGTGCTAAGTTTGGTTGAAACTTGGTGGGTGATGCAACGGAGGGCAATTAAATGGCTCTGCCTGAAGGAGGTAGATCTTTGTTATGTAGAATAGACTGTCCCAGGCCTTAAAATGGCCCATTAACAAAGGTAGGGGGAGGGGCTGAGTTTCTGCCTCTCTGAGTTTCTACTTCTCTTTTAGGGGAAATATTCTGCCTTTTTAGTATATCCTAAAATATTTCATTTTTCTAGGAGAGGGGTGGGTTTTAACTTCCAACAGGACTTTCCATGCAGAGCCACAATATCTCCATCCACCTCTTATTCTGGAGAAACCTACATCTCACAGAAACACTATTCAATAAGCAATCTGAAAGCCAGTTGAAAGTCCAGCTGAACCCCAAATGCTGGACTCTTGGGAACTGGGTCCATTTCTCAGGACTTATCTCACGACAAGACAAGAGGCCAACCTCCAAAAGAATGAACTGGTCTGAGGAAAAAGTGACCAGCAGAAGTCTGAGGTTTCAGTTCTTCTCACAATCTGAGAAAGATAGATTATTTTTGTTCACGCCTGTGGAGGCGGCAAATGATAAAAAAAATTGGTGCAAGTTTTATTCTCTCTCTTTTTCTTCCTGCTTCCGGCAATTTGCCAAGACTAGTGTCCAAGCAGTAAGGAAAGCTTGCCAGATCTACATTGCTTCAGAGATGGAAGCCAAAATCACTGCTGAAGTCAAATAAATATGGGACACTGGCTCTTTCAATGGAGCAAAAAACGAGTCTCATTTTTTCGCTCGTTAGCTTCCAGATATCTGGGCTTGGATCAAACCACGGCTTCTTCCTAGAAGCCAACTGAGTGAGTGCTTTTCCTGAACTGAATGTAGTCTTTATTGCTTAGGTTATTATTATTTTTTCTCTTCCTTTCTGTTGGAAAGCCAGAGATTAATGTGATCATTTTGAACATACACCCTGCTGGTTTTGGGGAGCCTTTTTGGTGTTTAGTCGAGTGGAAAGATATCTTTTTATTATTATTATATATCAAATTTGCCCTGTATTTTTAATTTTGGCAACGGAGAGCATATAATTTTAATAGATTGTTATGGTTGGTTGCTGAGTCAGCCAGATGTTTAGACTGGGATTTTTAAAAAATACATAGTTTTATTATATACATATATAAATATCGAACACAATGTGACCTTCCAGGCATTTTTTCCACCATACATACTGAAATAAAAGATAGATAACATACATACTATTTATATGTTGCTAGTTTTGTACAGTTATTTTTGACCAATATGCTCATTTTAGTACATATAATCACATTCAGGGTTTATTTAGCCTAGTTATGTTATGTTCCGACTCCCACCTCTCAGCTCCAACTATTGGTAACATCTATTCCATATATCATAGTATTCTGTTGCCCCTTTATTTTTTAGTTCTAATGTTAATCTATCCAGCTCTGCACAAACCAACATTTTCTTTATTATCTCCCCTTCTGAAGGTGTATTTTCACCTGTAATTCCTAGTAAAAATGGTTCTGTCTTGAATTTTAACCATTGTCCTACAATTTTTTTCTAACCACATCTGGATCTATTGCCAAAATTGCCTTACTTTTTTGCATGTCCATCACACGTGTTAATATGTGCCTGGTAATAGACTGGGAGTTTTATTATTATAATAAAATTAAAATGCAGAAAGGTATAATACAAGAATTTATAAGGTTTTTTTTTTTTTTTTTTTTGCAGAGTTCCTTGATGGGGTGACAGAAATTTGTTTCCCAACTGATTCGTAAAACAGGTTTCTAATCCCCATTATCTGAGAGATTTGATTAGTCCTTTCGGTGAAGCCTGCCATTATTTATTTATTTGTATTCTATCTTTGGTATTTTGATAAATAACTCAAGGTCGAGAACATATCGCACATGCCTTCCTCCTCCTGTTTTTCTCCACAACAACAACCCTGTGAGGTGAGTTGGGCTGAGAGACAATAACTGGCTTAAAGTCACCCATCTGACTTTCATGCCTAAGGCGGAACTAGAACTCATAGTCTCCTGGTGATTGGCTCAAAGTCACCCAATCAGCTTTCATGTCTGAGATGGGACTAGAACTCGCCATCTCCTGGTGACTGGCTTAAAGTCACCCATCCGACTTTCATGCCTAAGGCGGAACTAGAACTCATAGTCTCCTGGTGATTGGCTCAAAGTCACCCAATCAGCTTTCATGTCTGAGGTGGGACTAGAACTTGCCATCTCCTGGTCATTGGTTTAAAGTTACCCAACCAGCTTTCATGCTTAAGGTGAAACTAGAACTCACAGATTTGAGATGATAATATGAACTGTCACAAAACAATTTAAGTAAAATATGATTATTTGTAAAACATGAATGAATAAAAGTATAGTCAAATGATTAACAATGGTATTAATGTATTTAATACTTGATTGAAAAAATGAGAATATATACAATGTAATTGTAGTTGAAGACTATGAAATGGAAGCACAAAACAATTTGTAAACCAACCGGCATTCTGTATGTATATATAGGGAAGATGGCTCGAGGTTTTTATGTTTTGTTTGTCTATGTTCGTTTTAAAAACCAATAAAAATTTATATATATAAAAAAAAGAATCATCAGGTACCACACTTAATAATAGTCACAGGGCGCAATAAGCAATCAAATCATACTAGGAAGCAGTGAATATAAATCGTAAGGATACAAGCGACAACGCTACAGTCATACAGTCACAAGTGGGAGGGGAGGGGCGATCAGGAGTGATGAGAAGATTAATAGTAATAGTAGTGCAGACTTTGTAAATATTTGGACAATGTTGAGGGAATTCTTTGTTTAGCAGGGTGATGGCTTTCGGGAAAAAACTGTCCTTGTTATTTTAATTTAATTTAATTTATTTGATTTATCAATCACTTACAAAATGATAAGTATAAACATGTGTAAGAATACAGAAAATAGATATGATTAAATGGGGACATTAGGAGAGAGACGGGAGGCACGATGGTGCACTTATGCACGCCCCTTACAGACCTCTTAGGAATGGAGTGAGGTCAATCTAGCAGTTCTGGTGTGCTCCCTAAAAGCGAGGACAACCAGTGGGACAGCTTGTTTTCAGAAAGGAAGTTTTAAGAAGAGACAGGACAGTCATTTGTCTGAAGTGATATAGGGTCTCCTCCTGCTTGAGTAAAGGGTTGGACTAGAAGATCTCCAAGGCCCCTTCCATCTCTATTCTGATTGAACGAAGTCTGAAAGCATGTCCCTTCTCTTTTGGTTTTGATTTCCTCAGAGAGCTAGGAAGCCCCTGAGATATTGGAATACTAGTCCTTCTTTTCATCAAAGTAGACATACCCTGTTAGATCGGGTAGATCGGGTTCATTGAGACGCAAGACTCACAGTGAACAGTCAACTCTTTATTTAGTATTTAGTTCTGAACAAAAACTGTGAGCCGCGCAGCTTTTCTTATAGCGCTGGCCGGCGGCTCGGCGGCCAATGACAGCGCTTTGAATCTCCTGCGATCGGCTCAGCCAATCGTGGGAGACCCTTAGCGCACCAATCACAGTTGTGTAGTCAGCCAATCAGGTTGCGGTCCGTGCGGACCAATCAGCATTCAGGATTTGGAGAATGTTAACATGGAATATACCCAATTCCAGCAACCGTTCTTTATATGTTTCAGCCTCCAGTCCCCTCATTATCCTTGTTGCTCTTCTCTGCACTCTTTCTAGACTATCAACATTTTTTTTTTTAACATCGTGGCGACCAAAACTGGATGCAGTATATTCCAAGATGGTTGTTAAATGAGTTTTGCCCCATTTTGTGACCTTTCTTGCTGCAATTTATTAAGTGAATCACTGCAGAATGACATGAGAAGTAACATGAAAAGCCTACTTAATATCCCAATTCATTTTTTTAAAAAAAAACCCTTCTATTTGTTGTCTTTTTGCTTATCTCAGCTCACCCAATTTAACATTATTGGTTTCTTCTAAGCCAAGAAATTTGCAGCGCGTTAAAAAAAAAAAATCTATTTGGAGACTTACAGATGTATAACTCCTCAATTAAAACTTAAATGATGCTGCTCGTTTGGAGAACCTCACTGAAGACGTCTGAATTATTAATTCCCTGGTTTCTTTCTTTCTTTTTCTGAAATAAAACCCCCCTCACTAAAATGGTTTTCAGCTTAATCCGTAATAGGATTCCTTCCCTCTCAATCCCCATCTGTCTAATGAAAACTCCTGCTGGAAATCGCTGCTGGAAATTAAGAGAATCTTTTTCCCATCCATCAAGATGAATCATGATTATTTCATAAGCAGCCTTCAGGGTTCACATTGGGTTTTTAAATCTTGACCTGAGTTAACTGCAAACCCCTCATTTACAAGAATTCATGCTGAAGGCGAGCTTTTGGGTCAGCTCAGTATAAGCCTTTTGTAGAACAGCCAGAAGAAGCATAGAATAGAATTAATAATTGGCCAAGTATGAATGGAATGGAATGGATTGGAACGGAATAGAATAGAATAGAATAGAATAGAATAGAATAGAATAGAATAGAATAGAATAGAATAGAATAGAATAGAATTCTTTTAATGGCCGAGTGTGGTTGGACACACAAGGAATTTGTCTTGGTGTAAATGCTCTCAGTACACATAAAAGAAAAGATGCATTTCTCAAGAGTCGAGAATAAATAAAGCATAAACCAGATTGCAATAAAATAAAATAAAATAAAATAAAAATCAGAAACATTTTAAAAGCTAGACGAGAAAGAACAGGGTAAGATGGTGATGGTGGAGTTAAAATTTCCAAAGCGTGGCATAACAGATATTCCTCAGTTTGTGACTAATGCTGGGCCCAACATTTTTTATTTTTTATTATTTATTCATTCATTTGTTTGTTTGTTTGTTTGTTTATTTATTTGATTTATATTGCTGCCTATTCGCCCATGGTGACTCAAGGCTGCTTACACAATGTAAAATCATATTTAAAACAAAAAAATAAATTTGCATTGGTCAGGGAGACCCCTGTTAAGTGAATTCTGAATAACAGAACAACAGAGTTGGAAGGGACCTTGTAGGTCATCTAGTCCACCCCCCCAAAGCAGGAGACCCTACATCATTTCTGACAAATGGTAGTCCAGACTCTTCTTGAAAGCTTCCAGTGGTGAAGCTCCCACAACTTCCGAAGGCAACTTCTGTTCCATGGATTGATTGTTCTCACTGTCCCATTTTAAGACCTTTCTTGCCACTGTTGTTAAGTGAATCAATGCAGTTGTTCAGTTAATAACGCGGTTCTTAAGTGAATCTGGTTTCCCATTGGGTTTGCTTCAGAGGTGGCATTCAGCAGGTTCTGACCAGTTCTGGAGAACCAGTAGTGGAAATTTTGAGTAGTTTGGAGAACCAGCAAATCCCACCTCTGACTGGCCCCGCCAACCCCATCTATTCTCTGCCTCCCATTGAGTTCCAGATGATTGGCTGGGTCTTCTTTTGTTGCCCTAACCAGGAGAACAGAGCTGGAAAGCAGGTTAGCGGGGTGGGGAGGAAAGGGGATTTTGCAGTATCCTTCCCCTGCCATGCCCACCAAGTTACGCCCACAGAACTGGTAATAAATTTTTTTGAATTCCACCACTGGTTTGCTTTTGAGACCCAGAAGGTCTCAAAAGGCAATCCCATGTCATTGCAACTGTCATAAATGAGTCAATTGCCAAATGTCCGAATTTTGATCATGTCACCACGAGGATGCTGCATAGTCATAACTGTGAAAAATAGTCAGAAGTCACTTTTTTCCCGTGCCCTTGTAACTTCAAGTGGTCCCTAAATGAATAGTTGTAAGTAGGGAATTTATCTATATTAGTACATAATATTAGGCTCTGATAATATAGTTTCTTGTTGTCTCTGGAGGTTCTCAGTCCTCCGGGTCATGGTTGTCCCAAATATGCTTTTTGGAGAGGCAACTGGTCTTTCTTTTTTCTTTGAAGACATTTCGCTTCTCATCCAAGAAGCTTCTTCAGCTCTGACAGAATGGTGGGGAATGGAAGGATTTATATTCCTTGCAGACAGCTGGTCTTTTGCATCCTTTTAGAGAGAAAGCAACCTAGAACTAAGGAGAAATTTCTTAACGGTGTGAACAATTCTCCAAAGCACCTGAAGGAAGCACAAGAAACAATGGGTGGAAACTAATCAAGGAGAGAAGCAACCTAGAACTAAGGAGGAATTTCCAGACGGTGAGAACAATTAACCAGTGGAACAACTTGCCTCCAGAAGTTGTAAATGCTTCATCACTGGAGGCTTTTAAGAAGAGACTGAACAGCCATTTGTCTGGAATGGAATAAAGTCTCCTGCTTGAGCAGGGGGTTAGACTAGAAGACCTCCAGGGTCCCTTCTAAATAATTCTGTATTTCATATCTCCTCATCCAGCTTTCACATTTCTCCGGCACTTATCGTTCAAGGGGAATTGATGGTGGTGGCAAGGGGAATTTGCAATTAAGGTAGTCGTGATTCTGATATTCTGAGCTTCCCTCTAACCCAGAAAATAAACAAAGCCGGGAAACTCAATTGGAGAAACATCCTATTCTATTAAAAGAGATCTACCAACATCTTGGTCATAATAAATGAGCTTCAGGGGGCCAGACAGGCTCTCCAATCTCAGCCACGGCTGTATGAACTCTATTTCACCTCTTATATTTATTTACATGTCTCCCTTCTCTTTCTCTCTCGCCAAACTCATTCCGGGGAAATTAATCAACATTGATCAGTCTCGTTTCTGAAAGTGTCATTTTCAATGACTGTGAAACAGAAAAGCAAAGGGCGGGCGGGAAAGAGGTGGGGGCGAGGGTTGCTAAACAAGAAATAAAACATATTCCGATATGTAGTCTAAATGCACCTATATTACCAATTGATGCTTTCTCCTTCCCACAACTGCCTATAATATTTAAATATCTCCACGGCATTTTTTTTTTTTAAAAAAGAGAAATGTCTTTTTTCATTATTCAAAGGCACGTTGAATTCTTGCTGCTGTAAAATTCTGGTTGTGGATATTTAATTTTGGGGTGAGGCCAAGTTTCTTGATTTAAACTCAGTATGGCTAGGAATTTAATTGGTAGCCAATCTGGACTTGTTTGATCTCTGCGAATAAATAATGGTGGGAAAGAGGCTAGCATTTTGCAGAAAGAAGAATGAAGCCTCCATACTGGTGTTCAGAGAATGAGATTTTATCCCATGCTAAACCATGTTAGATCAGTTTGGTTTAAGGGTTCAGGCACCAGGGTAGAAACTAGGTCAGGAGTTCTAGACCTGCTTTAGGCATGAAAGCCAGTTGGGTGACTTTGGGCCGGCCGCTGTCTATCGTGATGACCTGGGGTGGGATACAAAATAAACACAGTCACGAAAACAGGTGAAGCCCCTTTTAGTCCTTCACTTTGCTTCAAAGCTCCAAATATCCTTGACTGGAGACAAAAAACTCCCTCCACAAGCAGTTACGGAAAAATGCCTAAAAATTATAAGAGTGAAAACAACACAAACCACCCTGAAGCAATTAAGGGAACCAGGCAAGTTAAAGGCTTGAAGACCTCCGCAGATATTGGAACACACACTGGGAAGGATGCCAAACTCAGAGAGGAATGACAGACTAGAGCTATTTCCACGCTTTGTTTCCAGCACTGGTCCATCCTTTTAACCAGTTCTCACAGCTGCAGCCCATGAAGAGGATCAAGGCCCTTTCCTCCCCCACAGACCACACCATTCATGTCTCTCTCCTATCCTCTCCTCCCTGCGTGCTCTAGGATGGAGAAGGGATGGGCCTGGGTCTTCCTCTGACTGCCCAGCCGGCCTCTACCTCTGAAGCTACACTTCTACTTCTACTCCCTGTCGGCTGTTCCTCCTCTCCCTCGGAGTCAGTCTCCAACAGGGGCATGACACTCTCTCAGCCCTAAGAAGGAGGCAATTCCTCGGGAGAAACCCTGATTCACTTAACAATTGCAAATCATTTACAAGCTTAATTTATTTTTATTTAAATTGCACGATTCACTTAACAACTGTGGCAAAAAAAAAGATACAAAAAGTAGAGCGTGGATCAAGATCATGTGAAGTGTTAATACCACTTTATAATGCCTTGGTAAGGCCACACCTGGAATACTGTATGCAGTTTTGGTTGCCACGATGTAAAACAGATGTTGAGACTCTAGAAAGAGTACAGAGAAGAGCAACAAAGAGGATTAGGGGACTGGACGCTAAAACATATGAAGAACGGTTGCAAGAACTAGGGGTGAAATGATAGCAGGGTTCCAGTATCTCAGGGGCTGCCACAAAGAAGGCGGGTGTGTGTGTGTGTCATCCTATTAGCCAAAGCACCTGAAGGCAGAAGAAGCAGCAATGAATGGAAACTAATCAAGGAGAGAAGCAACCTAGAACTAAGGAGAAATTTCCTGACAGTGAGAACAAATAATTAGTGTAATAGCTTGCCTCTAGAAGCGGTGAATGCTCCAACACTGGAAGTTTTTAAGAAGAGATTGGACAACCATTTGTCTGAAGTGGTATAGCGGGGGGTTGGACTAGAAGCCCTCCAAGGTCCCTTCCAACTATTCTATTCTATTCTATTCTATTCTATTCTATTCTATTCTATTCTATTCTATTCTACTCTACTCTACTCTACTCTACCCTACCCTACCCTACCCTATTCCTATTCCTATTCCTATTCCTATTCCTATTCCTATTCCTATTCCTATTCCTATTCCTATTCTGTTCTGTTCTGTTCTGTTCTGTTCTATCCTATTCCATTCCATTCCATTCCATATATTCTATTCTATTCTATTCTATTCTATTCTATTCTATTCTATTTTATTCTATTCTATTCTATTCTATTCTACTCTACTCTACTCTACCCTACCCTTCCCTACCCTATTCCTATTCCTATTCCTATTCCTATTCTGTTCTGTTCTGTTCTGTTCTGTTCTGTTCTATCCTATTCCATTCCATTCCATTCCATTCCATATATTCTATTCTATTCTATTCTATTCTATTCTATTCTATTCTACTCTACTCTTCAATTCTATTCTATTCTATTCTATTCTATTCCATTCCATTCCATTCCATTCCATTCCATTCCATTCCATTCCACTCCACTCCACTCCACTCTACTCTACTCTACTCTACTCTACTCTACTCTACCCCTACCCTATCCTATTCCTATTCCTATTCCAATTCCGAAAAATTATCTTTCTCCTTTTCAATGCTAATTTTAATAGACCCACTTTCGATTTTCATCTTATGGTCTAATTAATAAGCCTAGCCAGCACCCCTTCTTTGCCCGTCTCTTAACGGTGTCTCCTTCCTACCCTGTCAGTTCTCTGGGGAAGACAGAAAGGGTGAGAAACCCTTCGTGTTTTTTCACGCAAACGTATTTATCCATCTTTTGCAATTAGCACTTCGGCCTTATCCCTCACACTTAAACGTACCAGCGTATCGATTCCCTCCCCTCCATCCGACTTGCTAAACAATTTCGGGTGGTAGCTTCCCATGATTTACAGTGACTAATGATGTAACTAAGGAATATCTCTGGGGCTAGTTAATAGGAAGGATGGAGCTAATCAATAGCTATAATAGCTTTACTATCAGGTAGGGGCGATGGACTCGAGGGGAACAAGTAGGCCCCGGAAAGCTATTTTCTCAGCCCCTGATTGTCTGAGGTGATTTAAATCGACTTGGATGGCAGGAAACCGTAATAAAATTCACACATGCAAACCCGGTGCCATGTAATTAAACACCCCTCCAAAGGAAACCCTAGCTGTGTGGATGCTTCTTTTAGATAACTAGAAGTGACAAAGGTAGCCGGTTGAGTTCAAACAGACAAGAAGGAGAAGATGGAGAAGAATGGAAAACTTTCTCCTCAATGAATGGAATGGAATGGAATGGAATGGCATGGAATAGAATAGAATAGAATAGAATAGAATAGAATAGAATAGAATAGAATGGAATGGAATGGAATGGAATGGAATGGAATGGAATGGAGTGGAGTGGAGTGGAGTGGAGTGGAGTGGAGTGGAGTGGAGTGGAATGGAATGGAATGGAATAGAATAGAATAGAATAGAATAGAATGGAATGGAATGGAATGGAGTGGAGTGGAGTGGAGTGGAGTGGAGTGGAGTGGAGTGGAGTGGAATGGAACGGAACGGAACGGAATGGAACACAACAGAACAGAACAGAACGGAATGGAACGGAACAGAACAGAACAGAACAGAATAGAATAGAATAGAATAGAATGTAATGTAATATAATGGAGTGGAGTGGAGTGGAATGGAACAGAATGGAACACAACAGAACAGAACAGAACAGAACAGAACAGAACAGAACAGAATAGAATAGAATAGAATAGAATAGAATAGAATAGAATACTGGAATGAAGAATAGAATAGAATAACAGAGTTGGAATGGACCTTGGAGGCCTTCTAGTCCAACCCACTGTTTAGGCAGGAAACCTACACCACTTCAGACAAATGGTTATACAACATTTAAAAATTTCCAGTGTTGGAGCATTCAAAACCTCTGGAGGCAAGTTGTTCCACTGGTTAATTGTTCCCACTGTCTGAAAATTTCTCTTTAGTTCTAAGTTGCTTCTCTCCTTGATTAATTTCCATCCATTGCTTCTTGTCCTGCCCTCAGGGGCTTTGGAGAATAGCTTGACTCCCTCTTCTTTGTGGCAGCCCCTGAGATACTGGAAGACTGCTATCATGTTTCCCCTGGTCCTTCTCCTCACTAGACTAGCCAGGCCCAGTTCCTGCAACCGTTCTTGATATGTTTTACCCTCCAGTCCCCTAATCATCTTTGTTGCTCTTCTCCTCACTCTTTCTAGAGTCTCAACATCTTTTTTACATTGTGGCGACCAAAACTGAAAGCAGTATTCCAAGTGTGGCCTTACCAAGGCATGATAAAAGAGACTTTGCTGAAAGATGTATATATGTAGTTTTTGGCTTACAACCACAATGGAGGCCCAAATTAAGGCTCTTCAGCCATCCCATGTCTCTACTTGACCGTGCTCAGCTGTCCCTCCACAAATGAGCCCCAGCAATGTTTAGTCCAATAAAGAGAAGGACTAGGACTAACCTATTTTCCAAAGCCCCTGAGGGCAGGACAAGAAGCGATGGGTGGAAACTTATCAACGAGAGAGCCTACTTATAACCCAGGAGAAATGTCCTGACAATGAGTACAATTAATCAATGGGATGATTGTGAGTTGTGATTGCTCCATCACTAGAGGTTTTCAAGAAGAGACTGGACAGACATTTGTCTTGTATAGAGTCTTCTGCCTGAGGTTAGACTAGAAGACCTTCAAACCTTCTCGGTCTCTTGTCTAAGAGGCTGGAAGGTCTCTTCAAACTCTGTCATTCTGTATTCTGCAGGTATAGCACCTGACCCAATGAAAGTCACCCATTCAAAGAGTAAGACCAATAATGAATGTACCGTCTATGTCAGAATGAGGAATAGTTTCCACTTCTCATCCGAGGACTTAAAGCCCACCATGTCCATCCTTGGCTTTCAGCCACACTGTTTTATGGCCCCTCCAGCAGGGGTGGAATGCAAATATTTTTACTACCAGTTCTGTGGTAGTGGCTAGATGGACATGGCTAGGTGGGTGTGACCATGTGACTGGGTGTGTGTCCTCCTCCTCCTCCTCCTCCTCCTCCTCCTCCTCTCCTCCTCCTCTCTCCTCCTCCTCCTCCTCCTCCTCCTCCTCCTCCTCCTCCTTCTTTTCTTTTGCAGCACCCCCCCTACACTCCGTTTTTTGCCTCCTGGGCTTCCCTGAGGCAGTAAGACAGCAAGGGGATCCTGGCACAGCTGATCCTCGGAACAGCTGATCGTCAGGAAGCAAAAAAAGAAAAAAGAAAAGAAATACTGTAAGGAGGGCGGGATAGAGTGGACAGGGAAGAATGCAGTCAGCAATGTCACATATGTGGCGATGTCACGCATGCGCGATAAAGACTGACTGGGCAGGGAAGGCAGGGGCGGGCAGATAGGGGTAGGGCCAGCCAGGGGCATAATTTGCCAGTTCTCCAAACTGTGCAGAATCATAACAACCGGTTCTAGTGAACCGGTGTGAACCGCTAGAATCCCACCCCTGCCCTCCAGTGCTGGAATTAGGCTCCATCAAGGAAAAGGAAATGTTATCATGTTTGGCACTCAAACAAAAGACAAGGTTTTGGCAGAAAGCACCATTGTTTGCAACAAGGGTCGGAAATGTAATTAAATTTACAGCGCTGTGCCAGTGGGTGCTTGTCATCATTGCCAGATGTCTTAAAGATAGGAAGATGCCAGCTTCCTACCACCCACACTTGGATACAAGAGGAAATGTTCAGCACCCACTGCCAATTCTTATTTCTGCAGTGCTAAGGAGGGATCCAAAATTACATCTCATAGGCCCAACAGGGAAGGATGGTCTGGTTGGCTTCCAGCTTCCCTGCAAATGTAGTCCACCAAATGTGGTCTCAAGGGACGCCATCTTCCTTTCCCCAGATTGTTATTTTTTTTTCTGTGGAAGAGGCTGTTTTGGTCTGAGCAAGTTTATCTGTCCGCAGGAAGCAGCACCTGCAGATTCATCAATAATTCTTTTGTGCAGAAGAGAGAAAGAAATGAGAAAGAAGTGATGGGCTCTATGGGTCCCTTAGGGAGTCAATTTGTATTGTTCCGTAAAGGCTGTGGCAGAACCAAGCAGTTGTGATTTCACCCTATGGATTTTTGATAGGGAGAAGTGTTCAGCAGCTATTTCTCACCATGCTCTAAATAATAGCAACAATGCCTGGTCTTCTTCCAGAAATGTCTTATGTGCTCTTTCTTTCTTTCTTTCTTTCTTTCTTTCTTTCTTTCTTTCTTTCTTTCTTTCTTTCTTTCTTTCTTTCTTTTCTTTCTTTCTTTCTTTCTTTCTTTCTTTCTTTCTTTCTTTCTTTCTTTCTTTCTTTCTCCTTCTTTCTTTCCTTTCTTTCTTTCTTCTCTTCTTTCCTTTCTTTCTTTCTTTCCTTTCCCTTCTTTCTTCCTCCTCTTTCTCTTCTTCTTTCTTTCTCCTCCTCTTTCTTTCTTCCTTTTCTTTCTTCCTTCCTTTCTTTGTTTTTCTTCTTTTCCTCCTTTCTCCCCTCCGTTCCTTCCTTTTCTTTCTTTTTTCTGTCTTTATTTCTTTCTTTTCCTTCCACACTCCCTCCCTGCCTTCCTCTCTCTCCCTTTTTTCTCTTTCTTTCTTTCTCCCCTTCCTAATACAAAATACAAATTAAGAAAAAAAAACCCAAGCAAAACAACAAAAGAGAAAGCTAAAAATGCAAGAAATAGGCTCTACTGTTTCTTCTTCTAGGAGAGCCAAGTTGGTCTAGTGGTTAAGGCACTTGGCTAGAAACCAGGTGACAATGACTTCTAGTCTCACCTTAGTCATGAAAGCCAGATGGGTGACTTTGGGCCCGTCATTGTCTCTCAGCCCATCTCCTCTCACAGGATTGTTGTTGTGGGGAAAATAGGAGGAGGATGTTGTGTTGGATATGTTCGCTGCTTTGAATTATTTGTAAAAACTAATAAAGATGGGATACGGATAAATATTTAACATGGTGCCCAGGTCTTAACTGAGTGTTTCCAGCAGATTAATTAATAATGGGACAATGAAAAGAAGAACAGAGTTGGTTTCTTTTTGGTAGGAGAGAATCAATGACCACTTCAAAGGCTTCTGATGAAGGGGTGGAATTCAAAAATCCCAGCAACCAGTTCACTGTCCAGTTGCTCGGTGGGCATGGCCTACTAAAACTTCCAGGAGGGCTGTTTTTTGCCTTCCCAAGGGTCCAGAGGCTTCCCTCAGGCCTCTGGGAGGGCCAAAATGGCCTCCCCTGGGTTCTGGAGGCCCTCCAGAAGCCAGAAACAGGCCTGTTTTGTGACCTCCAGTAGGGGCATTTTTTCCCCTCCCAGAGCCTCTGCGCGCACCCTGCACTTACCCGTATTGAAAATGGGCGGTGTGGAGACTCCTGGGAGGGGTGGGAAGGGATGGGCAGGGCCAGCTGGTCAGTTCAAATACCGGTTCGGTGAACCAGGTGCAAATTTAACATCCAGTTCACCCGAACCAGTCCAAACCAGTAGAGGCCCATCACCTGTTCTGATGCAAGAAAAGCTATGGGTTGGTTTTATTTTTTTATTTTTTTTTGTAAAATGGACTTGTATGAACAAAACTTGCTATGTGCACAGACGGTGCTTCTGGGATTCTTGGCTCCGGCTCTCGATTTATTACATTGCCATAATCATGATTCAGGGTGTCACAGGGAGAGACAAGCATTGGCTGCCGAAACCCTTCCAGATGATCTGCCTGATTCATCGAAGTTGGCTATCGAAAATGTGCACTTTAAATAGGAAACATTTTACAGCTCTTTGCGTGGATTGAGGGAACAGGTCAAAAACGACCACACTATTCTGTCAAAGAGACAGTGAAGTCACATGGAAAGGACTTTCCATGTGACTTCAGGATTATTTGGGAACAGAGGTGCCTCCGTGTGGGTTAAAATAGCCAAGTTATCAAGCTTGTGTCTGATCAAAGATCTGACCCTTGAACACGCATAAAATCAAGGAGGTCATTGAACCCACCCACAAGGCTTCCATCTCAATATTTTTGACACCCTGGAAAGGAAAAAAAAAATGGAAATGCTCCTCAAGTGAGAAGAAACAGAGTTATATAGTGCATTTCTGAGCCGTGTGGGTCAACTTCCATTGACAGCTTTCATGGATGATGTGGAGTTTTTGTGGGAAAATCCAGCTGAACTTCAACCTCAGCTGAACTTTGGTTGAATTTCAGCCTCACTCAAAAGTGCCACGATGCATTTGAGGGAAGAATAATAACAGAATAGCAGAGTTGGAAGGCGCCCTGGAGCTGCAGAATATAGAATGACAGAGTTCAAAGAGACTTTCCAGCTTGAAGATCTTCTAGTCCAACTTCAGGTACTATTCTAGAGAAATATCTGTCCAGTCTCTTCTTAAAAACTTCCATTGTTGGAGCATTCACAACTTCTGGAGGCAAGTATTAACAGAGGGATACAATCAAGATCAAGGGAAGTGCTAATACCACTCTATAAAGCCTTAGTAAGACCACACCTAGAGTACTGCATCCAGTTTTGGTCACCACATTATAAAAAAGATGTTGAGACTCTAGAAAAAGTACAGAGAAGAGCAACCAGGATGATTAGGGGACTGGAGACTAAAACATATGAAGAACGTTGCAGGAACTGGGCTTGGCTAGTCTAGTAAAGAGAAGGACCGGGGGAGACATGATAACAGTCTTCTAATATTTGAGGGGCTACCACAGAGAGGAAGGGGTCAAGTTATTTTCTAAAGCACCTGTAGGCCAGATAAGGAATAATGGATGGAAACTGACCAAGGAGAGATTCAACCTGGAAATAAGGAGGGATTTCCTGACAGTGAGAACCATCCACCCATGGAACAGAAGTTGCCTTCAGAAGTTGTGGGAACACCGTCACTTGAGACCTTCAAAAAGTTATTCCACTGATTAATTGTTCTAATTGTCAGGAAATTTCTCCTTAGTTCTAAGTTGCTTCTCTCCTTGAATAGTTTTGGATATTCAATATTTCAATATGTTATTTTTATGTCAATCACCATCGTCTGCATATTGGATGCAGCATTGTAATAACCAGCTTTGGATATTAAAAAAAAAAATACCAAACAAACACGGCTATCTTTTTTTTCCCTTTTCTGCCTGTTTCATCATTTTAGATAAATTTTGTGAAGAGCATGCATACCAAATCTCTATGGAGATTTCAGTCATCCAGCTCGTGGCTGTCCCAAAGTTGTTGTTTTTTTCCAGATGCAACTGGACTTTTTGGTTTTTCTTTGAAGACGTTTCGCTTCTCATCGAAGAAGCTTCTTCGGTTCTGACTGGATGGTAGGGAATGGATGGATTTTAGCAGACAGCTGGTCATTTGAAGACACCAAAGTCCACATTTTGGACAGAGAGGACTTCTGGTTTGAAAGCAGGGTCAAAGAGGCCATCTATGTCAGAACTGAACAGCCCTCCCTCAACAGAGATGGAGGGATACGACATCATTTAGCTCCAGTCTACAATGCGGTCTTTTCAGCAGTTCCAAGAAGGCTCCACACCCATTTGCACTACTCAGGAGACCCTAAGAACCCAGACGAATCTCCAAGTGGCCTCAATGACCCTCTGAAAGGATGCAAATGACTCTTCAAAGAGTATCAACCCTTTCCTTCCCCACCATCCAGTCCGAGCTGAGGAAGCTTCCTGGATGAGAAGCAAAACGTCTTCAAAACCAGAAAGTACTGTTGCCTCTTGAAAAAAAAAAAGGCACCTTGGGATATGCACACCCAACCAAATTGTGCCATTGAGGAGGTCGAGGAAAGGAAGCACTAAAAGAAAAATTGATTTTGTGCACTGCAAGAAAAGTCTGGAATGCTGGTGGAGAAAGACAATGAATTTGACCGAACACGTGTAGAAATTGATGTTCAAAGTACAGGTAGTCCTTGATTTATAACCAAACAAAGTTACAATGGATTTTGACCCAGATTTCCAATTCCGAAGGTTGCTCTCTTCATTTAATGCTGTTTATACTTGGAGTATTGTTTTACTCTGTGCTGTTAATATTCTGGTTGAATTTTGCAAGCTACTACAAGTCAATTAAGATTCAGTGGCATGTAGGTAGTTCTTGACTTACAACAGTTTGTTTAGGGATCATTCGAAGTTACAATGGCACTAACAAAAGTGACTTGTGACTATTTTTCATGCTTATGACCATTGCAGGAACCCCAGGGTCACAGGATCAAAATCTAGATGCTTGGCAATTGACTCATATTTATGACGGTTGTGGTGCCCCAGGTCATGTGATCTCCTTTTGCGACCTTCTGACAACAAACATCAATGGGGAGGCCAGATTCACTTAACAACCATGCTAGTCATTTAACAACTATACTGATTCACTTAACAATGGTGTCAAGAAAGGTCATAATATGGAGCAAAATTCATTTAACCACTATTTTGCTTAGGGGTGAAATTTTGGGACTCAATTGTGGTCATAAATTGAAGATTACCTGTATGTCACGCCCTTGTTAGAATCTGACTCCGAGGGAGAGGAGGAACAGCGGACAGGGAGTGGAAGTGTGGCTCCGGAGGTTGTGGAGGAAACTGGGGAAGGGCACAGGCCCCCTGGGTATTCAGGGGAAGACCCAGGCCCATTCCCTCTTCTTCCTAGGGCACGCAGGGAGGAGAAGATAAGGGAGAAACATGAATGGCATGGTCTAAGGGGGAGGAAACAGCCTTGATCCCCTTCATGGGCTGCAGCTGTGGAGACTGTTTAAAAGGACAAACTGCACATGGGCCAGTGCTGGAAGCAAAGCGTGGAAATAATTCTAGTCTGTCAATTCTTATCTGAGTTCTGGCATCCTTCCCAGTGTGGGCATTTTGATATCTGTGGACATCTTCAAGCCCTTATCCTGACTTGTCTCATTAATTCTTCAGTGTGGTTTGTGGTTTTTTTTTTCTATTTATAATTTATATGTATTTTGAGTTTGAACAGAATTTCTTCCTTTTCGCAACTGTTTGTGGGGGAGTTTTTTTCTCAAGTCAATGATAATTGGACCTTTGAAACCAAGTTGAAGGAATTAAAGGGACTTCACCTGTTTTTTGTGACTTTGTTGCTTTTGTATCTCACCCCGGGTCATCACACTGCATTTCTTTTTGTCTTTTAATAACCCTGTAATCATTTGCATTGGTGTGGAGTCCAGGCAACTGAGTGGAGCTAAGTGTTTACTGGCCAGATGCCCTTCCTGTCACCAATGCAGAGTTAGCAGCAGATATATTCTCTTTGTGCCCAGAGAGAGAAATATCTGATGCTACCTAGGATCAAACTCACAGCCTCCTGATTGTGAGGCAAGAGCTCCACCTCTAGGCCACTGAACCACTTTTGAGGGTTACCTGTATACCTTTGATAAATCAGTACCTTAAATTACCTAAAATTGTTCGCCAATTTTTTGATAACTTTTCTAACAATCCTATTAATAAATTACTATGCAAACCATTTGTTATTGATGTTAATTCACATCTAGGTTTATCCCAAGAATAAATACTTGAGATAAAATACAATTTGGGTGTGAAAGTTTTTTGAAAAAAAAAAACAGGTTGGAGGAATTTGGGATAAAATATTTTTCCCCCAATTCATCAGAAACTTCAAGAAAGAGCAGATGAATCATTCTTCCATGTAATTCTGTGCAGAGCAGGGGGTTGTTTGTCTTTTAATGTTATTCACAATAAAAACGAAGGCAAGGAATTGATCAGCTGCCAGAATTGATCTGCGTGGTGCACTGTTTTCCTTTCAAAGCCCGATTTTTCATCTCGTAAAGACTGTACAAGATCATCCTTCGTGTTATTTCTGTCATTTTAAAATGTTAAATTACATTATTATTAGAGCTGCGTGCACCATTGGACAGAAGTTTCGATGGGATTTAGCATTTTTATCCACCTAGAGTCTTTTCACAGGGGCCTGGGAAAGGCAGATGTTGTTATTGAATAATATTAAATTATTAAATAACAGGACATAAACCGTTCTAAGTAAAGACTCGACAGACTTGAACACTGGGCCTGATCTAACCAAATGAAATTGAGTGTAGATAAAAGTACATTTTTGTACTTAGGCAAATAACAATAACTGCATAGGTACAGACTAGGCGAAACTTGGCCACCTCGGAAGGATGGAAGGCTGAGTCAACCTTGAGCCTGGTGAGATTTGATCAGTCAAATTGCAGTCAGCCGGCAGTCAGCAGAAATAGCCTGCAGTACTGCACTTTGACCACTGCGCCACTGTGGTTCATACTAGCAATAACACTTCCACTTAAATACCTTTACAGCACTGAGTGGTTTATAGCAGGGGTTGCCAACTTTTTGGATCTCAGGGACCACCAAACTCATAATTTTAAATCCCGTGGAGCAGAGACCCTGGGAAAATCCCCCAAAAAGTCTGCAGGAAATTTCCCCACCCCGTTTTCCTACTGATCGATTGTTCTTTATTTGGGATTGCAGGATACCGTCTCCAGCTCTGTTCTCAGGGGCAGGAGGGGGAGAGACTTTTGGCTTCATGCAAGGAAATCAGCAGAAGCAGCAAAAATCTTTCTTTCTCCCTCCCAAACTCTGCCAGAAATGTGAGACTTGTCGCACCGGCACTGCCTCTTGGAGCAGGATGTCTTTCAGGGTCACAAAGACTCATTTCTGGTGGTTTGGGGGAGAAAAAGAAATATTTTTGCTGCTTTCCTTGCATGCAGCCAAAAGCAGAAGAAAGAAGTGGAAAGAAGCAGCCCAGTGGCCAGGCCAGGTATGTGGGGTGAGTGGGCAAGTTCCCCAACTCCACCCTTTCTCCCCTCCCCTCACTACCTCATGTTGTTCACAATGCAAGCAACGCAAGCCTTGTGTTCCCACAGGGCATGTGGGCGGCGCAGCCTTGTGTTCCCATGCAGCCTGGATTAATTGCTTTGTGGGGTGCTTTGGGGGTGACATTTCTCTGGGGACCACCAAAATTTTCTTGCAGATCACCAGTGATTTCCGACCCACTGGTTGGCAACCACCGGTTAACAAACTCCTCATATTTCCCCAAACAATCTGGGTCCTTATTTTACCCAACTCGGAAGGATGGAAGGTTGAGTCAACCTTGAGCCTGGTGAGATTTGAACTGCCAAATTGCAGGCAGCCAGCAGTCAGCAGAAGTAGCCTGCAATACTGCACTCTCACCACTGCACCACTGTGGCTCTGCGGAAGGTTGCAAAAGGGAATCACATGACCCCCGGGACACTGCAACTGTCATAAATATGAGTCAGTTGCCAAGCGTCCGAATTCTGATTGCATAACTGTGGGGAAGATGCAATGGTCATAAGTCTGAAAAATGGTCATAAGTGCCATATAACCTTTTTCAGTGCCGTTGCAACTTTGAACAGTCACTTAACAAACCTGTTTTAAGTCAAGGACTACCTTGTACAGGTAGTGCTCAACTTATGACCACAATTGAGCCAACCTTTGTGTTGCTGAGGGAGAATTTTGTCAGTTGAGTTTTGCCCCGTCTTCCAATTTTTCTCACCACTTTTGTTAAGAGAATCTCTGCGGTTCTTAAATTAGTAACACGGTCGTTAAGTGAATCTGTTTTTTCCACTGACTTTGCTCGTCAGAAGGTCGCAAAAGGACTCTGGGACACTGCGGCCATCCTAAATGTGAGTCAGTTGTCAAGCAGCCAAACGTAAATCACGGGATGCTGCAACGGTCATAACTGTGAAAAACGGTCAAAATGCACTTTTTTCAGTGCCGTTGAAACTTTGAACGGTCACTAAATGAATTTTTGTATGTCGAGGACTACCTGTGTTAGAAAGGCTTCTATTGCTAGGCTATAACACAGTCTATTTTGTGGTATCTTTTGCAAACAAATTGTTTCTTCTTCTTTTTTCCTCCTCCTCCTCCTCCTCCTCCTCCTCCTCCTCCTCCTCCTCCTCCCTCCTCCTCCTCCTCCTCTTCTTCCACTCCTTCTTTTCCTCCTCCTTCTCCACTCCTCCTTTCCTCCTCCTCCTGCTCTTCCTCCCTCCTTTTCCTCCTCCTCCTTTCCTCTTCTTCTCTCCTCTTCTTCTCCCTCTCCTCCTCCTTTTCTTCCTCTTCCTCTTCCTCCTCTTCCTCTCCTCCTCCTCCTCATTTTCCTTCTCTTCTTCCTCCTCCTTTTCCTCCTGCTCCTGCTCCTCTCCTCCTCCTCCTCCTCCTTCCTCCTTTCCTCCTCCCAGTCCTCCTCCCTCCTCCCCTCTCCTCCTCCTCTCCCTCCTCTCCTCTCCCCTCTCCTCCTCCTCCTCCTCCTCCTCCTCCTCCTCCTCTTCTTCTTGCTGTTGCTGTTGCTGTTATTTGTGTTATTATTTCGCTCTCAGAATATCAGAAGAGTTGGATGGAAGCCTTAAACACAAATTGTATGGCATTTCTTGATTTTTTTATTATCTCTGAAATGATCATTGGTTGTGTATGTTGTTCCCACCAAACAATAATTCAGTCATCTGGATAAGTAAGAGTCAGAAAGTCTAGTAGCAAGGCACAAAACCAAAATAAAAAGCTAGCGTTTGAGGCCATTAAAAATAGAGTCCTTGAGAAAATATTACATTTCCTCATTGCATAAATTTTCCCCAAGCTAAAGGACAACTCAAAGGATAAAATCTGGCTCCTTCTGAGATACATCATTTCGTTTTCAAATTGTAATGACGGGAGAATCATTTTCCATAGAAAGCACAAAATTTGGCCAATGTAGAGCGAACACAAAGCCCTCTTGATTGTCATTTCCCAGTGAGGCAGCAAGAGGAGGTTTTGTGCAGAAAAACTGTTGTCTTGTGGGTGTGTGAAAGTTAAAGGAAATGGCCAGGCAGGTGGAAGGCTGAGGGACTAAATAAAACCATGAGATCTTACAAGGATTTTAAATAATGCAAGTTTGCAACATCCTTGTGATGACCTGGAGTGTAACACAAATGTAACAAAATCCAAAACATAAATAAATGTCCTTTAATGCCCAACTTGGCCCCACTGTTCAATAATTCTCAGTTGGAGATAAAACATACTCAAAAATAGTCTTCAAAAGAAAGCAGTAGAGTCCAAACTTAATGAGCAGATAGAGGTGAAATAAAAAACTAAAACAAACTACAATGAAGGAATTTCCACAACAGACCAGAATAAGTAAGTACCAACTTTAAGGAGATAACAAGGCACAGTCTGTTGTAAGGACGCCAACCAAGATAACTTCAGCCCAAAATAAAATACACTTTGCTTCTGGCAACACTGTGTTGTAACCGTCTCTCTTATATACTGTTCTCCCCAGCTGCTACCAATGAGGGGGATCATGGCCGTTTCCTCTCTCATAAGCCAAGTTGTTTCCTTCTCCGTTCCTCCCTACATGTCCTAGGATGAAGAGGGGATGGGCCTGGTTCTTCCTCTGACTGCCCAGTTGGCCTCTGCCCTTCCCCAGTCTCCTCCACAACCTCCAGAGCCACACCTCCACCCCCTATTGGTTGTTCCTCCTCTCCCTCAGAGTCTGACTCTAACAAGGGCATAACAATCCTGTACACAATTTGGGACACTTCTGAAGCATTGCTTGAAGCTGTTAGAAGCCACAATGGCAACACATTGCTCCTTCACCCATGCTTCATGGTCATTCTTGCCTTGGGTGCTCTCTGAGTTTGGCTGGTTTTCTTGCAAATGTTTCATTACCCAACTAGGTAACATCATCAGTGCTAGAAGGGAGGGGGTGTGTGTGTGGAATGGAGGAGAATGAGAAGAGAAAGCAGACAAGAAGGACTGTGGGGTCCCTGGTGGATGTTTTCTTGCAGATGTTTCATTACCTATATAGGTAACATCATCAGTGCTGATAGGGAGTGTTTTCTTCTTGCCAGTTCCTTAACTAGCTTGTTCTTTCCAGTAGGCTGGAAACATTTTCCCAATCAAAGTAGATATTCCAGATTGCCATCTTGTTAATTCATGACCCCAGACTAAGCTGGGGGTAATCTCAATTCAAGCCACGCTGAGTAAGAACTTAATTCTAGCTGAAAGAACATCCTATTTTACGTCAGCGTTTTGTCTGGCAGGCCCCGGTGACAGTTTCTTCTGAATAAGGGCCGCCACGTCCTTAAAGAAGAAAACCATCCTTTTTGCCTCCTGACAGGAAAATTTCCAGATATGAAGGTCTATTGATCTTGAGCTCCAGGAAATATAGCAGTCCATTTATTCCGTCAAGTCTAACATCCTGTCTCTTGGCGTGTGATGCCAACAGGATGGGGAGGTGGGGAGGTTAAAAGCTAATCAATATCGTAGTAACCAGCTCTGCATTACTGGAACGAGAGCTTCAACTGCCTTTCCATCCTAGCAATGGTGAGCAAACAATACATTCCAGTGGTCTCCTCAACTGGACATGAAATTGAAGTTCATTTAATTTTGCACCTTCAGGGCTTCGAAGGCTTATAATCAGGGGACAGACCTATTTAGTCCCGCCTTAAGCGTAATGCCGGCTGGGTAACCTTGGGCCAGTTTCCTCCTCCCCCATCCTCTAGGAAGAATAGAGAACATACAGCTGGAAGGGACTTTGGAGGTCTTCTAGTCCAACCCCCTGCTTGAGCAGGAAACCCTACCATTTCAGACAAATGGTTGTCCAATCTCTTGTTAAAAATTTGGGTTTGGAGCACCCAAATTTTCTGAGGGCAAGCTGATCCACTGGTTAATTCTTCGCACTGTGAGGAAATTTCTCCTTCACGGTTCCCTTGTGGTAAGATGGGCGGTGTTATGTGCTCCTAACCAAGTATTTGCCAACCCTTTTTCATACAGCAGTGTATTTTTAAGACCTGAAAGCAGCGTTGCTTGCTTTTCAGAAATGACCCTTACAAAGGTGTCAGAGAAAGAACAAAGCTGACACTCAGGAGGAGATATTGGTTCTTCTGACAAAGACCCATGGAAGAGGAATAAAATGAACAGCAGCCGTAGGACAAACAGTCAAAGCCAAAAAATATGTTCTGGGCAGATAATCCATCTTGAGCTGTGAGTGACCTTTCTGATAAACAGCCATCAGCAAACTTCACCGCTGAGCGTGTGAGGCAGGCTTTAGGTCTCCAAACAAGGCTGAGGGGTCTTCGGCAACAGGAATGGGGATCTGAACAAATTCTGCTCCACTTCCTGAGAGGAGTAAATTGAGGTCCTTTGTTTCCAGATGGAGCTGGCCCAACGGATATCACCCAGAACATGTTCCTGTGAAGAAGGTCCATCCTTTCTGTGATGACAGGGGTGGTGGAGACAGAATCCACGTTGCAGGTCGATGGAGGTTTCACAAAGAGACTCTTCTGTCTTGAGAAAAAAGAAAGAAAGAAAGAAGGAAGGAAAGGAAAGAAGGAAGAAAGAAAGAAAGAAGGAAGGAAGGAAGGAAGGAAGGAAGGAAGGAAGGAAGGAAGGAAGGAAGGAAGGAAGGAAGAAAGAAAGGAAGAAAGAAAGAAAAATAAATAAATAGAGATAAATAGTAAAAAGAAAAAACAAAGAGAGACAGAACAAGAAAAAAAAGACATAAGAAAGAGGGAGAGAGAGAAATAGATAAATAAATAGAAAGAAACAGAGAAAGGGATGAGAGAAAAAAAGAAAAAGAAAGAAAAAAAGAAAGTATCAAAGAGAGAAAGAGAAAGAAAGAGGAGAAAGATAAACAAATAAATAAAGGAATAAAGAAATAAAGAGAGAGAGAGGAGAAAGAGAGAAAAATAAAGAAAGAGAAACAAATAAATAATAAATAGAAAGAAAAAGAGAGAGAAAGAATAAAGAAAGAAAAAGAAAGAAAGAAGGAAAGAGAAATAGATAAAGAAAGAAAGAGAGGAGGAGAAAGAAAAATAAATAAATAATGAATGAATGAAAGAAAGAAAAAGAAAGAAAGAAAGAATGAAAGAAAGAAAGAGAAAATAGAATTGTCTATTTACAGCAGAATTGTCACTTTAAAGGCTATAGCATTTTTTAATTTCTGATTTCATTTATTTATTTACATCCCACCTTTATTATTTTTATACATAGCTCAAGTTGGCAAACATACATAATACGCTTTCCTCCTCCTCTTTTCCCTACAACCACAATCCTGTGAATTGGGTGGGCTGAGAGAGAGAGAGAGAGAGAGAGCGATTGGCCAAGGTCACCCAGCTGTCTTTCATGGCTAAGGTGGGACTAGAACTCCCAGTCTCCTGCTTTCTAGCCAGGTGCCTTAATTGCTAGACCAAACTGGCACTAGTTATTTCATTTTGTTTTATTAAAAACAAAAAAAAGTTTTGTCAATTCCTAAAGTACAATCAGCCCTACCTGGGACTTAACTAGTGAACGTTTGCAAATGTTTAATTTTCAAAATTAGATTAAAAAGAGTGAAATAGAATAGAACTCTGACATGCCATTTGTGCGGGCACACGAGCTCCAGCCAAACTTACCTGCACTGCACATGTGTGCAACTCCCAGCTGATTTTTGCCTTGTTTGAGGCCTTTTTTGGCCTCCCAGAGGCTCGAGGGAAGCCTCTGCAGCCTCGGAAGGCCGAAAAACAGGCCTTCTGGAAATACTGGAAGTGTCTGTTTGCAGCCTTCTGAGGTCCTCTGGAGCCTGGGGGAGGCCGTTTTTCCCCTCCTGGGGGGGCTTGAGGGATCCAGCCTCAGGAGGCCAAAAAATGGGCCCGTTTCAGCACTTCTGGTATTTCCAGAAGGCCCGTTTTTAGGCCTCCCAAGGCTGCAGAGGCTTCCCTCGAGCCTCTGGGAGGCTGAAAAAGGCCTTAAACAGGCCGGAAATCAACAGGGAGTCATGCACATGTACAGTGCAGGTAAGGGGGTGGGGTGTTGCACGTGCATGCACAGGGGGGGCAGGGCACATTGCATTGTAAGTGCTGGCACACGCGTGCATGCTATCGCACATGGGCATGCTTTTGCCACACCACAACAAAAAGGTTCGCCACCAGTGGAATAGAATAACAGAGTTGGAGGCCTTCTAGTCCAACCCCCTGCTTAGGCAGGAAACCCTACAGCATTTCAGACAAAGGGTTATCTAATCTCTTAAAAACTTCCAGTGTTTGGAGCATTTACAACTTCCGGAGGCAAATTGTCCCGCTGATCAATCATTCTAACCGTCAGGAAACTTCTCCTTAGTTCTAAGTTGCTTCTCTCCTTGATTAATCTCCATCCGTTACTTCTTGTCCTGCCCTCTTCTGATCCAACCTCCCATTCAAGCAGGAAATCCTACATGATTTCAGGTAAATGGTTGTCTGATCTCTTCTTAAAACCCTCCCATGTTGGAGCATCCACAACAATATCCTTACCGTTGGAAGACATCACCACCAAAGATCATCTTTGGATAGGACAAAAGAGAAGAATAAAGAGATGTTTCTTCAGAAGAACAGATTATGAATACTTCCAAAGCTGATGCCTACAAGTGAACTGAAATATGATTATACCCCATAATATTGACGTATCACAGGAGATGGAATATAAGAGTTATCCAGCACTGGCAACTTCTTAAAATGTGAGTTTTCAGTTTCCTAGAAATTTACAAGTAAATCCTTGACTTAGAAGCATTTTGTTTAGCATCCATTCAAAGTTACATTGGCACTGAAAAAAGTGACTTGCAGCCAATAGAAGAATAGAATCCTTTATTGGCCAAGTGTGATTGGGAAACACAAGGAATTTGTCCAATGCTCTCAGTGTACATAAAAGAAAAGATACATTCGTCAAGAGTCAAAAAACATAAGGTGAAAACACTTAATGATAGTCCTAGGGTACAATAAGCAATCAAATCATACTAGGAAACAGTCAAAATAAATCGTAGTGTTAGTGTTTGGGGACAAACCCCCAAGCAGAGTGTGCAGCAGCAGTCAAGCCAGGCAGCCAAATGAGAGAGAGGCTGGGCCCAAGAGTATACACACACTGGAGACAAAAACACTGTTTGTAGTTTTAAATAGTTGTTTAATTCATACAGAGTTTAAGCAGTGTCAATCAGTCCATATGTCATTATCCAATATATCCATCCAGTAACCTAGTCCATTAACTAGTCAGTACAATGTCTTTATCTGCTTGTTGAAATATATTTTTCTTCCAATACCTTTCTATGGAAGACAACGCTGAGTATGCACAGGATATCAGCTCACCAAGTAAACAGTCCTTTTGTTCAGTAGAAACGGTATCCAGCACAGTAGCCAACAAGCAATAACAAGCAGACGTCTCAAACAGTAGTAAACAGCAGGCAGCAGAGATCAGAGAGACCAGATCAGCGACCTGGGACCAGAGACCAGAGACCAGGAACCAGCAACCAGTAAACCAGAAAGTCTTATGTTTCTCTTACTGCCTTATATTGCTGCTTGCAACCGCACCCTTAATTATCTAATTACATTGCAGTTTGGTGCTTAAAGCTACAAACACTTAAACCTCGGTTTACATATTTATTCACCCAAACCTAGTTGGTGTATCCATATACCCAACAGTAAGGATACAAGCGACAACGTTACAGTCATACAGTCACAAGTGGGAGGGGATGGGGATAAGGAGTGATGAGAAGGTTCATAGTAATAATAGTAGTGCAGACTTTGTAAATAGCTGGACAGTGTTGAGGAATTATTTGTTTAGCAGTGTGATGGCGTTTAGGAAAAAAACCTTTCCTTGTGTCTAGTTGTTGTGGAGTGCAGTGCTCTATAGCGCCGATCTTTGCGTTTATGATTGCTGCAGCATCTCCATGGCCACATGATAAAAATTTGGACACTTGGCAACTGGAATTAGTATCTACAACAGTTGTAGCATCCTGCATCATGGGGTCACCTTTTTGCAATCTTCCCGGCTAGCTTCCATCAAAGAAAGTTAATGGGAGAAGCTGGATTCTCTCAACAATCACATAAGCTGCTAATGACCACAGAGACTGGCAAAAAAAAAAAAAAAAGGCGGTAAAATTGAGTGGGATTCACTTAACCCATTGCCTTGCTTAGCAACATAAAATTCCAGACTTGATTGTGGTTGGTAAGTCAAGGAATATCTGTATCTAGGATTCCCATGAGTCTCTTCCAAGAGTTGAAGTCTAGCTATGAATATGGTGGCATAGTGGTTAGAATGTAGTACTGCAGGCTACTTCTGCTGTCTGTCGGCTGCCAGCAGTTTGGCAGTTCGATCCTGACTGGCTCAAGGTTGACTCAGCCTTCCAACCTTCCGAAGTTGGTAAAATGAGGACCCAGATTGTTGGGGGCAATAGGTTGACTCTGTAAACCGCTTAGAGAGGGCTGTAAAACACTATGAAGAGGTATATAAGTTTAATATACTTGGAACGGGGACGAGACCTGGCAGAGGCGTTCTTGAATATTGACAGCTGAGTTTGGCAAATGCCTTTAAAAGGCCCCCCCACTCTCCTCCGCCCCTCCCAGAAAGGTCAACAGACAAGATGTTGAACTTGAGAAGCACATTCTTTGTCACTTTTAGACAACTGTTGTGGGCTTCCTCACTTGTTGCAGAGGTGATATTCAGCCGTTTCTGGCCAGTTCTGGAGAACCAGTAGCGGAAATTTTGAGTAGTTTGGAGAACCTGCAAATATCACCTCTGACTGGCCCTGCCAACCTCATCTATTCTCTGCCTCCGAAGTCCTAGATGATCAGCTGGGCCTTCTTTGGTTGCCCTGCACAGGAAAATGGAGCTGGAAAGCAGGTTAGTGGGGTGGGAAGGGAATGGGGATTTTGCAGTATCCTTCCCCTGCCATGCCCACCAAGCCACATCCACAGAACTAATAGTAAATTTTTTTGAATCCCACCACTGCCTTGGCAGTGGAGACCTTCAACTGCTATAAAGACACAGTTTGAACCTGCTGATCGGAAGGGCCAGCAATCTCTGGAGATCCTCAGTCCTCCAGGTCATGGTTGTCCCAAAGGTGCTTTATCAGGAGGCAATTGTATTTTCTGTTTTTGTCTTTTGAAGACGTTTCTCTTCTCATCCAAGTTTGCAAGATGACAGCTGATATAGATTCAGAATGATCATTGTCACTTACTGGTATGAGCAGTTCCTTGGTGCTCTCTGAGCTTGGTTGTTTTCTTGCAGATTACTCAACTAGGTAACATCATCAGTGAGCATGGACAATGTTACCTAGTTTGGGTAATGAAATGTCTGCAAAACATCAAGGAAGCTCAGAGAGCAACAAGGACCCCAAAGTCTTCCTTCTCTTCCACTTTGCAAACCCCACTCTTATCTAGGACTGATGACGTTATCTAGTTTGGGTAATGAAACGTCTGCAAGAAAACAAGCTCAGAGAGTGTTATGGCCCGACAGTGGCCAGAGGAGCTGGCAGCAGATTCGGACAGTGAGGAGGTTGGGGAGGATCGTGGGCCAGACCTGGAGTCTGGGGAAGGCTCTGGCAAGTGCTCTGCGTCAGAGGCAGAGATGGGGCCAGGACTGTCTGATAGTTATCAGCTGCCTTCAGAGTCGGACATTAGTGAGGAAGAAGAGTAGCTGGAGCCTGTCCCCAGTGTGCGCATGTACAGAGTTGCTGGATGAAGGGTACAGCTGAGGAACAAGGGCCAACTGTGAAGCCACAAGTGAAGCCACAGGTGGACAGTGAATGGCCCCTCCCAATAAACAGAGGAACAAAAGGGGAGTGGGGTTTTGCAAGAGACGATTAGTTCATTTGGGTGAAGATCAGTTCCTGCATTGTTTGCCAAGCATTGTCTGCTACAGTGTGGCCACTGAAAGATATCGGCCTGGCAACTCTCCAAGCCTGATAAAGGTTTTTAATTGGGAACTAGCTTGAAAGGCTGTTGGCTGGGACGTTGTTGGAGAGGAAATTCATTGTAAATCAAACAAAAGGGGGTTATCGGGATGAGGACTATGCTGATGAGGACTATGCCTAGGCCAGAACAGAGAGCACTAAGGACCCCCTCGGATGGCCAAAATATTTGTGCTTCAGTATCTGTCTTTTCACTCAGGGTTGATTTCCTTGAGCATTGATGGATTGGATCTCCTTGCAGTCCAAGGAACCCTCAAGAATCTTCTCCAGCACCACAATTTGAAAGAAACAGTTCTTAAGTACCCAATCTTCTTTATGGTCCAACTCTCACAGCCATACATCATGACTGGGAAAATCATAGCTTTGTTGGCAAGGGGGTGTCTCTGCTTTTTAATATGTTCTGTAAAAGGTTTGTCACAGCTTTCTTCCCAAGGGACCATGGAATATAATTCACTTATTCTAGGCCAGGAACCAAAATAGCTGCATTCACACAGACAGCACATCCAATACGACGATTAAATTGAACTATTTTCTGGGTTTCCATAATATATTGAACTGTAAAGTAACTTTACAGGCTGGTTTTCCCTCAACCTGCTAAGCCTTAATCAGCTTACAAAGCTTAAGACGAATCAATATGGCTAAGCAAAGATTTGAGTTGGAGATTCAGTTTAAACCTTTTTTTATTTGATTCGCCAAATCAATCTGACTTTCTAAATTAGACCACTGATTCTGATGGAATTGTCAATTGGGTGTCTTCAATTCAACTGGATGGGTTTGTGTGGTCTATTAAAAAGTTTGTGGGGTTTTTTTTTGGTGTCTGTTTGGCAAGTCCAAGGGAAGAATATGATCCTGAATTTGGAATGGAAGTATTCTATGCCTTTAAATTGCAATTTTTTGGTATCTATTTGCACTGTTCGAGTCGGAATGAATCAATAAACTAAATCAGATCAAGAGACTTCGCTGTTAACTCATTGGGTAGATTTATCTGTGAAGTCTTTCTTGACTTAGTAGAACAAGTTCAGAGGAACAGAGTTGGAAGGGACCTTGTAGGTCATCTAGTCCAACCCCCTGCCCAAGCAGGAGACCATCATCTAGTCCAACACCCCCCCAAGCAGGATACCATTTCTGACAGATGGCAGTTTCAGTCTCTTCTTGAAAGCTTCCACTGATGAAGCTCCCACAACTTCCGAAGGCAACTTCTGTTCCATGGGTTGATTGTTCTCCCTGTCAGAAAATTTCTCCTTATTTCCAGATTGAATCTCTCCTTGGACTGACCTTGCCCACTGGCTGTTTTTCCTCAATCAGAACCTCCCCCATCCCTACCCCCCACCAAAAATCCTGACAGATAGGTTGGAGTTGTAGAGAAAAACATGGAGGAATAGAGAGAACAGCAAGGAGAAACAACTTACAAGCTTTCTTGCAAAAGTATTTTGTGATTGATCACTTTTCTTTATCAGCTGTGGAATCCAGTTGCCAGAGGCTGCTTTATACTTTACAGAGTTTTTCCCATTGTTGTCACTTAACTTTCTTTCTTTCTTTCTTTTTTTTTTTTGGAGTATTTTTATTGTGCTTCTCCACAATTACACATCTCTTTTACATTCTTTACAACGTTGGGACATTAGTAATTTCACATATATCTATATACGTATATACTTTTAATTCTTATTTCTACTATGTAACCAACTATATCTAACTACTATCTAACCAACTAACAATATTCTGATATCAACACAATTGAAAAAGTCCAGAAATATTTCACAAGAAGAGTTCTCCTCTCCTCTACTCATTGCAGAATACCTTATGCCACCAGACTTGAAACTCTAGACCTAGAAAACTAGAACTACGCTGCCTCCGGTCTGATCTAAGTATAGTATATAAAATCATACATTGCAATGTCCTACCTGTCAATGAATACTTCAGCTTCAACTATAACAACACAAGAGCACACAATAGATACAAACTGAATGTAAACCGCACCAAACTTGATAGCAGGATATACGACTTCAGCAACAGAGGGGTCAATGTCTGGAATACTCTACCTGATTCTGTGGTTTCTTCCCCAAACCCCACGAATTTTAACCTTAGACTGTCTACTATTGACCTCACCCCTTTCCTAAGAGGTCTGTAGTGGGCGTGCATAAGTACACCAAAGTGCCAACTGTCTCTGTCCTATTGTTTCTTTTTATTTTTCTTGTAAGTATCTATCTCGTGTATTCAAAACTATGTTTATTCTTATACCTGTATCTTGTAAGCGATTGACATATCAAATAAATACTAAAAAAATACTATACCACTTATCCCAGACTGTATAATATTCTGATTCTTCTCTATCTTGCAGTTCCAAAGTAAGTTTACTCACCTCTGCACTGTCCAACATTTTCTTTATTACCATACCATTGGAAGGGATACTGTCCAATTTCCAACTTGGTGCAAACTTTTTAACTTTTTTGTTAGAGAGGCACCTGAATGGGAGCAGGTCCTGGAGATTTCTACCAAAATGCCCTATCTCACTATAGCCAATATGCCCTAAGGCATCAGGCTAAAAACAGGAGACTGTGAGATGCTAGAAAGAGGACAGAGCAGAGCAACCAAGATTATTAGGGGTCTGTAGGCTAAAACATAGCATGAACGGTTGCAGGAACTGGGCATGACTAGTACAATAAAGAGAAGGACCAGGGGAGACAGGATAGTAGTTTTCCAATATTTGAAGAACTGCCACAGAGAGGAAGAAGGGGTCAAGCTATTTTCCAAAGTACCTGAAGGCCAGACAAGGAATAATGGATGGAAACTGAACAAGGAGAGATTCAATCTGGAAATAAGGAGAAATTTTCTGACAGTGAAAACAATCAACCCATGGAACAGAAGTTGCCTTTGGAAGTTGTGGGAGCTTCATCACTGGAATCTTTCAAGAAGAGGCTGGACTGCCATCTGTCAGAAATGGTGTAGGGTCTCCTGCTTGGGTGGAGGGGTTGAATTACATGACCTACACGGTCCATTACAACTCCAAATGTCCCTTACAACTATTCTATTATGTTCTGTTCTGCTCTGCTCTACTCTACTCTACTCTACTCTACTCTACTCTACTCTACTCTACTCTACCTCACCCCACCGAACCCTACCCTACCCTAACCTAACCTACTCAACTCAATTCAACTCAACTCAACTCAACTCAACTCAACTCTTTTCCATTCCATTCCATTCCCACCTTAGGCATGAAAACCAGCTGGGTGATTTAGGCCAATCAATGCCAAGGCAAACTAGTTGGGTAAGGAGAGTTGTAACCATTGGCCTGTTTCGCAGTGGGGGGAAGACTATTGTTGTAATATATTTATCAGTTCAACAGACATGTGGTTTTTTTAAAGTGCACATTTTTAATGTCTTTGGCTTGTTCTTGAATTTTGTGGGTGTGTTCCTTTTGGAGTTTGTATCTTAACTTTATGAATAGAAATAAAATATAGGGGGGAAAAAAAGACAAATCAAAGAGGCAATTCCTTCTACTTGAATTCTTAATTGGCCCAGCTCCAGAAAAAGAATTATTATATTGTGCTACCAGTCCAAATTGTTTCCATATAGACATTCCAGGCTAGTTGTGTTTATTTTGGTTCAAAGTTTGTTCTCCAGGTTTCCTCAATAATGTTTTTTTTTTCTTTTCCTAAGAACTTCGGGAATCTTGTTTCTGGAAGTTAGAATTATTTTTGAAACGTTGCCTAAAGCAGAATGGGAAACAAAACTGGGGTTTCTATGTCACATGAAACATCCATAGAAATAGTAAATTTTCTGTATATCTATAGTATATTTCTAAGCTTTGCCAAAGATTATATTTTTGGTAGATTTAAAGAAAAAAGCCCAAACCCCAAAAACGCATTTTATGATAGCTTGAAGATGTACAACATTATATCATTCAATGTTTACAATTCAAATTCCATTTATACAAATTTACAAAATGAATTTGGACCAAAACTGTTTGTTTAGGCTGCATGTCACAGGAAATTCAACTGCAACGGCAAATTAAGATACAGCCACGCCAACTGGGGAAGCTTTTTAAGAAGAGAATAACAGAGTAAGAGAGTTGGAAAGAACATAGGAGATCATCTAGCCCAACCCCTCACAAAAGCAGGAGATCCTACACCCTTTTAGACAGGAGGCTGTATAGTCTCCTCTTAAAAGCCTCCAGTGATGGGAGCACTCACAACTTCCTGGAGGCAAGTTGTGTTCCACTGATTAATTGGTCTAACTGTCAGGAAATTTCTCCTTATTTCTAGATTGAATCTCTCCTGGATCAGTTTCCACCCATTGCTTCTTGTCCTGCCTTCAGGTGCTTTGGGAAATAAATTGACCCCCTCTTCTTTGTGGCAGCCACTTAGATTTTGATGACTCCAACCCTATCACCCCTAGTTCTTCTTTTTACTTGACTAGACAAACCCAATTCCTGTTCTGACCCAAACCTTGTTCCAAATAAACAAACACCAAACAGAGATAAAAGCAAAACTTTTTAATCCTTCTCTGTGAATTCCATTCATTCACGGTTAAAAGTCTATTAAAACAAATTGTCTCTGGTAAGAACAAACCTTGCCAAGGTTATCCAAGGCTGCCAAAAACACCAGATAAAGTTACTAAGGAATATTTCAAACACAAAGAGTCTCCAAACACCAACTAAGATATTCCGAACGTCCACAAGGCTTGAGTGCAAAAACTTCTTTGCTTCCTGCAAAGAACTCCGGTTTCTCAGCTGGCTTTTATCTCTTAAGGGAGGGACAGCCTTACATTGCAGCCTTACTCCCAAGTCACCCATGCTGCTGCAGCTGCTCTTTCCTACGCGCACTTGGCACGGGCTCCTCGGGGACCTCTTCATCATTGCTGCCAGCCTCCACAATCTCCAAAGGCAGCACTCCACTCCCTGATGGTCCTGGCCCCATCCCTGCATTACACGCAGGCCCCTCATCTAAGTCCTCACTCTCCGAGACCTCAGCCGTCCACACCTGCTGCCGACAAACCACAACAATTCCTGAGCCTATTCTTTATATCAGGGGTATCAACCTTGATTTCATTAAGGGTCACGTCAGGGTTGTGTTTGACCTCTGAGGGAGGGCGGGGCAGGGCATAGCCAGGGTGAGCATGGCCAGTATGATGTCACTCATGTCAGGCACACCTGTGGAGGCCCAAGCCCTTTGCTAGCAAAAACAGCCTTCCAAGTTCCATTTTTGGCTGTGACGGCCTCCTGCAACCTTCTGCTAGCAAAAATGGAGCTCGAGAGGGTGTCCTCCCAAGCTGCATTTTTGATGACAGAGACACTGCATCCCAGTCCCTCACTGTTTCCAGGGTGGCCCCACGGGCCAGATCTGAGTGGACCACAGGCCTTGAGTTTGACACCCATGCTTCATATGTTTTAATGTCCAAGCCCTTAATCATCCTAGTTGCTCTTCTCTGCACTTTTCCCCCAAAGTCTCAACATCTTTTTTAACACTATGGTGACTGAAACTGGGTTCAATATTCCAAGTAATTCTTTCCAGTACTTGGCATCTCCCAAGGTCCTGAGTCATGACCTTCTTCAGCAGAGAGAGGCAGAGAAATCAAAAGTAGGTAGACTCATGTAGAGTGACATGTCGAATGAGATGGAGCCCTGTTATAAATAAGTACCCTGTTTCCATGAAAATAAGACCTACCCTGAAAGTAAGTCCTAGCTTGATTTTTACACGTGAGCCCAATATAAGCCCTATCCCTCAAATAAGCCCTAATTAGGATCCCAACCAGAGTGGATAGGTAAAAATTAAACTAGGGTGGGGATGGTGGGGAGGGGTGGATCTACCCTACTACTTACCTTTGGACAGTTGTAGCCAGGCCTCACACACCCCAACACCTGCCTTGCTGGTCCATTTCTTCTGCAGCCGGCAAGGCTGACAAGGTTTTCCTAAAGGCCTCTGGAGCTGGTAGTTCTGTTATTGGCTGCAGAGGCCTTCAGGAAAGCCTTGCCAGCTGCAGAAGAAGAGGTTCTTGAACCCTCGGACAGCAAAAAGGAGGCCGGGGACGATGCACGCAAGTGAGGTTAGTCAGTGGATGACACCACCTGAAAATAAGACCTGGTGACTCCTTTGGTGGCTATATATATATATATTCTTAAGTTTTCGCGGGTACTTACATGTATGGCATTCAGCTTTGTTCGGGTATTTTCCCACGTCATTGTAGTTGTGCTTTTAAAGTTGTAGCAATGTTTCGGCAGAATCTCATTTGCCATCATCAGGCTTCAGAAGCCTGATGATGGCAGATGAGATTCTGCTGAAATGTTGCTACATTATTTTTGGGGAAACACAGTAGGTAGGTATTAAGTAAAGCTAAGGGGAAGCTAGAAACCAGGTACAATTTCCTGACAGTGTAAACAATTAATCAGTGGAACAGTTTGTCTCCAGAAACTTGTGGGTGCTCCAACACTGGAGGTTTTTAAGATGAGATTAGACAGCATCTGCCTAAAATAGTTTTGGATCTCTTGCTTAAGCAGTGGGTTGGACTAGAAGATCTCCAAAGTCCCTTCCAACTCTATTCTTCTATTAACGCACAGTGAGAATCTCTGTGGCGAAGAGATGACACAACACATTTGCAGCCAGTTCTGTAGAAAGCTGTACAGGATTTTATTCCCTTTCCCATCTCTTGAAGAATAGCTGTATGTTTACATTCTTAGCATTCCTGTCCTGGCCTCAGATTAATTCCCTTCTGCTAGGCTGATGTTCTCCTGCCTCTAACAAAGCCCCGGCAAGACTATAGGAGGAAAGAGAAAGGAAATTCAGTGGAATTGTGATAGGTTAGAGAAAGAGGATGAAAATAGCAAAGATATATTTCATAGAGACAATGTCTTTCAGTGAAAAGGTAGGAAAAACATACAGGTGCAGAAGGGGAGAGGTTAAACTGGTGTTAGTGGAGGAGAGGAGAGGAGAGGGGAGGGGAGAGAGGGAGAAGGTAGAGATGGAGAGATGGAAGGAAGGAAGATAGGAAGAAAGGAAGGAAAGGCAAAGGAAAGGCAAAGGAAGGAAGGAGAGGAGAAAACAATGAGGGAGGGAGCGAGGGAGGGAAACTTGAGGGGAAGGGAAAGGATAAAAGGGAAGAGAGGAGAGGGAAAGGGAGGGAAGGGAAAGGAGGAGGGGAAGAGAGAAGAGAAGAGGCCTTGAGATAACAGTTATTTGCAAACTAAGTATGCGTAAGCATTATGATACCATTGCAAAAATGATAAACAGAGTTGCACCATCCAAATCACAGTCTTTTTAAATCACAGGAGGTCTGTATTGATTAGACCTGATATTAAATATGTTTGGATATCTGGGCAAGACATATAATGAAAGATTCAAACAAACTGGAAAACGTTCAAAGAACATCGAGTCCTGGAAAGGAAATCTAATGAACACAGATGTCACAGGGATACTTCTTTTTGACTGGATGTCTTTGAGAAAAAGACTAAACATCTTCCGTCTGTCTGTCTGGTTTCAATTAGGATTCCCACACTCAGCAGGAGGGTGGATCTCATGGTCACAGAAGACTGTTTCTGAGGATATAACGATGGTAGCATGTAATGCAACCCTGAAAATGACCCAAACACAAATATGTAATTGGTAAATATATCGATATTTACTACACATACAGTATCGAGCAGCCCTGCATGCACACGCGCTGGGCACGGGCTCCTCGGGGGACTCTTCATCACTGCTGCCAGCCTCCACAATCTCCGAAGGCAGCACTCCACTCCCTGATGGTCCTGGCCCCATCCCTGCATCACACGCAGGACCCTCATCTGAGTCCTCGCTCTCCGAGACCTCAGCCGTCCTCATCATCGGCTGCCGGCGAACCACAACAATACTAGACCAACAATCAAGTTGTAAATAACAGTCTGATCAAAGAACTACCGATTCAGGCAAGCAAACAAACAGCAGCCTAACCAAGGAATAACCAAGGTCACTTCCACCAATATTGGCAGGGCAAGCAATGCGTATAAACAGAAAACAAACCACACTATCTTCCAGCACTGATGGTCGCTGATGACGTTACCTAGTTGGGTGATGAAATATCTGCCTCAAAACAACCAAGCTCAAAGCACACCAAGGACCCAACAGTTGTGGTCTTCTCCTCCTCCTCCTCCTCCTCCTCCTCCTCCCCTCCTCCTCCTCGCCTCCTCCTCCTTGCCACAAACCTCACTGCTTTCTAGCACCAAAGATGTTACTTAGTTGGATGTTGAAACAAAATCAGAGAGCACTAAGAACCCCCCACAGCCGTCCTCTTCTTCTTCCTCCTCCTCTTCCTCTTCTTCCTCTTCTTCCTCCTCTTCCTCCTCCTTCTCCTCCTCACCATAAGCCCCACTCCCTTCTAGTGCTGATGATGTTACCTAGTTGGATGATGAAACACATGCAAGAAAACACACAACTCAGAGAGCACTAAAAATCCATAGTCGTCGTCCTCCTCCTCTTCCTCTTCCTCCCCTCCTCCTTCCCCTTCCTCCTCTTCCTCCTTGCCACAAACCCCACTCACTTCTAACATCGATGGTGTCACCTAGTTGGGTGATGCAACCCATGCAAGAAAACAACCAAGCTCAAATAATACCAAGGACCCCACAACCATAGAATATGGAAAATAGAATAACAGAGTTGGAAGGGACCTTGGAGATCTTCTAGTCCAACCCCCTGCTCAGGCAGGAAACCTTATGCTATTCCAGACAAATGGTTATCCAATCTCTTCTTTAAAGCTTCCAGTGTTGGGGCATTTATAACTTCTGGAGGCAAGTCGTTCCAATGGTTAATTGTTCTCAGTGTCAGGAATTTCTCCTTAGTTCTAAGTTGCTTCTCTCCTTGATTCGTTTCCATCCATTGGTTCTTGTTTTGCCTTTTGGTGCTTTGGAGAATAGCTTGACTCCCTCTTCTTTGTGGCAGCCCCTGAGATATTGGAAGACTGCTATCATGTCACCCCGGTCCTTCTTTTCATCAGACTAGACGTACCCAGTTCCCGCAATGTTTTTGCACCAGCTGGGCAATGCTGCAATGATGATGCCCAGGGTGGCTTCCATGTCTCCTTGAAGGATGCCCTGTCAACAGCTTCAATCGGCTCCTCCCAAATCTGTTTCTATGTAAGTGAGCATCACCAGCTATAAGGACAATGAATGGATGAATAAAGCTTTGTGAGGATTCAGCAAAACTGCCCAGAGCTTGGCTGAAAAGAAGAAGAAAAGGGGTTGAGTCTAAGCTTGGCTTCTTCTTCTCCTTATAGCCATGGAGAAGAAACGGGGAAGCCTCCCAGGGGGACAATCACAATCCTCTTCTTCCTGGTGCCTTTTTTTTTTTTTTTTAAGGAAGCCACCTCTGATCCTCCTGGTAACTTACTGTAGGATCCATCGATTAGCCCAATGAGGCCTCTTGGGAAGTTTGTGGTGGCAGAAGTCATTTGTTGTCTGGAAGGGGGCCTAAGCTGCTTGCCTCCACAATGCACACAGTGCACGTTTGTAAATAAGCCTGGCTATTACACAACATACAAGCAGGAGCAGATGGTAGTAAGAAGCCTCTAGTGAGGTAGCCAGGAATCCAGCTGCTGGAATTAGAATAATCTCTTTCTCTATTTTTCTCCCTCTCTTTCCCCTCCGCTCTCATTCTCTCTTCCTCCTCCCTCTGTTCCCCTCCCTCTCTCTCATTCTCTCCCCCCTCCCTCTCCTTCTCTCTCTCCTCTCTCTCCTTCTCTGTCTCTGTCTCTCTCTCTCTCTCTCCCTCTCTCATTCTCTCTTCCTCTCTCCTTCTCTCTCATTATTCTCTCTCCCTCCCTCTCCTCCTCTTCCCTCTCTCTCCCTGTTTCTCTCTCTCATTCTCTCTTCCTCCGTTTTTCATTTTCTCTCTCTCTCTCCCTCTCTCCTTCTCTCTCTCCTTCTCTCTCTCTCTGTCATTCTCTCTTCCTCCATCTGTTCCCCCCTCATTCTTCTGTCTCTCTCATTTCTCTCCTCCTCCCTTTCCCTCTGTCTCCTTCCTTTCTCTCTCTCTCTCTCTCTCTCTCTCTCTCTCTCTCTCTCTCTCATTCTCTCTTCCTCTCTCCTTCTCTCTCATTATTCTCTCTCCCTCCCTCTCCTTCTCTTCCTCTCTCTCCCTGTTTCTCTCATTCTCTCTTCCTCCCTCTGTCTTTCATTTTCTCTCTCTCTCTCTCCCTCTCTCCTTCTCTCTCTCCTTCTCCTCTCTCTCTCTCATTCTTTCTTCCTCCCTCTGTTCCTCCCTCTGTCTCTCTCATGTGCCCCGTCTCCTTCTCTCTCCCTCTCCTTTCTCTCCTTCTCTTGTGGAAGCACGAGAAGACACACATATGATACTCTTATTAAATTAGCTCTGAGAGAAGGCAAAACTCTCTCTCTCTCTCACACACACACACACATACACACATGGACAAGTTCTCCATTGCAGGACATTTTCATTTTGGCAGGCAAGTTCCTTGGAGAAGACAGGCTTCTGGAGGATTCACTTATATTGGATACAATTAGGATTCCCATCTGGTAAATATCTTCAGAAATTTTTGAAAGGACCAGGATGCCTGGAAATGCTATTTGCAGAAATCTAGTCCTTTAATGGAGGAGAAAAGAAGATAGGAATGAGATGGGGCTAAGGGGGGTGTGTGTGTGTGTGTGTCAAGGTCCTTCCCTTCTTCCCTCTACTCCTCTCCCTCCTGGACTTGACCTTCCTCCCACATTTCTTTCTTCTTCCCCCTTTGGTCTTCCTTCCTTCCCTCCCTCCCTCCCTCCCTCCTTCCTTCCTTCCTTCCTTCCTTCCTTCCTTCTTTCCTTCCTTCCTCCACCCCTCCCTCCTTCTCTCATTTTTGTCCTCTCTCCTTTGGTATTCTTCCCTCCCTCCCTCCCTTATTTCTTTCTTTCTCCCTCCCTCCTTTGGTCTTTTTTTCCTCCCTCCCTCCCTCCCTCCCTACTTTCCTCCACCCTCCCTCATTTCTTCCTTCCTCTCTTCCTCCTGTCTTTGGTCTTCCTTCCTTCCTTCCTTCCTTCCTTCCTTCCTTCCTTCCTTCCTTCCTTCCTTCCTTCCTTCCTTCCTTCCTTCTTTCCTTCCTTCCTCCACCCCTCCCTCCTTCTCTCATTTCCTTTTTCCTCTCTCCTTTGGTATTCCTCCCTCCCTCCCTTATTTCTTTCTTTCTTCCTCCCTCCTTTGGTCTTTTTTTCCTCCCTCCCTCCCTCCCTCCTTCCCTACTTTCCTCCACCCTCCCTCATTCCTTCCTTCCTTCCTTCCTTCCTTCCTTCCTTCCTTCCTTCCTTCCTTCCTTCCTCCACCCCTCCCTCCTTCTCTCATTTCCTTTTTCCTCTCTCCTTTGGTATTCCTCCCTCCCTCCTTTATTTCTTTCTTTTTCCCTCCCTCCTTTGGTCTTTTTTTCCTCCCCTCCCTCCCTCCCTCCCCCTCCCTCCCTCCCTACTTTCCTCCACCCTCCCTCATTCCTTCCTTCCTTCCTTCCTTCCTTCCTTCCTTCCTTCCTTCCTTCCTTCCTTCCTCCACCCCTCCCTCCTTCTCTCATTTCCTTTTTCCTCTCTCCTTTGGTATTCCTCCCTCCCTCCCTTATTTCTTTCTTTCTTCCTCTCTCTTCCTCCTGTCTTTGGTCTTCCTTCCTTCCTTCCTTCCTTCCTTCCTTCCTTCCTTCCTTCCTTCCTTCCTTCCTTCCTTCCTTCCTTCCTTCCTTCCTTCCTTCCTCCCTCCCTCCCTCCCCTCCCTCCCTCCTAATCACTGAATCACCGAAGAGTTGGAAGGGACCTTGGAGGTCTGCTAGTCCAGCTCCCTCCCTCCCTCCCTCCTGCCCTCCCTCCCAGACTCTGACCTTCTTCCTTGCCACTAACATACCACCCTGTATGTGTCATTGGGTTGGGTGGAGAGTGGAAGAGACAGTGCTGTAATGAAATCCAGGTTTCATCTAAGGGCAGGATTCTTTGGTCTCTCTCTCTCCCCACCCCCAGGCCCCCTCCCCACTCCATTTTAATCTGGCCCATATGAAGGGACCGGGTCTCTTTTATTTTATGTAAGCTGAGCTAGAAGACGGGTGGGACAGTGCCAATAGCCTTTTTTTTTTTCCTTTTTCTTTCTGGCTTTTGCCAAAACAGAATTGTTGACTGTTTACAGGCATCGACTGAAGCCAAGGTGTAATTTGCTTGAGCTTGACTTTCACTGCCAAAGGCAATGTAGGAGCATTTAAGCTCAAATACAGGGTGGAAAAATTCCTGCAATATAAACAGATAGAGAGAGGGAGTCACACACACACACACACACACACACACACACACACACACACACACACAACCCTCTCCATAGTCAGCACAAGCCACCCAAAGGGGAAAAAAAACGAAGTTTATAGTTTCCTGCCGGTCTGGAGGTACAAATGCCAGCAACACAGTGGAAGAACATATGTTTCGTGCGCACCAGCTCTGAGGAGGAGTCCAGGGTTTGGCTGCTAAAGGATAGCATCAGGTTGGACAGAGGCGGGACAAGAAGCAATGGGTGGAAACTAATCGATGAGAGAAGCAACCTAGAACTAAGGAAGAAACTTCCTAACAGTAAGAACAATTAATCAGTGGAACAACTTGCTTCCAGAAGTTGTGAATTCTCCAATACTGGAAGTTTTTAAGAAGAGATTGGATAAGCGTTTGTCTGGAATGGTATTGTGATGACCCGGGGTGTGGCACAAAGACAACCCAGCCAGATAATAAGTAGGGGTCCCTTTATTGGCTCCAACTTTGCCCCAAAATGTCCCGGTTACCTTCCGGACTGGAGAAAAATTCTCCCAGGAACCCGCAACAGCCTTTGGCTGCAGATGAATCAGTCCAAAATATTGTAAACAGAAAATGCCCCTCCCAACTGCCTCTACTTTAAACTCCCTCCCCAGGTGTGCCTTGTGAAGGGAATCAGGGCCCTTTCCTCCCACACAAGCCATGCAACCCATATTGCTCTCTTCTCTGTTCTTCCCTGCATGCCCTAGGATGAAGAGGGGGTGGGTCTGGGTCTTCCTCTGAACCCCCTCTCCCTTGTTCTACCTCTCCCCTGCTCAGCCCAGCTGGACTTTGCCCTTCCCCAGTTTCCTCCACAGCCAACAGAGCCACTCTCCTGCTCCCTGGTGGCTGTTTGTCTTCCTCCTCAAATTCGGACTCCGATGTGGGCATGACAGATATAAGGCAGGGGTGTCAAACACGATTTCATTGAGGGCCTCATCGGGGTTGTGTTTGACCTTAGGGTCTGGGTGGATGTGCTCAGGGTGGATGTAGCCAGCTCAACCTCACTCGTGTGATGGCCCAAGTACTCTGCCAATGAAAACAGAGCTTGGGAGGCTGTGACGGCCTCCTGCGATCCTCTGCCAATGAAAGCAGAGCAGGCGGCCCTCCCAAACTCCATTTTCATTGGTAGAGGCACCGCGGGCTGATCCTTCATTGTTTCCAGGGTGGCCCCGCGGCCTTGAGTTTGACACCCATGATATAAGGTCTCCTGCTTGAGCAGGGGGTTGGGCTAGAAGACCTCCAATGTCCCTTCCAACTTTGTTATTCCGTTAAATTTCCTAGGAGCCAGTAGACACTCTCTTGCTCCACAAGAGGTTGGAAAGGAATCTCCTACTCTGGATCTGTTGTGTTGGACAGAAGGCAGGGCTGTTTCACTGGGGAACCATTTTCCCCAGTGTTGAATCATTGCGCCGTGCACAGACGTGGACCCACATTTCATACATGGGAGCATATCTGTATGTAATTACTGTATTGATTGCATAAAAATAAAAGCCACCTGGTCTTTTTTGGGGGTGGTGGGGGTGGTGATCAGACAAAGGGCTGCACAGAGGTGGTGTTCGGCAGGTTCTGACCAGTTCTGGAGAACCGGTAGTAGAAATTTTGAGTAGTTTGGAGAACCGGCAAATCCCACCTCTGACTGGCCCCTCCCCCATCTCTTCTCTGTCTCCCAAGTCCCAGCTGATTGGCTGGGTCTCCTTTCGTTGTCCTGCACAGGAGAACAGAGCTGGAAAGCAGGTTAGTGGGTGAGTGGATCATCTCCCAACCCTCCAGCAGCTGAAGAACTCCATGAGATCAAATTTATCATGCCATACAGTTAGTCCTCGACCCAGGGACTCCCTTATTTGAGGCACCCCATACTTTGGGTAACAACCACAATGGGGGAGCCAGTATGGCAAGGGGCCCTCACTTAAAGACTGCTGTGACCATAGCTCTAGGTTCAATTGTGGCTGTATGTCGAGGACTACTTGAAATGGGATAATTCCAATCCTCCCCAGGTCCGGCCTGTCTCCTCGAGTTCACGCAGAAGATCTGTGCTCCCATGTTCAGAGGTATTCTGGCAGCTCTTGAGAGCATCACGTGGCTGATATAAAATCCAGAGTCTGACCTTGCTAGAACAATTTCAGCGTGAACGTTGACGTTCTTCAGATCCTTCCATCCTGGAACTCTCCAAGTTTGTTTTAAAAGCGATCTTTTTTCTATGCAGGGACGATTTTTTTTCTCCCAATGTTAATTTAACGTTAGCGTTAATTGGGGGGGAGCAGGATTTGGGTTTGGCTAATCTAGACAAAAGGAATAGGTGGGATATGATAACAATATTCCAGTATTTGAGGGGCTGCCACAAAGAGAAGGGAGTCAAGTTATTCTCCAAAGCACCTGAAGGCAGAGCAAGAAACAATGGTTGGAAATTAATTAAGGAGAGTTGTTGGATAACCATTTGTCTGAAGCGGCGTAGGATGCGAGGCAGGGGGTTGGACTAGAAGACCTCCAAGGTCCCTTCCAACTCTGTTATTCTATTTCTGAAGAAGCAACCTAGAATTAAGGAGAAACTTCCTAACAGCGAGGACAATGAACCAGTGGAAGAACTTGCCTTCAGAAGTTGTAGGGGCTTCATTGCTGGAGTTTTTTTTTTTTGAAGAAGAGACTGGACAGTCACTTGTCTGAAATGGTATAGAACAGTGGTGGCTAACCTTTTTGGCCTCCTGTGCCAAAAATTGTGGGTGCGCTTGCACGCTCGCGCTCGCGTGCCAGCACCCAGAAAGCAATGCACACTGCTCCACGCCCCCTAAACATGCGCGCACAATCCCCACTCCCACCCACCCCCACTTACCTGCACTGCAAGTCACAGCTGATTTTTCGGCCAATTTGAGTCCTTTTTTGGCCTCCCAGAGGCTTGAGGAAGGCTCCCGCAGGCTTTGCAGGCCAAAAACGAGCCCCGTTTCATCACTGCCGGTATTTTCGGAAAAACAGGAAGTGATGAAACAGGGCTAGTTTTCGGCCTGCAGAAGTCTGCAGAAGCCTTCCTCAAGCCTTTGGGAGGCCGAAAAAGGCCTCAACCTGGCCGAGAATCAGCTGTAAGGTGTGCGCATGCACAGTGAGGTAAGTTTGCCTGCAGCTCATGTGCCAGCACAAATGGCGCTGCAAGCCACCTGTGGCACACGTGTCATAGATTCGCCATCACGGTACAGAGTGTCCTGCTTGAGCAGGGGCTGGACTAGAAGACCTCCAAGGTCCCTTCCAGCTCTATTCTGATTTTTTTTTTTTTAAGAATAGCAAATCAGCTGCAAATGTCATCAAAATCGCCTCTTTGTTAAATGAAAAGCATCCCTATCTGTCCGGCTACAGACACATTTGTCTTCCTTCTTATTTGTCTTCCAAATATTAAAACTTATTAAAACAATGTTAATTCTTTCATTTTAAAACCAAAATCATAACAATCCACCCACAGTATAGAGTATAAGGTCTTCTGCTGAAGCAGGCGGTTGGACTAGAAGACCTCCAAAGTCCCTTCCAGCTCTATTCTAAATCGGAATCCAATCCTTTTCAACAATTTGATGGTGTGTTATTTTTCTTCCCTCAAAAAGTTATTGGAAAAGCATGCTTATTTATTATTATTATTTTTTTAAAACCAGCATCCTTCCTTTCCGAATTTCCAAAGGTGGGGTTCCTGTAGGGTGAGATTGATTTTCTACTCTGTCCACGAAATATTGGAAGTCAGGTTTTAATACTGTAGCTTCCGGGCCAAGGATCAAGGCCAAGAGTTCATCTGCTGAACTTCTGAAAGCAATGTCAGTTTGATAAGCCGGTTAACTACTAGAGAGGAAGCTGATTTCCAGGCTGGGGGACATTAAACCTTGGATAAACATGACAATTATCTGGAATCCTATTGGATCCAGTTCAGGGTTATTAGTAGATTTGGAAAGCTTGAGGTATATTCTGACCCAAATCTTAGCTGAGATTAAAAACCTGCTCTGCATAAATAGCTCATCAGATTAAAACATGCTTTTAACTTGAGAGTGAATATGGCTGAATCTCTCCCTGAATTGGGTAGAGCGGGAATTCATGTAATTAATAGCGGGGGCTGAGTAGGTTTTTCTAATTTGTTTGTGTTTAGGGGTTTCCTCTTGCAAAGGAATTCAACTACAGGATTCGATAACTGCTGGTGAAAACTGATTCAGTTAGAACATTAGACATATAATAAGTTGGACACTTAGTGGTTCCCTATTTTGCAGTAAACCAGCTTTAAGCGCAGCAGGCTGAAAATGAGGCTATCAAATTAAGTTACAATGCGGTGAATTTGAGGAGAAAGTGTATTATGAACAAAGCAGTTGGGAACACAGAATAAGGAATAATAGAGTTGGAAGGGACCTCGGAAGTCATCCAGACCAACCCTCTGCTCGAGCAGGAGATCTTATACCATTTCAGACAAATGATTGTCCAGTCTCTTTTTGAAAACCTCCAGTGACCCACAACTTCTGGAGTCGAGCTATTCCATTGGTTGATTGCTCTCACAGTTTAAAAATAGTTTGACCTCCCCACCTCCTATTTTCCAAAGCACCAAGAGGCAAGACAAGAAACAATTTTTGGAAACTAACTGAGAACAGAAGCAACCTAGAACTAAGGAGACATTTCCTTTTAAAAAAAATTTTTTTAGCAAATTTTATTTAGTTTTCAAAATTTAAAAACATAAAATAAAACTTTATACATCATTATATCAACATCAAGAAATCTTTTACATTTCCTTATCATCTTTCTATATACACATTTCTCTCATTATACAATTTCAACTTAATTTATAAATATAGATAGATAGATATGAATATAGATATAAGTATTTACATAGTTTCTTATTCTTTATCTAATTGCCATTTTGATTTCTTTTTATTCTTAAACCATTCATACCAGGCACCCCAGACATTATAATATATCGGCTCTTCTTTGACTCTTAATTCCATTGTTAGTCTGTCCATCTCTGCATAGTCTAATTTTTTTTTATAACAACATCCTCTGATGGTACATTTTCCTGCTTCCAAAATTGTGCCTAGGAAATCCTACCAGCTGTTAAAATATGTAGCATAATGTATTTATCTTTTTTATTATCTTTTTTTCATTATTATGCCTAATAGGAATAGTTCTGGGTTGAATTCAGTTTTCTGTTTTATTATTTCTTCTAACCACAATCGAATTATATTCCAATATTTCTTGACCTCTGAGCAGGTCCACCACATATGAAAATAGGTACCCTTTTCTTTCTTACACTTCCAACCACTTGGGCTTAGGTTTTCTAATTTTCTAATTTTAATTTCCTAATGGTAAGATCAACCAACGTGGTAATTTAAAGTGTGGCCCCTTTTTGAGGGTTCATTTATATGTCTTCCTGTAACTGTATATTCAGTTATAGGAAAGCCTATTTGGCTTTCCATTGGGAACCGATGTTAACATTGTTTGGGCAAATGTTGTGCATGGGGCTGGACTAGAAGACCTCCAAGGTCCCTTCCAACTCTTTATACTGTTATTCTGTTAAAGCCAATGTGCAGTGTTAGCTTTTGAGAGGTGACATGTTTAATCAAGGGCCAATGGGAGCTTCTGGGATTTTAGATAAATTCGGAAGGAATACCATTAGAAAAAGTTGAAAGGATCACATGCAGAGGTAGTATTCAGCAGGTTCGGACCAGTTCTGGAGAGCTGGTAATGGAAATTTTGAGTTGTTCAGAGAACTGGCAAATACCACCTCTGACTGGCCCCACCCCATCTATTCTCTGCCTCCTGAGTCCCAGCTGGTTGGCCAGGTCTTCTTTTGTTGCCCCATACAGGAGAATGGAGCTGTAAAGCAGGTTAGTGGGGTGGGGAGGGAATGGACATTTTACAGTATCCTTCCCCTGCCATGCCCACCAAGCCACACCCACAGAACTGGTAGTAAAATTTTTTGAATCCCACCACTGGTCACGTGCCTCAGTTCTAATTCATATGAAAGCTGGGACATGACCCCTGAAGTAAAGACAAGGATGGAGAAAGCTCGAACAGCATTCTTCAAAATGAAAAAAAAAATCTTCTGTGGTCACGACATAAGCCTAAGATTGAAAATCAGGCTTGTCAGATGCTAGATCTTTTCTATCCGGCTCTACGGAGTGGAGAATTGGTCTCAGACAGAAGGCCACTTGAAGAATTTAGAAGCATTTGAAATGTGGTGGGATTCTACCAGTTCGGACCAGTTTGGGTGAACTGGATGTTAAATTTGCATCTGATTCGCTGAACCCGTATTTGAACAGACTGGCTGGCCCCATCCACACAACCCCACCCGTCCCAGAAGTCTCCACGCAGCCCATTTACATTTCCAGCTTCCAGAGGGCCTCCGGAGCCTGGGGGAGGCTGTTTTCGCCCTCCCAGAGACCCAAGGGAAGCCTCCGGACCCTGGGGAAAGTGAAAAATGTCACTCCCAGAATTTCCAGTAGGCCCCGCCCACCATGGTCATGCCCACCCAGCAATTGGGCAGTGAACCGGTTGCTGGGATTTTTAAATCCCATCCTTGGTTGGTCTCTGACAGAAAGACACTTGAAGAGACTAGAACAGGGATCTCCAAACTTGGCAACTTTAAGACTTGTGGACTTCAACTCCCAGAATTGAATCAGCATGGCTGGCTGAGGAATTCTGGGAGTTGAAGTCCGCAAGTCTTAAAAATTGCCAAGTTTGGAGACCTCTGGACTAGAAGCATTTGAGATGTGGATTTACAGGTGGCTGTAACGTACAAGTTGGGTTGACAAAATCAGAAACGAGGAGCTGATTAGCCACCTGGGAAAGCCAAGGGAAATCATCAAAACCATGAAAAAAAAAGCCAAAATGAGAATATTTCAGACCTGTGATGCAACACCCAATAAAATACGATATCCTTCACTTAATCCTCCAGGGAAAGATTGAAGGCAAATGAGATTCCAGGCAGAAGAAGAAGAAGATCATGGCTTGAAAATCTAAGGGACTGGTCTGGACAAAACTCAGCAGCACTTTTTCATGCGGCTGTTGATAAAAATAGGATTGCCTATACGATCGCCAACATCCGATGATGGCTATGGTACAAGAAAAAGGAGAAGCTGATCAATGAGAAAGACTGGCGTATACGGCAACGAAAACGACAACAATAAATAGATATAAATAAAAATAAATAAAGTAGGAGTCATTGGCTGGAATAAAACTGAACTTAGGCATTTCCATCAGTGCCCACTTTGATCAAACATTCAAGTGCTCTTCCATAAAAAATTGTGGCAGATTGCTTTTAAACCCTTAGGGATAAAAGCATACTGGGTGAAATATAGGATTGAAATTTCATCTCCAAAGGAAAACTCTTACTGTGTGTTTCTACGTGCACCATATCTATGGAGGGTGATAATCCTGAGTTGAAGCTGATCAGGAAAAGAGGAGAAAATTAACATAGGTAAGAGAGTTTTCGGTAATATCACAAATCCATACTGTGCGAGGCTCATTCTTCTATTCTCGGTCACAGATGTTGGCTGAAATTAATAGCAAGCAGTTGGCAGTAAAGGAGAATTACCTGAATATGCATTGTGAGTAAATGAAATTAATTAAGGATAATTGATAGGGACTTGAATTAATAATTAGGAATGGGCATAATTGAAATGTATTGAAATTGAATTAAACTCAATAACTCAGCCACTATTAAATTTAATAGGAGCTAATTGATATTAATTGGATGCAATGTTTCATAAAATAAAAATGCTCTTAAATAAATTTTTATAATTGGCTTTGTAAAACCTTAGTGCCTTCCCAGTGAAAGTAACAGGAAGGAAGGAAGGAAGGAAGGAAGGAAGGAAGGAAGGGGGAGGGAGGGAGGGAGGGAGGGAAGGAGGGAAGGAAGGAAGGAGGGAGGGAGGGAGGGAGGGAAGGAAGGAGGAAGGAAGGATAGAGAAGAGAGGCAAAAGGAGAGGAAAGGGAAGGGAAGTAAAAAGGGAAGAGAAAGAAAGGGAAGAGAAGGGATGGAAAGGGAAGGAAAGAAAAGGAAAGAGAGGAGGGAAGTAAAAAGGGAAGGGAAGAGAGAAGGGAAGTAAAAAGGGAAGGGAAGGGAAGGGAAGAGAGAAGGGAAGGAAAGGAAAGTAAAAAGGGAAGGGAAGGAAGGAAAGGAAGGGAAGGGAACTAGTATCTTTCCTGCTGTAAATGTAAATATAAAATATATTCATTTATAGAAAACTAAAAGTTTGTGTCACCGTCTCTGATTTCATTGGGACACTTGCTGAGCAATTCCTGGACAGATTTTAATGAGAACATGCTACCTGTACAATAAAAAACTTTGCTAGCATAAAAATCTACTCAGGAGACACTTTTTCATTATATAGCTTTCCAGTTTGTGAGTCTGTAGTCGGAATCCCAACACATTACTTTTAACGCAAAAGCATCTTTCTCTCATCTTTTCAAGTTCATCATAAACATACCTTTGATTTAATATATGAAGTAATCACACACCAGATCGATAGGTCTGTCAAAACATCTTCCAATCTTGCACTGTTTCTTTGAGTTGTTCTATGCTCTGGCTGGGGCCAGCTTTGATGGTGTCCAGCCATTGTGTATTTTGGTGGCCTGGTTTCCTTTTACCACTAAACTCTTCCAAACATAATCACTTTCTCCAGTGAATTTCCTCTACATGACATGGCTAAAATAAGTGAGATGCGGTTTGGTGGTTTTTCCTTCCAGTGACATCTGGTGTTATGCACTCCGGTACTTGTTTGTTAGTCACTTTTTCTGTCCAAGGAACATGCAGGAAACTTCTCTTTGGAAGAGCTTTATAGCTCCCGCTGCCTTAAGAAAGTTCAAAATATTCTCCAAGATCCATCTCATCCTGGGAACCCTTTTTTTGATCTGTCACTATCTGGCAGACGGTACAGAATAATAAAAACAAGGACAAATAGGCTGAAAAACAGATTCTATCCCAGGGCAGTTGCTCTTTTGAATTCGACTGTATAGTGCAGTGTTGGTGTGGTATCGGGGGTTTTCGGTTCAATGCGTGGAGTGTGAGGGATGTGTGTTTGTGTTTATTTTCATGATCATGATGTGCACTGAAGATGGTGTTTGATTCTTTGTACGAGGTGCAATGACAATAAACTAAACAAAATGACATCAGAGCTCAAACAAGTCAATTTTCTTTCTGTCTTGCTTTTTAAAGATCCAACTGTTCTGATCTAGGCCTCCTTAGAAAGCATAAAACACAATCTTCATCCTGGCAAAACCTCTTTTATTTCCATGGCTGTGAATTACATTCATTCACAGCCTGCCAGGCTTCTTTTAGGGGAATATTTATAAATACCCTCCCTTATCGTACTTGGAATGCTGCCAGAGAACTAATTGCCAGATGTAGGGCAAGGCCAAACTTGACACAGAGTCAAACAGAACTTTTCAAAGCTTGAACCGACTAGACGAACTAATTGCTTCCTGCAAAAGCTCACATCCCATTCGCTCCTCTTTTATGCCCTATGGGAGAGGCCAATCATCTCCGAAGTGTGGCCTGAGTTGACCCCGCTTTCTCAATTGATCTTGTCTTCTGGAAGCCGTTCACCATCTCGGCCTCCAATGCAGAGCCCTCATCCAAGCCTTTTTCAGCCTCCAAGACTGGTCCAGGTTCCTCCCCAACCTCCTCACTGCTGTCTGACTCTGCTGCCAGCTCTGTCAGCCGCCGGTGGGCCACGACACCAATTTCACCACCATAGATAGCTTTGGGGAGCACAGTAAGGTAACGGCAAAGGTTCCCCTGCACATACGTGCTAATCGTTCCTGACTCTAGGGGGTGGTTCTCATCTCCATTACAAAGCTGAAGAGCCAACGCTGTCTGAAGACGTCTCTGTGGTCCTGTGGCTAGCACGAAGGCGCACAGAACGCTGTTACCTTCCCACCAAAAGTGATCCCTATTTTTCTGCTTGCATTTTTTTACATGCTTTCAAACTGCTAGGTTGGCAGAAGCCGGGACAAAGAACGGGAGCTCACCCGCATTACGTGGCTCTAGGGATTCGAACTGCTGAACTGCCGACCTTTTGGATCAACAAGCTCAGCACCTTAGCCACTGAGCCATCCTTGGGAAGCACAGTAAAGCAGACTAATTTACACTTGGTTGCCAGGCTTTGCTTTTCCATATTCATCTCAGGTTCATCATTGCTGCGCAACCTGAATGCAAATCTGACATTTTATTTCTGGGCTGCATTCATGGGGACAGAGGGAGTGGTGCGGTGGCCTAGAGGTGGAGCTCTTGCCTCACAATCAGGAGGCTGTGAGTTTGATCCTAGGTAGAGGCAGGTATTTCTCTCTCTGGGCACACTGAGAATATATCTGCTGAACAAAACTCCATATTGGTGACAGGAAAGGCATCCAGCCATTAAAACACTCGGCTAGTTCCATTCAGTTGCCCGGACTCCACCCTACAAGGCAGTGGCCCCCAACCTTTTTTGTGCCGTGGCCCGGTACCGGCACCACAAAATGATCCACAGCCGGGTACCGGCATCAGCATCCATGACAAGGCAAGGCAAGGCGAGCGACCGGCCAGCCAGCCGTCCCCTGCTTCTCCCTGCCACCTTCAACTCCTCCTTTGTTCCTTTGTCGATGGGCTTTGCTTTGGGACGGCTTCGGGATGGTTGCTTGGCTCAACTTGCCTTGGGTCCTGAAAGAATCCTCGCACCTTAGTTTCATTCGAAGCCCCCTCCACCTTTGATGAAACTAAGGCGCGAGGATTCCTTCAGGACCCAAACGCCGCTTTCCAACCGGAAAAGCTCACCCGGAAGCACTTTCTCGTCAAACAAGATGGCGGCGCCCAGCAAACCAGCAGCCCAGTAGAAAATGATCCATGGACCGGTACCGGTCCGCAGCCCAGTGGTTGGGGACCCCTGCTGCAAGGGATTATGGGTTCATTAAAAGAGGATGCTTCATTGGGACAGAGGCAATAGAGGGATTGGATAGGCATTCTTCTCCTGCTGGTGATTACCCCAGAAATATTTGCTTGACTCCTGGAAAAAACACAATGCTGAGTGGATATAGTTGTTAACCTGACCCCAAAGCCTATTTGTATCTTCTTATTTTAGGAAGTAGTTAGACTTATCCTTTACTCAGTGAATCTTTCCATAATAACTTGGTGATAAAGTCCTGTAAATCGCCTTAGGGTTCGAAGCATGCCCCTGGACATTGTTAGCTTCTCTTTAGAACTTCATTACTTCAGGCTTAAAGTGGGGGAAAGCAGATTAATAGTCATATTTTCCCTCCAACCGACTTACCTACCTGCATCTGGCTTTCTGTGACAGGATAATTTCCTTTGATTAGCTGCTAGAATTTAATTATGAGATAGAAGCAGAGACATGAGTCTGTCATCTGCACCTCTATAACTATCTGGTTTGGTTCTGCAACCCAACAGGACAGACACAGGACTGCAGAAAAAACAATTACTACCAACCTGCCTTCAATCGAGAACCTGTATACCACATGAGTACAAAAGAGGGCTGTGAAAATATTTACAGACCCCTCACATCCCGGACATAAACTGTTTCAACTCCTTCCCTCAAAATGACGCTACAGAGCACTGCACACCAGAACAACAAGACACAAGGACAGTTTTTTTTTCCTGAAAGCCATCACTCTGCTAAACAAATAATTCCCTCAACACCGTTCAACCATTTACAAAGTGTACACTACTGTTACTGTTAATCTTCTCATCACTCCTTATCACCCACCCCCTCCCACTTGTGATTGTAGGACTGTAACTTTGTCACTTCCAACCTTACGATTTATATTGGCTGCTTGCTAGTATGATTTGATTGCTTATTGTACCCTATGACTATCATTAAGTGATGTACCTTATGATTCTTGACTCTTGATGAATGTATCTTTTCTTTTAAGTATACTGAGAGCATTTGCATCAAGACAAATTCCTTGTGTGTCCAATCACACTTGGCCAAGAAAGAATTCTATTCCATTCCATTCCATTCCATTCCATTCCATTCTATTCTATTCTATTCTATTCGAACCATAACCTGCCTCCCTGTTAAAGGAAGTCAGAACACTTCGCTCCTCAGAGGGAGGCGGTGTTAAATATTGCTAAACTAAACTAAAAGTTAATATCAGGAATTTCATTTGGCTGCATGGTCTTCTTCTGTTGTTCAGGCAGAAAATTTGCAGAGATTGAGAGAAACAGCATGTAAAACATTCAGGGTTGTTTTTAGTAATATTAAAAACTGGGAGATGAGGGCCAACATGGATGACCGTGAATTAAATTTTACATAGTTAAGAGCCCAGGTGGCGCAATGGTTAGAATGCAGTATTGCAGGCAAACTCTGCCCACAATCTGGAATTTGATCCCGATGGGTTTCATTCTTCTGGGGAGGGGGTGTGTGTAAAATGGGGACCCAGGTTTTGGGAGGCAGTATGTTGACATTGTAAAAATCTCAGAGAGAGAGCTGCAAAGCACTATAGGCTGCTATATAAGTATTATTGTTATAGTTATAGCAGTGGGTTGGACTATAAGACTTCCAAGGTCCCTTCCAAATTGGATATTCTAAGTACTGCATCTAGTTTTGGTCACCACACTATAAAAAAGATGTTGAGACTCTAGAAAAAGTGCAGAGAAGAGCAACCAGGATGATTAGGGGACTGGAGACTAAAACATGCGAAGAATGGTCACAGGAACAGGGCATGGCTAGTCTAGGGAAGAGAAGGACCAGGGGAGACACGATAGCGGTCTTCCAATATTTGAGGGGCTGCCACAGAGAGGAGGAAGAGGTCAAGCTATTTTCCAAGGCATCTGAAGGCCAGACAAGGAATAATGGATGGAAACTGAACAAGGAGAGATTTAACCTGGAAACAAGGAGAAATTTTCTGACAGTGAGAACAATCAACTCATGGAACAGAATTTGCCTTCGGAAGTTGTGGGAGCTTCATCACTGGAGACTTTCAAAAAGAGATTGGACTGCCATTTGTCAGAAATGGTGTAGGGTCTCCTGCTTGGGTGGGGGGTTCTACTAGATGACCTATAAGGTCCCTTCCAACTCTGATTATCTGTTATATCTGTTATACCTAGTGTAGGGGTGTCAAACTCAACCCTAATGTGGCCCTCAATGAAATAGAGTTTGACACCCTTGTTCTAATGGAAGGCAGTCGTGGGATAATTTTAAAGTTTGCATAAAATGCTTTGAAAAGGAGGGGAAGCAGAAAACTGGAATTATGGATTTATTTATTTGTCAGGCTTTAATGCAGCTCTAATAATCTATGGCTCAGAGGGCCATAGATTGAGGGCTACCTCCTTAAACCAAAAAGATGTTTGCAAACAGGTACAATGTGAAAAGGCAGCTTCAAAGGGGGAAAAAAAAGTACTTTATATACAGTTCAAACCTATTGGGTTTGGAACGTGCTCTCTCTCATTGGCTAGCATAATTTGAATCATCAAGCATCTAGTGACTGTGCCCTGCAACTATACATGTAATGCCACATTTCATCTCATCCCATAATATTCTTGGCATGAACCTGTTAAATGGCTGATTAAATATTCAAGGGGTGTGTTTCCCACATTATGAGTTTTCAGCTTATTATAGTTCAACCCTAACTCTACCCCTACCCCTACCCTAACTGGACCACTAAATCTACCCCATCCCTATCCTTATCCCTAATTCTACCCCTACTCCTACCCCTAACTCTATCCTTACTCCTATTCCTAACCTCAACCCTACCCCTACCACTAACCCTAATTTACCACTAACCCTAATTTACGACTAACCCTATCCCTAACTCTAACACACCGCACCCCTAACCTTACACTTATCCCTACCTCTACTCCTACCCCTAAGCCCACCTCTATCCCTAATTCTATCCTATCCATATCCCTGACCCTACCCCTAACTCCAACCCGAACCCGAACCCGAACCCTAACTCCAATCCTAACCTTTACCCTAACCCTAACCCCAACTCCAACCTCAATGCCAAACCTTAACTCTAAATCTATGCCTACCATTAACCCTAATTTACCAATAACCTGAATCTATCATACCCTACCCTACCATTACCCCTAACTCCAACCCTAACCCTAACCCCAACCCTAACTCCAATCCTAACCTTTACTCTAACCCTACCCCAACTCCAACCTCAATGCCAACCCCAATCCCCAATGCCAAACCTTAACTCTAAATCTATGCCTACCATTAACCCTAATTTACCAATAACCTGAATCTATCATACCCTACCCTACCATTACCCCTAATTCCAACCCCAACCCCAACCCCAATCCTAATATTAACTCTACTCTAACCCTAACCTTAACCCCAACCCTAACCCAACTCAAACCCTCACCCAAACCCTATCCCTTTAGCCAGTTTGTCCTGTTTTTTTTAATTCAGACTCCACATTCTTTGTTTGTTACTTCAAAGAAACAGAAGCATTAATCATAGGCGCTATGTACTGGTGACTTAAAACAGTTATTCAAAGGATTCCCTTCTCTTGCTTCCATCACTTACCAAGTCCATGGTAGGCTTACGAACACTTCCAGGAAATTGCAAACGCCTTTGCTTAGCCTTTCCTGATCATCACAGAGAACAATTTCCAAAATTGTTGCATTGTTTATAAGGAGAAAAACCAGATTCCCTGAAACGGAACCCAACCTTTGAATCATTTAAAAGCTCTCTCAGCCAAGTGTCATTATTCCAGCGCTAAGTTATGCATAGACCATGTCACTTTTCCCACCAATCTTGGCAAAAACAAAAACAAAACAAAACATGGGACATTTATTTTTCTTGCTGTTGTTCCCCCAAGAGTGTGATTGCCTTACAATAATTATAAGATGCCTCACACACCAGTCCTACGGAGGGATGTGCTAATGTAATTGTTTCGCAGCATCGTTGTTCAATAAATAATGGACCAAGTCTTTTTTCTTTTTCTTTTGCACAGGCGAGGATTTCAGAGAAGGTGAACTTGTGAGCCAGTCTTGCGTTTGTTCCCCACATCCATCGGGGAGAAGCGAGTGGCAGGCAAGGGACAAAGCAAAAATAAATCACAGAAGGATTTCATGTGAGTGATTTAACTAAGCCGCACTTTTGCAGGAGGTCAAAAACTCAGTTCGTTTTCAGAAACGAAGCTGAGAAGGTTAAGATGTAAGTGGAAAATATTGTTTCCTGCAAAATAGCTCTTCCACCATAACGGAATAACAGAGTTAGAAGGGATCTTGGAGGTCTTTTAGTCCAGGGATCCCCAACCACCGGGCCCCGGACTGGTACCGGTCTGTGGATCATTTTGTACCGGGCTGCCTACTTTGCTTGGGCGCCGCCATCTTGTTTCGACGGCGCTTGAGAAAGTGCTTCCAGGTGAGCTTGTCGGTCGTTGGTTGGATGGAAAGCAGCGTTTGCATGCTGAGTTGAAGGTGGTAGGGAGAAGCGGGGGAGAGCTGGCTGGCTGGTCTCTCAGCTCGCCTTGCCTTGGTCGTGCGTGCTGATGCCGGTACCGGTCCGTGGTTCATTTTGTGATGCCGGCACCGGGCCGTGGTACAAAAAAGGTTGGGGCCCACTGTTCTAGTCCAATCCCTCTGCTCACACTACTAACTAGAGCATACAAAACATTTGCTAGACCAATACTCGAATACAGCTCATCAGTCTGGAACCCACATTATGTATCTGATATTAGCACAATTGAGAAAGTCCAGAAATATTTCACAAGAAGAGTTCTCCACTCCTCTACTCGTTGTAGAATACCTTATGCCACCAGACTTGAAATTCTAGAACTAGAAAACCTTGAATTACGCCGTCTTCGGTCTGATTTAAGCATGGTATATAAAATCATACATTGCAATGTCCTACCTATCAATGAATACTTCAGCTTCAACCATAACAACACAAGAGCACACAACAGATACAAACTCAAGGTTAACCGCACCAAACTTGATTGCAGGAAATACGACTTCAGCAACAGAGTGGTCAATGTCTGGAATACTCTACCCGACTCTGTAGTTTCTTCCCTAAACCCCAAAAACTTTAACCTTAGACTGTCTACTATTGACCTCATCCCTTTCCTAAGAGGTCTGTAGGGGGCGTGCATAAGCGCACCAACGTGCCTACCGTCCCTGTCCTATTGTTTCTTTTATTTTTCTTTCATTTTTCTTATATGTACTCATTTCATGTATTCATAATTATGTATACACTTTTACTTATTATCTCGTAAACAATTTGACAAATAAATAAAATAAAATAAAAATAAAATAAATACATTCAGACAATGTCTTAAGTATGTCGACTCTGAAAAACTAACATTCTTCTCAGCATGTTACTTTTAACAGAATGATGGTATAATGAGTTGGAAGGGACCTAGGAGATCATCTAGTCCAACCACTGTTCAAGCAGGAATTCCTATACCATTTCACACAAATGGCAGTCCACTCTCTTCTTAAAAACTTCCAGTTTTGGAGCATTCAAAACTTCTGAAGACAAGCTTTTCTATTGATTGTTTTAACAGTCAAGAAATTTGGGGACGAATCCATTAGGTAAGACACCTGCCTTTAGGTACTTTGGAGAATAGGTTGAACTTCTCTGCCAGAAAGAAGAATAGAATAGAATAAAATAACAGAGTTGGAAAGGACCTTGGAGGTCTTCTAGTCCAACCCCCTTCTTAGGCACTTCAGACAAATGTTTATCCAACATCTTTTAAAAACACTTCCAGTGTTGGAGCGTTCACAACTTCTGGAGGCAAGTTGTTCCACTGATTAATTGTTCTCACTGTCAGGAAATTTCAATTAATTCCAGGTTGCTTCTCTCTGTGATTAGTTTCCACCCATTGCTTCTTGTCCTGCCCTCAGGTGCTTTGGAAAAGATCTTGGCTCCCACTTCTTTGTGGCAACCTCTGAGATATTGGAAGACTGCTATCATGTCCCCTCTAGTCTTTCTTTTCATTAAACTAGACATACCTAATTCCTGCAACCGTTCTTCATACATTTTAGCCTCCAGTCCCCTAATCCTCTTTGTTGCTAATTTCTCAAATGAAAAGGATGCAATAAAGATGCCTCTTTCAAGACTAACAGGTACACCAAAAAGAATGATTTTTTTAAAAAACACACAAACGCACACATGTGCATATACATGCATACACAATACAAATAACACTTAGACCACTTCACAGTGCTTTACAGCCCTCGCTGAGCAATTTGCAGAGTCAGCATCTTGATCCCAACAATCTGGCTCCTCATTTTACCGTTCTTGGAAGGATGGAAGGCTTAGTCAACCTTGAGCTGGTGAGGATTCAACTGCTGGCAGTCAGCAGAGTCAGTCTGCAATACTGCATTCTAACCATTGTGCTACCACGGCTATATAAATAATGAGAGAACTACTCCCAAAGGGCTTCCTAATTGCTTATTAAAAGCATTGGATTTTGGGCGGAAGAAGGCGGAGCCTCCTCGCTGACGGACTGTAGATCGCGACTCTCTGTGGCTATGGTCTGTGCTCTTTCGTTAGAGAGCCCCGATCTTTACGATTAGGGGCTGAAGCTGCCTTGGAGGGGTGGTGGAGTAAGGGGAAGCCGCAAGCCAGGTTGAGGCGAGCCTCATCTCCCCTCCTGGGCTTGGTCTTTTCTTCCTCGGAGACGACTGCAGTGGTGGTTTAAAATGGCCACCCCGAAGAGGATGACTCAGCTGGATTAAGATTTGTGCAGGAGGGAAGAAAAAGGTGGATAACATCTGAACCGGGACAACTGGGCAATACAACTAAACAAAAGTACCCCGGGATTAAGGTAACATGGAATTTTTCAGAAAAGAAAAGTGAGCGGTGAAATTACAAAGGGACAGGAGAAAAATATATATATATATATATTTTTGACAGCGAAGCAGGGCTTCGAACCGGGAAAGGAAGAAGCTGGAACTAAAGATTTAACTAAATTGGACTAAAATATTTTGGGAATAAACAGGCATAAAATAAAGCTGGATTTAAGATTGTCAAACAACAATAATAATAAAGTTTACAAATTGGAGACTGGATTGTGCTGGAATATTGAGGTTCGAAAAACCCTAAATAAAAAAATAGGGGGAAAAGGTGAAGACTTTGTATAATGGAGAGTGCCACCTTCTGACAAAAACTTGAGCTCAAACAAAAGGGAAAGCATCCTGTTTCTGAATGAACTTGTGTGGATATAACAAAGAAATATTGAAACAAAGTAAGAATCTAAGAAAGTGAAAGCAGAACCAGAATAAAGAAAAAAGCAAGGAAAAACTGACTGTGGGATTGATTGATGTTTTTGGTATAGACCCTGGGCAGGAATAACTGAGAACTTTAGAAAATTGAAAGAAGAAAGAAGGAAGGTAAAAGTGGTTTTTTTTGTGGACTTTAACGATCATAAAATATAAGAGTGTGTAATGATGATATCTCTTCGGGAATTAAAAATGGAACTTAAAAATATGAGAGCATTATTACAGGAAAGAGGCAAAACACTTTGCTCTGTGATGGAAAAAATAGAAATGGCGATTGAAGAACAAGAAGAAAGAGCTTCAGAGGAGGAGGAGTCAACTCAAGGAGAAGACATTTTAAATAGACAATTAACACAAACAAACACTACAAAGAAGTGCGGAAAGAAAGAAGCTTAAAAAGTTGAGACTTAAAAAGGCAATCAAAAGGGGGAATATCTGTGAAGTCAGGAAAGGCAGAAAGACCCAGCAGAAAAGGAGAAAGGAAGATATTAAGAAAGAGAGGGATATAAACTGGAATGAGAAAAGATATGGGGAAAAGAGGGGGAGGCGAAGCAGTAAGAAACAGGTGCATGAAATAAAGAAATACAGAAATAGCAAAATGTTGAAAAGAAATGTTTTTTTTCCAGAGATAATGGTTGATGAATTAAAAAGGGGATTCTGCAGGGTGACAAGGAGTAATAAGAATATTTCTGCAATTAAAAATATTTAGAAAATAGGGTAATATAGATACTGATAACTCTTATTAAAAATCAAGGGGGGGAAATATGCTGTGGAATCCAACTGAAAAGATGTAATGATTATTATTGCAACTTCTTAAAAATAATAGTTTATTGGGAATTAAGATGAGGGAATGAAGGTATATTTTAATCATTGAGGTTAAAATTTTACTCAAAACAGTATACTTGGGGGTTTTTTTTAGTGTTAAAATTTGTATTAATCTAGAATTTATAAAAAGAATGTGTAATGGAAAGGGAATATGACAGACTAAAGAACCAACTAAATTAACAAGTTAATATAGACTATTAAAAGCAAGGAGAGAAAATGGTAACTTTTTCTTTTATTATCATTATTATTATTAGGCAAACACATATTGTTTATCTTTATTTTTAAAATAAATATTAAAGGATTATATTTGAAATAATTGAAACGAAACAAGAAGATGTTTTGATTGAGATTAATGAAAGAGGCTAGAATTAATGTGTTTGTTTCTCTCCTTACTGAAAATTTGGAATGGAAAAGGTAATAATAGAATTAAGTATGCATATATCAATGTATAGTTGCTGTCATATTTGTATGTAAAGGTGATGACCCGGAAATATGTTGTCTACTGAAAAGAGATTTTTGTTTTCAATGTGAAAAACTGAATAAAGTTTGTTTAAAAAAAAGTATTGGATTTTAGTCTGGATTTCTTTTTTAACTTGTTCGTCCTTTGATTATAACAGAGTTGGAAGGGTCCTTGTAGGTCATCTAGTTCAACCCCACACCCAGCCAGGAGATCCTACACCATTTCTGACAAATGGCAGTCTAATTGCTTCTTGAAAGTCTCCAGTTTCAAAACTCCCACAACTTCCACTGGTTCTCAATATCAGGAAATTTCTCCTGTTTTCCAGGTTGAACCTCTCCTTGTTCAGTTTCCATCCATTATTCCTTGTCTGGCCTTCGTGTGCTTTGGTTTCTTATAAGCTGCTTAGAGTCACACGTTAGAATTGGGCAGCCCAATAAATAGTTTATATCAAGGCTGTCCAACCCTGGCAAACTTTAAGACTTGTGGACTTCAGTTTCCAGAATTCCCCAGCTAGCTGGTTGAGGAATTCTGGGAGTTGATGTCTACAGGTTTTTAAGTTGCCAAGTAGAACACTTTTAAACTAGGAATGTTCTACTTGGCAACTTTAAAACTGGTGGATATATACTGTATATTCCAAGGATGCTGTGATCCAAAACTGTTTACAGTTGCAACTTATGCTGAGTTTGTGTTCATGGTGGATGGATTTTGAACTCCAGCCTGAAGAATATGGGGAAACATATATAAAACACATGCAAGAGTAAAATGTATAAAAATGCAAAAAAAAAGTATTAAATGCATGCACGAGTAAAGCATTTCCTATCTGTGTGAGTTTGATGAAAGGCATCATTGAGATCCAGTCTGGTGCAGTGATTAAGGAATGAGATTGGAAACTGGGAGACAGGGAGTTCTAGTCCCACCTTAAGTTAAAAAGCTGGCAGGGTAACTCTGAGCCAGTCACTCTCTCTTAGCCCTAGGAAGCAGGGAGTGGCAAACTACTTCCATCAACTGACAAAGAAAAGTGGAGGGATAGACAAGTCTTCAGAAATCAGGCACAATTGAAGAGAAGAAAAAAATTCTGGGTAAGTGGAAAAAAAACCAGGAAATGGAAGTAAAATAGTAAAATTAAGATCTCTCTCTCTCTCTCTCTCTCTCTCTCACTCACACACACACACACACACTTACACACACACACACACACACAGAGAGAGAGAGAGAGAGAGAGAGAGAGAGAGAGAGAGAGAGAGAGAGAGAGAATGATATAATTGCGAGCAGAGAAGAATGTCACAATTCCAATTTGAAGAATTTGCCCATTTGCAGTTCTTATACAAGCTGAAACAGAATTATTTGTGATGAAGTTTTACACTCTTTCTCTCACAAACACAAATGCACAATGGTAATCAGAGACGTATTTATTTAGGCAAAATTTGCATGCAAAATGCCCTTCTCTACAGGGGATAATTCCTTGTAAAAAATGAACATACATTGTTCTATATGCCCCCAAACTTACATGGCCTAGAATGCAGATAACATGAAAACTTATGCCCCGCCCCCCCATTTTAAAAACAACAACTACAAAACAAAACGATGACTGAACTCAGCAAATTGAAAATTGCTGAGAGGAAGGAGAAACTTTCCTCTGTTCTGAAGTTAAAAAACAATGCTTAAAAAAAATGCAGAGAAACATCTTCGACCGGGATTATTCTTGATACGTTGGCATTACGGAGAAAATATGGACCAGGACATGGATGGTTATTTCGCTTATGTTTTGCTACTTCTTTCCCTTTTGACTTGCTGAATGGAGGATAATTGTTACAAAGGAAGATCAATAAGGACTTGAAATTTGAGTAGCTATGGGATGAGAAATTAAAGCCCAGCGTTTTAATAACTTTGGAGGATTGGGTGTCACTTGCTCTGGATGTGGCTGCTGTTTCCCAGTGGTGGGAATCACAATCTGTGTATTGATCAACACTTGCATCAGAGTCTTAGTTAAAAGTCATTATTGAGTGGACTGGTCACCAAGGGAAGTCAGGGTCACTTGAGTTCAAGATAAAGAAGGTGGAGCGAACAACCCAATGGATGTTATCATTTTGGGATGAATCCAGTAGGTAAGACACCTGCCTTCAGGTACTCTGGAGAATAGGTTGTCCCTCTCTGCCAGAAAGAAGAATAGAATAGAATAAAATAACAGAGTTGGAAGGGACCTTGGAGGTCTTCTAGTCCAACCCCCTGCTTAGGCAGGAAACCCTATACCATTTCAGACAATGTGGAACAACTTGCCTCCAGAAGTTGTGGGTGCTCAAACAATGGAGGCTTTTAAGAAGATACAGCTAATCTTCAACTTATGACTACTACTGAGCCCAAAATTTCTGTCGCTAAAGGGGAAATGTATTTTACGACTTTTCTAGCCACCTTTGTTAAGTGAATCACTTTAATTTCTTAAATGGTCCTTTAAATACGGTTGTTGACTGAAGCTGGTTTCCCCATTCCTTGGCAGAAAGTTGCAAAACGTGACCACGTGATCCTGGGACACTGCAAGCGTCATAAATGTGAGTCAGGTGTCAAGCATTCAATGGTAAATCATGTGACCATGTAGATGCTGCAATGCCGCAAGTGTGAAAAATGGTTGTAAGTCGCTTTTTTCAGTGCTGTTGTAATTTTGAATGGCCACTTACAAGAAACTGTTGTAAGTCAAGGACTACTTGTGTTGGACAACCATTTGTCCGAAATGGTATAAAAATCTCCTGCTTGGACAAGGGGTTGGATTAGAAGACCTCTAAGGTCCCTTCCAAGTCTGTTATTCTGTTATATATTCTATATATAATGTATATAATGTCTGGCTTAAGAATTCTGGGAGTTGAAGTCCACAAGTCATAAAAAAGCCATCGTTCTTCACCCTTGGATTAAGCAAAGACTGTTCTTATCTAGGCTTCCCAAAAGCACATAGCCGACTCCTCGTCCCGATAAAACCCCTTTTATTTAGTTAAAAGTGAATTCCTCTCCAACAATGTCTCAGCCAACAGTCTTTCAAGATAGTTCCCAATTACAAACCTTTATCAGGCTGGGAGAATTGCCAGGCCGATATCTTCCAAACGCTATTCTGTAGCAGACAATAGTTGGCAAGGAGTCAGGAACAGATCTTCACCCTAATGAATTGAACTAAATTGTCTCCTGCAAACACCACTCTCCCTTTCGCTCCTCTTTATTCCCTATGGGAGAGGCCATTCACTGTCCACCTATGGCTTTACTCCCGAGTCGACCCTTGTTCCTTAGCTGTTCACTTCTTCTGGCAGCTCTGTGCATGAGCACACTTGGAACAGGCTCCAGCTGTTCTTCTGCCTCACTGACCTCCAACTCTGAAGGCAGTTGATAACTGTCAGATGGCCCTGGCCCCATCTCTGCCTCCGATGCAGTCCACTCATCAGAGCCTTCCCCAGACTCCAGGACTGGCCCATGTTCCTCCCCAACCTCCTCACTGTCCGAATCTGCTGCCAGCTCCACTGGCCACTGGCAGGCCACAACAAAAACATCCGAGACAGTCTTCTTGTGGGGGAGAAAGAATGACCTATGTCAAAATATATTCATGAACTGGAATACAGCATGGTAACAAGGTCAGCCAATGAATAGGCATAGCCAATGAGGACAGTTTGGAAACTGAAACTAGAAATAGCCTAGGCTGGAAACTGAAACTAGACGTAGCCTAGGCGTGGCTCTATATTAAGCTCTGCAGCTCTGAAGCTATGTTAAACTCTTGAGTTTGTCTATTGAAGATATCAACTGCTTCTCTCCTCTGCTTGCTTGCTGAACTAAAGTTCTCTCTCTGTTATCTGTACTACTGAAGACTGGAGCTCTGCTCTGAACTTGCAACATGTTTCTGTCTGCGTTTGCTCCGTGTTGGAGAAATCGACAACTGGTTTGTAAAATCGACTTATTATGTTTATAAAGAGGTTAAATGAAGCCACCTGTGTTTATTTTTCTGGTGCTGAATTAATGCTGCAAAACTCTGAACAGCCTAAATGAAGCAAGATCAGACATGCCCCATTTCTCCCCCCCCGCCCCCCCCAAATGACATTCATCGAATGTGTGATAAAAAAAAGAAGCCGACGAAATTAAATCAGGCGCCCTCCTCTTCCCACTGATGGCCGAACATGTTGCGATAACGAAGTGAATGATGCCTCTCGCCCTTCGTGGTTGCACTTCCTTCCCAGGGATGAAGGAAGTGTCCCAGATACGACTGCTAATCGATCGGCCTCACTCATTTCTCTGTCCACATTGCTGGCTGAAGATGTACCCGATTCTCATTCTCCCACACAAGGGTATCTTTTTGTGTCAAAAATTGCCTCCATTTACAACTCAGTGAATACAATCAACTCATCCTGCTCTTTTCCCTTTGTGGTCTTTACAATAATAGTAATAGGTTTGTGTATACAATCTATAATTAAGTAGCAAGAGTGCAACATTAATTATTCAGTTAAATTGTTAATCTGTGGGGTATTTGATCCCCTCCCCTCTCTCTCCCCCCTCCCTTTCTTCTTCTGTTAGCTAACCTGTCAGGGTTTAATATGCTACCACGAAGTGGGTTGGTCTGAGGTCTCCAAGGAAAGCAAATTCTCTGGTTCCATTAGCAAATAATGCATATAGATCATTTTCAGTACTAATCTAGGGCTAAAATCAATTATGTCTCTTGTATTTAAGAATTAAATTGACTCGCCCTGGGAGAAGGATAAATGCAAAAAAATATATATACGTTTTTCCTATTATGTCTAATTACAATTGTAAAACATTTTCCTTCGAAATGTAATTGCTGCCTACTGAGATTTGGTCTGTGGAGCTTAAATTGTTTAATTGACTCCTTTGATTGTCTCTCAAGGTTCTCCTTGGGACCGTTCAAATCACGGGGAAGCAATCTCTTCGATGCCGAGACTTCAAAGAACTTTGCACAGGAGTGCACGTCCATAAATGGGGATAAACCACACTTGCAGATTGCAGAGAGAAGATGGCGTCCACACCAGGGGTGGGCTGCGACTGGTTCACCATGGTTCGGGTGAACCGGTTGCTAATTTTATCGACGTTTTATGGCCAGCTCTGAATTTCTGTTTCCCTTAAGATTTTTTTTTTTTTTAAATTCTCTTTTAGGAGAAATATTTTATCCTGCCTTTTTAGCACATTCCTCAAAATATTTCATTCTTCTAGGAGAGGCGTGGGCGCTCACTTTCTACAAAACTTTTGAGCCACATGAAGAACCAATTGCTAAAAAGGAAAGGACCCCTTTTCTCAAAGCTGAATCCAACCAATTTTGATCGCCTTGCACCAATTTAGTTTAGTTTTTCTCTCGGGTGATGGCTCAGAACCGATGAAAATGGTGGCGTCTTCTCCATCGAAGTCCTACAAAGATCCCAAGATTTCACCACCGCTTCCATCTCCATAGTGATTCCCCTTAATTTGAGATGGTGTTGTAGGGATGCGCACTGGGAAATCCTTCAATTGACTCCTCAACAGGAACAGGGAGTAGGGACCTAACTGCTCAAGATTACTACATTGAGTAAAGTACCTAATCCTTTGACTGACTAAATTCAGTGCGCGATAGAAACAGACATTTTCTCGCTCTGTTCAAGCCCTTTATGCTTCCCAGCCATTTAGAAGCTTTCAGAGATGCTATAATTAGCTCGTGAAAGGTAGCTGAGCTGTGTGTTAATGTGGCACTTTGTGAAGTAAAGGGAACACAATGCTTGTCTCAGGAGCGAAGAGAAAATCTGATCCTCCTTGATGAGATACTTTGCATTCAGTCGAGGGCTCTAAAGATAAAGTCAGAAGAGGCTGTTTTGCAGAATGGAGCAATAGGGCTCATTCAATTTTACAAGGCAGGAGTTGCTTCCTGAATGTTGCAGGCACCAGCATGTTTTGGGATGGTGTGGTGCCGATCGCACAAATCACCTAGTCTGAAAATTGGGGATTAAGGTCAGATGGCAGAAATATTCCATTGGTGGGGTGGCGACATGAGACTGGGAATCTAATTTTGAGGTTGTTTATTTATTTATTGGATGTTTATCTCGTCTTTATTACTTTATAGGTAGCTCAAGGCAGTGAGCATTTATAACACTTCTCACTCCTATTTTCCCCACAACAACTATCCTGTGAAGTGGGTTGGGCTTTCTTTTATGTGTACTGAGAGTATTTATACCAAGACAAATTCCTTGTGTGTCCAATCACACTTGGCCAATAAAGAATTCTATTCTATTCTATTCTATTCTATTCTATTCTATTCTATTCTATTCTATTCTATTCTATTCTGAGAGAGAAAGACTGGCTCAAAGTCATCCAACTGAATTTCATGCCTAAAGTAGGACTAAAACTCACCATCTCCTGGAGATTGGCCCAAAATCACGCAGCTGGCTTTCCTACCTAAGGCGGGACTAGAACTCACAGTCTCCTGGTGATTGGCCCAGAGTCACCCAGCTGGCTTTCATGTCTAAAGTGGGACTAGAACTCACAGCCCCCTGGTGATTGGCCCAAAACCCAGCTGGCTTTCCTGTCTAAGGCGGGACTAGAACTCACAGTTTCCTGGTGATTGGCCCAAAATCACTCAGATAGCTTTCATGCCTAAAGTGGGACTAGAACTCACAGTCTATTGATGATTGGCCCAAAGTCACCCAGCTGACTTTCCTGCTTAAGATGGGACTACAACTCACACCCTCCTGGTGATTGGCCCAAAATCACTAGGTGGCCTTCAGGTCTAAGGTGGGACTAGAACTCACAGTCTCCTGGTTTCTACGGCAGCACCTTAAGCACTGCATTAAATTGGCTCTCCAGAGCCTTAATTAAATTAACTTTAATTTAAAATTAGAGTCATAATAAAATAGACACAACCATGTCTTCTTCTAGATCCCTGTATTCTTGCGGTCCCTTGAGGTGGCCCTTTGCTTGATCAACCAAGCTAAGCCTCAATTAAAGTTTTCTACACTTCAAGAAAGTACCATCTTCCCTTGTTGACCTTGAATAAAGTACATGAAAGATTCTGGCCTATTTCATAAATCAAATTTCTCTCTCTTTCCCCCCTCCAAATTAATTTTCCATTTCCTATCAGTTCAGCCACAACTTTTATGAGGGAGCATTTTATGAATCACAGTTCTTAATATGAGAGCTTAACTTAACATTATAGCCTGGTGAAGTGCTTCGTCTTAAGGCTCTCAATTGGGAGTTTCTTTCTCCTACTCTTCCATCCTATTTCCCTGCTCTCTTTAAATTTCTTTTTTTTTTTCCCTCACAGGGCTCCTTCCTTTTTTGTATATAACATTATTAATTTGTTTTAAAGAAAAATAAAACAACAACAAAACTACTAGTCAATAAGAGAATAGAAGAGATTGAAGAAAGGAGAGAGAAAGCAATAACCCACAGAGATGCAATACAATAAAAAATATACAGAGAAACTGATACCAAAAAAGAATGACTTCTGCTTTATTTTAGAGCAGACAAAAGTGAACTTTAATTCTTGCTCTACGATTACAACGAAATGTCTATTTTTGATAATCTATAAATATTATCTCTCATCAAATCCATACGTCGTGATTTGACTCCCCCCACCCAGTTCCTTCCACAAGTCCAAAAGGGGCTGCCAATTGGCACTACATTTGTCCAATTTCTCTTTTTTTAATCGGAGTCATCAGTTTCTTCATCCCAACCAGTTGGTGGGATGCAAATTATTTTTACTACTGGTTCTGTGGGTGTTTTGAAAAACTCAAATTCTGGGAGTTGAAGTTCACAAGCATTAAGGCTGGCAAGTTTGGAGATCCCTGGTATAAAATTCCCCTACCTTGGACTAGAAGATCTCCAACATTTGCTAGACCAATACTCGAATACAGCTCATCAGTCTGGAACCCACATTACGTATCTGATATTAACACAGTTGAGAAAGTCCAGAAATATTTCACAAGAAGAGTTCTCCACTCCTCTACTCGTTGCAGAATACCTTATGCCACCAGACTTGAAATTCTAGATCTAGAAAACCTAGAACAACGCCATCTTCAGTCCAATCTAAGTATAGTGTATAGAATCATACATTGCAATGTCCTACCTGTCAATGAATACTTCAGCTTCAACCATAACAACACAAGAACAAACAATAGATAGAAACTCAAGGTTAATCACACCAAACTTGATTGCAGGAAATACGACTTCAGCAACAGAATGATCAATGTCTGGAATACTCTACATCACTCTGTGGTTTCTTCCCCAAACCCCAAAAACTTTAACCTTGGACTGTCTACTATTGACCTCACCCCTTTCCTAAGAGGTCTGTAGGGGGCGTGCATAAGCGCACCAACGTGCCTACCGTCCCTGTCCTATTGTTTCTTTTTATTTTTCTTATATGTATCCATGTATTCATAATTTTTTACTTATACCTGTTGTCTTGTAAGCAATTGACAAATAAAATAAATAAATAAATAAAACATCCCTTCCGGCCTTACGATAATATGTTCCATGCCAGCATCACCACGGTGTGGTTTCGTTTCATGGTTTCCCCTCCCCGATTCTCAGCTTCCTAAGGTTTCGTGTATTGTTCCTTCTCACTGGAATTTTCACAGCCGTCACTGTGGCTGGCTGCCAGTCTCCTCTCCCAACAGCATCGTCTATATTTTTGTGAGTACAGCTGCATCTTTGTAAAACCTGGGATTTGCTGAAGTTGTTGTTTTTTTTTTTTCCTGAGAGTTTTCCAGCTGCAGTTCCAAACGAAAGTGCAGTTTGGAATCTGGCAGTTTCATTACAGAAACTTGATCCTAAAATATTCTCCTTCTACTGCAAGAAAGTGGGAAAGTGGAGAAAGACCTTCCAGAAAATTATGGTTTTTACTGCCACTGTTACTACATTTATTACTAGATAATAAAACAAATGATCCATGGGAAGGTGGAAAAAAGACTCCAGATGACAATGCTAGCAGTGTGATTGGAGCCCCATCAGTTTTGTAGATAACAATGTTCAGGGCTTCCATTGGTAACTTCATCTTTTTTGACCCAACCCAGACTACCATTGCTAATGACTGTCTTCTTCTTCTTCTTCTTCTTCTTCTTCTTCTTCTTCTTCTTCTTCTTCTTCTTCTTCTTCTTCTTCTTCTTCTTCTTCTTCTTCTTCTTCTTCTTCTTCTTCTTCTTCTTCTTCTTCTTCTTCTTCTTCTTCTTCTCCTCCTTCTCCTTCTCCTTCTCCTTCCTCCTCCTCCTCCTCCTCCTCCTCCTCCTCCTCCTCCTCCTCCTCCTCCTCCTCCTCCTGCCAAATTCATCATTGAACATTGGTGATCGTGTTGGTGATCCTATTTTTATCAACAACAATAAAAAGTCTTTTTAATCAACACACTAAAAAGTGCTGCTGAGTTTTGTCCAAACCAGTCCCTTAGACTTTGAAGCCATGATGTTCTTCTTCTGCATGGACCTCGTTTGCCATTGATCTTTCCCTGGAGGATTAAGTAAAATATGCCATTTTACTTTTTCCGGGTGTTGCATCACATGTCCAAAATATTCTAACTTTCGCTTTTTAATGGTTCTTGATGATTTCCCTTGGCTTTCCCAGGCAGCTTATCACCTCCTCATTTCCGATTTTGTCAACCCAACTTATACGTTAACAGTCATCTAATGAAGCTACATCAACCTAATGCCTAAGACTTTCCATACTCTCTTTAAATTACTTTCAGACTTCTCCAGGTCTTTAGGAGTCCTCACTTCAAAATCTGTTGGGAACTTCCATGAGTTAATTATGAATTAATAAGGGTTGAATTGTGGGGTCCTTGGTGCTCTCTGAGCTTGGTGGTTTTCTTGCAGATGTTTCATGACCCAACTAGGTAACGTCATCAGTACTAAAAAGCAGTGGGGTTTATCTCTGTTTATATACAAGTGTCTTACCCTTTCAGGAGTTAAATATGTACAATTTAAGAGTCACCTGTAGGAAACCATAGAGATGTAAAAGCTGTTAGGACACCTACAGGCAATGAGTCTGGCTCCTTCTTGACTTCTGGGGGTGTAAAAAGAAGGGAAGGGAAAATGTAGACTTACAAGATTCTGTTACTACAGAATCTCAATAAAGTGGAATTCTGGTCTACATGTGGAGTCAGCATCTTGATATTTTCCGCTTCGTGGAGTTAATGTCACCTGTCTCCATATAACTTTGGATAGCTTAGTTTCTGGGGTCATTTGTGCCCTCTGAGCTTGGTTGTTTTCCTGCAGGTATTTCATTATATTAATATTCATTAATATTTGTACCTCAGGATTGAAATGAGATCCTTGGTGCTCTTTGAGTTTGGCTATTTTCTTGCAGACGTTCCATTATCCAACAAGGTAACATCATCAATGTTAGAAGGAAGTGGATTTGCTCTCCTTTTATATACTACTTACTTGCCTTGTCAGTGTTGGTGGGTGTGTTCTTGGCAGTTCCTTGTTTATTATTTGATTGTTTCTCTGTTAGTAGTTCTTTGATTGTGGTGTTGTTTATGCCTTGATTGTTGGTCTAGTGTTAATCTTGATGTTAATCTTTGCTTATCTGGGTGTTGATTCACCTGGTGATGAGATGTTTTGGTGTTTTTGCTTCCTTTTTGACTTTTTTGATTGTCTCTTTTGAATGGTATGTAGATGTTGTTTATCTCTATTTGCCTGCTGATGGCTGATTTGTCTGAGAGTTTAGAGTTTTGAACAATAAAATAGGGAAACAGGTCAAATGCACCCAGAAGAAAACCATACACACCAGATAAAACAACCCACATGAACTTGGCAACCACCTTACCCCAGGATCTGGGAGAACAGCCAAGTTTTAAGTGACTTTCTGAACATCATCGAAATGGGAGCCAAATGGGTCTCTAAGGGGTAATAATCCAGAGGGCAGTCATTGTGACTTCTTGTAAACATAGTCATAGAATGTTTATGTGCTGTTTCCTTTATCAGCTACCAATTTCTTCTGGCTCTTTTTGAGATGACATTAAATCTCTCAATGACCTCAAATCAATAAAGATAGAGCACTAGAACTTGGCTACACAGATCTGGACTAGATGATGAGAGAGAGAGAGAGAGAGAGGGAGGGAGGGAAGGAGGGAAAGAGAGAGAGAGCTTGTGGTTATTTATTGGTCACCCAAATATTCGTAGTTCATCTCTACTTATAAGCGACTGCCTTTTATATGAAGGTACTAAAATATAGAAGTTGACATCCAAGGCCAGGACTCTTGGAGACAAGATATGTAAACAATAGGTCTTCTTTGCTATTTGCTCTCATAAAGAAGAGGGAATCCACTTAATCTCTGAAATACCAGAGAGCAAGACAAGAAGCAATGGATGATCCGAGGAGAGGACCAGCCTAGAACTAAGGAGAAATTTCCTGACAGTGAGAACAATTAATCACTGGAATAGCATGCCTTCAGAAGTTGTGGGGGCTCCATCACTGGAGGTTTTTAAAAAGAAATTGGACAACCATTTGTCTGGAATGGTGTAGGGCAGAGGCACCCAACCTTTGGAGCTTGGTGGCATTGCACGGGGGAAGGAGAGGGGAACCAGGCCACATGAGTGGTGGACCGGTGTGCATCTATGCAAGCAGCTCAATTTGCACAAGTTGAGCTGTGTGCACAGGTGTGTGCCAGCCCGCTGCTTGGGCAGCCCAGTTGTGAATAGGCCCTGGCCTGATAGTGGGCTGTGACCTGAGGTTTGGGGACCCATTGTATAGGGCCTGTTGCGTGAGCAGGGGATTAGATTAGTACAGTGGCCCCCAACCTTTTTTGTGTCACGGCCCGGTACCGGCATCACAAACTGATCCGCAGCCCGGTACCGGCATCAGCATGCATAACAAAGGAAGGCGAGCCGAGCGACCGGCCAGCCAGCCGTCCCCCACTTCTCCCCGCCACCTTCAACTCCTTCTTTGTACCTTTGTCGATGGACTTCGCTTCGGGACAGCTTCGGGATGGTCACTCGGCTCGCCTTGCCTTGGGTGCTGAAAGAATCCTCATGCCTTACTTTCGTTCGAAGCCCCCCCCTTTGATGAAACTAAGGCGCGAGGATTCTTTCAGCACCCAAACACCGCTTTCCAACTGGAAAAGCTCACCCAGAAGCACTTTCTCATCAAACAAGATGGCGGCGCCCAGCAAACCAGCGGCCCGGTAGGAAATGTTCCACGGACCGGTACCGGTCCGCGGCCCGGTGGTTGGGGATCCCTGGACTAGTAGATATCCAACATCCCTTCCTCCTCTCCTCTCCTCTCCTCTCCTCTCCTCTCCTCTCCTCTCCTCTCCTCTCCTCCCCACTCTATTCCACTCTACTCTGCTTGCCTTCTCTCTGCTTCCCTATCCTTTTCCCTTCCTCTCCATCCATCTTCCCTTCATTAGGTCCCCTCCCTCCTCTCCTCTCCTCTCCTCCCCTCCCCACTCCACTCTACTCTGCTTGCCTCCCCTCTGCTTCCCTTTCCCCTCCTCTCCATTCATCGTCCCTCTGCTAGGTTCCCTCCCTCCAGTCCTCTCCTCTCCTCTCCTCTCCTCTCCTCTCTCTCTCTCCTCTCCATTCCACTCCACTCACCTCTCTGCTTCCCTTTCCCCTTTCCTTCCTTTCCATTCATCATCCCTTCTCCTCTCCTCTCCTCTCTTCCCCTCCCTGTCTCCAGTTACTGCCACTGTCCACTATCCATTTTTAATCTTTCTTATTGACTATAATCATTACTAGCATAGCTGAAAGCAAATAATAATTATTTTTGTGGAAAGTGCAGAAAATACCAGCCCAGGCTATTATGAGGAGGCAAAGCTATTCAAAAATCAGCTCTTTCCCAATTATTATCCAGTGTGGACAATTAGCGGTGCTGTGAACTCTCATTAGTATGAGTAGTAAACCCTTTCAGGAAAACACAAATGAGTCATCAGAATCTATAACAAAAAAAAAAAAAAAAATGACCGAAATATGACACACACAAAAAAATGACCGAAATAAGTAATTGGGCCTTTTTTATTCTTCACTTCTCATCTCTCTCCCTCTTGTCTAAAGGAGAAATGATCTAATGAACCTCTCAACAAATCAAGGAAGGAATATTGTAAAATATAGAAAGCAAACAAGAACAGGATAATCTGAATGTCAAGAGTTCTGCACAACTCTGTGTATCCATCTAGGACAGGGGCCAGCATCTTAAACACTCAAAGAGCCACAAGGGTCCTAACTGGAAGCCCCCCATTTAATTCTGGAGCCAACCAGAAGTCCAGTCCCCTCCACCATAGACTCTCCTCCTAGCCCAGCATCCTTTTTCCTCTGCTGACAGGAAGTCCAGTTCCCCCACCATAGAGTGTCCTCCTAGCGCACTATCCTTTTTCCTCTGCCTGTCCTAACTGACAGCCCTACCGATTGTGGAGCTGACTGGTGACAGGGGAGCCACAGCAGAGGGATAAAAGAGCCACATGTGGCTCCAGAGTCATGGGTTGCTGACCCCTGCTCTAGTATGTCTATTCCTTAACCTATTTATCTTTAGGCAAATCAAAATGTTCTCCCTTGTAGATACAGCTATTCTTTCTTTGAATTTAGCCATCTTGTACCTATCTACCATGCAGTTATTTATTTATTTATTAATCAGCCAAATTTATTGGCCACCCGTATTACTGCAGGGTAGTGAGCAAGATGTTCAGAGTGGATTTGGCATTTTTATCCACCTTCCCAAGGACCCAGAATACACATATTTGGAGGTTTAATGGTGCTACAGATAAGGTTGCAGGATGTAAGCTGTTGCAAGCAAAGCTGCCTCTTGCAATTGATTGATGGTAAATTTGTCAATTTTAATTATTTTTTAAAAATAATAAAAGTGGGATAGAAGTAGATAGATAGATAATTATGATAGATAAAGATAGATAGAGAGAGAGAGAGAGAGAGAGAGAGAGAGAGAATGATGATAAATTGATAGATTCATTTATTAATCCAATTTATAAGATTGCTGCATATCTCTCCAGGAAGCTCCAACAAAGGGGTCAATCTATTTTCCAAAGCATTAGAAGGCAAGACAAGAAACAATGGATAGAAACTAATCAAAGAGAGAAGCAACCTGGAATTAAGGAGAAACGTCCTAACATTTTGAAGACAATTAACTTGTGGAACAATTTGCTTCCAGAAGTTGTGGGTGCTTCATTACTGGAGTTTTTTAAAAAAAGAATGAAATGATAGTGTCCTCTATTTGAACAAGGGGTTGGACTAGAAGACCTCCAATGTCCCTTCCAGCTCTACTCTGATTGACTAAAAGACAGAGAATTACATTAAAACAAAAACCGACTACATCTGGCTCAATAAAACCACAAGCCACTGGACACATCCAGCTCAATAAAAAACCGCAAGCCACTGGACACACACACACACACACATGCCAGGTACATGTTGTGGATTGGAGCCTTATTCAGGATTGGGCTTAAAAACAGAGGAAGACCCATTACCCAAGGAAGGTTCAGCTGCAGTGCTCATTTCAAGAGGAAAGGGTGTGTCCCTTTCTCATCAACGCATCAATTGACATGGCTCTGTTGGGCAACCAAATGTCCTGTGCATTACCGAATTTGCACAATGTGGCAGGCTGTATCTTAAGGAAGGTGTGTGCTGGCAATTCCTTTCCTACTGATAGAGGTCTTTGTATTAACCTTATCGTACACCGAGATGCGGATAAGAGAACATTGGTGCGATGGCAAATGTTCTCCTGCCTATTAGCTGGAGAGCAAATGATTGCTGGAGTGTGATTGTCGCTAAGCATTTCTTCATGCCAGATGTGTCTCGTCTGGGAGGGATGCTTTGATGTATCAGTGAGGACCCCTAGTGCAAAGACAGGTAACAAGCTTGTGCAAGTGTCTAAGAGGGAGAGTCTTTATTGCATTTAGCTGTATGAGGATGGGCTGTTGAAAGAAGACAAGGAAGGAATTCATAACAAATTTGGAAGGGACCTTGGAGCAGGAGTGGGCTGTTACCAGGTTTGAGCAAACCCATAGCTAATGTTATCATTTTTGATGGCCGGTTCCACGAAAATCCCACCCCTGGATGGCCCTGCCCCCCCTGGGCCCCCCTCCGGAGTCCCAACATGGCCCTTTTGGGATCCCAGGTAAGTACAGAGCCCTCAATGGAGGCTTGGGGAGGGCAAAAAAAGCGATTCCCTGAGGCTGTGGAAAGCCAGAAATGGGCTCATTTCCAGTCTTCCGAGAGCCTCTGGAGCAGGGGTGGGATTCAAATTTTTTAACAACTGGTTATGGGCGTGGTTTAGTTGGTGGGAGTGGCTTGGTGGTCATGTGACTGGGTGGACGTGGCTTGGTGGTCATGTTATTGGCTGGGCGTGGCCAACTCAACATCACTCACATCGAGGCATGCATCTCCTCGCCTGGCCTTCGTGACTGTGGGGAGGCTGCAACAGTCGTAAGGGTGAAAAATGGTCATCCGTCACTTTTTTGCAGTGCCATTGTAACTTTTTTTTTTTAATAAAATTTTTATTTGGATTTTCACAAAACATAATACAAGTAAAATTTCTTTTTTTTTGAGAATAGCATGGTCCCGGGGTTATCACTTCTCCATACAGACACAAATTCAATTTCATATTCAACTTTGTGTTCTATTCCATATCTTATTACTATTTTAACATTTTCTCAGTATTTTTTCCCTTCCCTTAGTTTTCTCAATCTTACTTTTAATTATCTCATTCCTTTCTAAATTCAATTATATATATCTTTTTCTAATTTTCAATACCTTTCGAGTCATCATATTTATACTTTTGTCTGTCCTGTTTCAATTTCATATTTTCTTTTCTCATTAAACAAAATTTTCCCCTGTAGTTATATCTTTTAATTTTTATCCATTCAACTCTTATTTAAACTTCAATTTATGCCTTTACAATTATAACATTCTATATAACACATTACTTCCAGTCGAATTCTGCTTGGTACATTCTTAAAATACGCACTAAGTTCTTAAAGAGAAAATATATATATAAAACAATAATAAATAAAATACTTATTCTGTTCCAATTCAGCTCTATCATTAATGTTAGTTATAATCTTTGACATCTTTAACATTCCTTTTCAATATGATTATCATACTCTAGGAACACTTATAATATTTCCATAATTTTTTCATGTTTCTTTCATATTCCTCTTCACTTAAATTTTTATAACACATTTATAATAATTAAAATGCTCCCCTCCTTTCCTAATTTCATTCTCTCATTCTCTTTATTTCATTTATTTATTAAACATTCCATTCCATTCCATTACAATGAGTATTTTATCTATCATTTTAATCACACTTGTTTCATATTTTCAAAGTTCATTTCTATTTCTAATATAACAATACTTATGTACCCTTGCAGAATCCCCCTTTCAATTAAGTTTTCACCCATTATCTGTGTCTTGTATGTTTTCCCTGTTTCTCTATGTCCTATTTCTGTTCTTTATAATTTCTTTTCCTTTCCCTCTTCCCCCTCTTCTTCTCCCTCCCCTTTTTGCCCCCCCCCCACTCTAATTCTGATTCTCTCTTCTGTAATCCTCTCTTCTGTTTTTTCCTAATGTTATAATTACTTTTCAAACAATTCTTTTTTGGGTTGTTTTTTTGGATCTTAAATTTTTCCCTCTCTTTCCCCCCTTTCCTTTCTTTTCCCCACATACAAATACTTGGTCATTGAAGATGGCTTCTTCTTTGTCCTGCCCTTCTTGTTCTACAGGCATTTCTTGTTGTTTCTCATAGTTCAGGATCTCCATTTCTAAAAATTGAAATATGAAGCCAAAAGAGCCTCTTCCTTCTTGTGCATCTTCTTTCTGTTTTTTAAGTTCCATTCTCAATTCCTCCAAGAGTGATACCATTTTAAGAACTTTTAAACAACCACCCGATTAATTTTAGTCCTTTAGATCCAATAGTCCAAAATCCAAAAATCACCAAGTAATCCAAATAATCCAAAACTGTTTCTTCTTGCTTCTTTTTTCCACTTTCTCTTCCTGGGGTTCTCTTATCTTGTTACAAAGTTTCAATTAAAATGTATCTTTTAGGAATCTTGTTGAAGTTTCACTGTTAATTCCTTTCACTTCCAGGTGGTCTTCTCCATTTTTCCAGATCCCACCCTTTTGTTTTTTTTCTTCTTTTAAAAGTTTTTGAGAATCCAGAAATCTTTATTATCCCTTTGACATTTTATTTTCAGCTTAAATATCTGTTACTGTCAGAGTGGATTTTTGCCGATTTCTTGCTTAAATCTCTTAGTTGTCAATGTAGGGAAGAAAAGAAAAACCAAATCCTTTCCCTTCCCTCTCTCATTTGCCGCTTCAAAGTCTTCTTTGGGAACAATGTTGTTCTTTATAATTCAAATTCCAGGGTACCTTGTATTGTTGTTTTTTCAGTTCAACCCAGTCAGCCAAAACCTTTCTCTTCTCATCATCCTCCTGCACATTCTTTTCTGGTTGATTTCTTCTTTGAGGTGGCCATTTCTGACCACCACTGCAGCCGCCTTCGGGAAAGGGAGTAATGGCCAGCTGGGGAGGAGAGATGCGGCTCTCCTTGACCCTGCTGGAAGTCTCCCTCCTCTTCACCATCTCTACGGGGTGGCTTAGACCCAAAACTAGCCAGCTCTGGGGGCTCCAGTGGTGAGCACAGATCAAAACTGTGCACAATTGCAGATTTCAGTCTGTCGCCGAAGAAGCTCAAACCAGATCCGCCAGTGCCATTGTAACTTTGAATGGTTACTCCACACAAGCAAAGTACCAGCAAAGGAGGGGAAAAAAAACTACAGAGAAGTTCCTGAGACAGGAAGTCTAGTCCTGCCAAGAATGTAATCAGGGTTAACGGAGAGGAAGTTTCTTTAAGCAACACCAGAATGTTTCCTTCCTACCTTCCTTACAGGATTAGGCCAGTCATTTCTTTTAACAACTGGCTCTCCGAACTGCTTAGAATGTTAAAAACCAGTTCTAGCGAATAGGTGGGAACTGGTAGAATCCCACCCCTGCTCTGGAGCCTGGAGAGGCCGTTTTTGCCCTCCTGGAGGCTTGAGGAAAGCCTCTGCAGCCCAGGGAGGGCAAAAATGCATCCCCCCACTGTGGTACAGAAGGATGACCAGGCCTCACCCACCATGGCCACACACACCCAGCAACTGGGCAGAGAACTGGTTGCTAAATTTTTTGAAGCCCACCTTTGCCTTGGAGGCCTTCTAGTCCAACCCCCTTGCTCAGACAGGAGACCCTATACCATTTCAGACAACTGGCTGTCCAATCTCTTCTTAAAAACCACCAGTGTTGGAGCATCCACAACTTCTGAAGGGAAGATGTTCCACTGGTTAATTGTTCTCGCTGGCAGGAAGTCTCTCCTTCGCTGTAGATTGCTTCTCTCCTTGATTAGTTTCCATCCATTGTTTCTTGTTCTGCCTCCTGATGCTTTGGAGAATCGCTTGACTCCCTCTTCTTTGTGGCAGCCCCATCAAGTATTGGAACACTGCTATCCCGTCACCCCTACCCCTTATTTTCACTAAATTGAATATACCCAATTCCTGCAACCATTCTTCATACGTTTTAGCTTTCAGTTCCCTAATTATCTTGTTGCCCTGGGGTGGGAGAACAAGAGATTGGGGGCGGGGGGCAGGATTTGTAGAAGTACAGGAGTTAATCTTGCACTAACTCAGTTATAAGGTGGTCAGGAGATGTGGTCTTACAACTTCTGAGATTCCTGAGCTTCAATGAAATTGCAAAGAAAGGCAATTTCATGGGTGCATTTAGAACGCACGCTGAACTTGATTACAGAATTAATCAGTTGTCTAGTTTAATCCAATTGAGGGATGGGTTACCTGATAAGTTGGATGGAGGTGCGGTGGGCAATTTGCCAAGGTTAAAATTAAACAAGCGGAGAGTGTTGTGCCAGTCACAAGGTCATTAATTGAATTGGTTAAATCTGTTGTGTGAATTTTCTCCTAAAGATGATTTTCTTCTTCTCCTTCTCCTTCTCCTTCTCCTTCTCCTTCTCCTTCTCCTTCTTCCTCTCACTCTCCCTCTCCCTCTCCCTCTCTTTCTCCTTCTCCTTCTCCTTCTCCTTCTCCTTCTCCTTCTCCTTCTTCTTCTTCTTCTTCTTCTTTTTCTGATCCGGGGCAAGGTGGAAAAAATATTCCAGATGACAATCCCAGCAGTGTGATTGGAGCCCCATCAGTTTATATATAACAATGTTCAGGGCTTCCATTGGTATCTTGATCTATTTTGACCCAACCCAGACTACCATTGCTAATAACTCCTCCTCCTCCTCCTCCTCCTCCTCCTCCTCCTCCTCCTCCTCCTCCTCCTCCTCCTCCTCCTCCTCCTCCTCCTTTCTTTTGTGAGATATAATCCTATATCACAATCCCTTAAATGGGGTCTGGGAACCATTTTGAAAGCTTAACCTAACAGTAGGAATAGCAGGATCCTCTAAGGAAAACTCAATTTACCATCCTTTTTCTACACTGCTACCTACCTCTTCACTCTGCTTAATGTTGCTAATGAGTTTCAACTTGAACCCAACGATTTTAATAAATGGGGTCGCTAGATCTCATGAATTTAATAAACTGAAATTATTTGGAACAGAGTCAGAGGAAACAGGGTAAGATATTGTCATTTGGAGCAGCACATTTCATGACAACCTTGGTTTATTTCTGCCTGTTTCAGGTTGGGAGGAAGGGACATCAACTCAACAGGGAAGAAATATCATTAGAAGGCAAAAAATAAAATAAAACAGCAAGAAGGGAAGCAGCTTGTTTGGTTGTTTATTATTTTATTACATTTAGATGTGGCCCAATTCCAAAGCAACTTTGCATGGCTTCCAATTTCAAACAAACAACAATAAACAACATACAATATACAATATACAAAAACAACGTCTGCCCATCTATACATTATATGAACAAAAAAATGCATCAAAGAAGAAGGCCACCTTGCCGTACCTTGAAGAGATTAATGAACGTGAAAATGATTGCAATAGAGCTAAACTTGCTGCTGGGCAGGCACAAACATTAATAAAATGCATGGAGTCCGTCTGGCGTGATTCTTACTCAGAATGAATTGTTATCACCTAGCACCTAAGCCACCTGGGAAAGCCAAGGGAAATCACCAAAACCATAAAAAAGTGAAAATTAGAATATTTTGGACATGTGATGAGACACCTAGAAAAATACGGCATACTTATTAGGGATAATAGCACGGAAATACGATAAAAGACTTGCTTATTTAATCATTCATATAATAACTGCAGCTAGAATCCTATGCACACAAAACGAGTCCGGAAGTATTTTACCAGAAAAATACTACATTCCTCTGTTCACAACAGACTATCCTACACCATCACACTTGAGATTCTAGGCTTAGACAACCTTGAACTACACTGGCTCAGTTTGGACTTAAGCATAGTACATAAAATCATATGTCACAACATCTTACCAGTCAATGAATATTTCAGCTTTAACCACAACAACACAAGAGCATACAACAGATATAAACTTAATGTAAACCACTCCAAACTTGACTGCAGGAAGTACGATTTCAGCAACAGAGTGGTCAATGTCTGGAACCCACTACCGGATTCTGTTGTTCCCTGCTCAAACTCCTCTCCTTTACTCTCAAACTAACCTCTGCTGACCTCACCCCATTGCACAAGCATACAATTGTGCCTACCATCCCTGCCCTATTGTCCCCAATTATTAGTTCCTATTTCTTATATTTAAACTTATGTTTATTCTTATTTCTATTATACTGTAAGCGTTTCACAAAATAAATAAATAAATAAAATTGGAAAAGTGAAAGGATACCTACAGAGGAGTAAGTAATAAAAAAAGATACTAGAGAGTGCCAAGATGGACAGACTTAAAATGGAATTTAAAGACAAGGAAGAATCAGAGGACTATATGCAACATGGGACATGTGGTACAAATGGATAAATAATAGAAGCAGAGAAGGAAAAGAAGGAAAGAAGAGTAACGAAATTACATTTATACAGGGATAAAGGAAGATGTAAGAATAAATAATGTAAAAAAGTATATCTTTGAATTGTACATGAATACAACATGAAATGCATAAAGTGAGGACTGGAATAGTATATTACATTGGAAACAAACAAATAATAGATATAATTTGGATGTATAATATAACATTGATGGAGAGATTATACAATATGATAGTTTTAGCTAGGATGTATAACACAATGGAAAAGGAAAAAAGGGACTTGATGTATCCAGTACACAATGACATTGTATAAATATGAATAGTTATGTATATTAAAGAAAATGTGTGTGTGTGTGTATGTACACACACACACACACACACGTCATTATAGTTGTGCTTTTAAAGTTGTAGCAACATTTTGGCAGAATCTCATCTGCCATCATCAGGCTTCTGTATTGTGTTCGTCTGTGAATCACAGACGAAGCCTGTTGATGGCAGATGAGATTCTGCCGAAACGTTGCTATAACTTTAAAAGCACAACTATAATGATGTGGGAAAATACCCGAACAAAGCTGAATTATATATATACATATATATGTATATGTATATGTATGTATGTATGTATGTGTATGTATATATATATATGGATCTTTGGTTGTTCGAGTTTTCTCCCACGTAAGATTCGAAATATCTAGGCAACGTTTCGATGAAGTCTCGAATCTCTCGAATCTTACGCGGGGGAAAACCCGAACAACCAACATATATATATATTTTCCAGGTGCCCCAAACTATATGGCCTCCCAAAATACACAAAGAAGGCATACCTCTCAGACCCATAGTCAGCTCCAGAGGAGCACCACTACAAAACCTAGCTAAACACTTAGCAAAGCAGCTATAGCCCCATGCTGAAGCAGCAGCTTCACATGTACAAAACTCATACCGCTTCTTGGAAATGATCAAAGATCTAAACGTGGAACAAGAAGATCTGCTTGTAAGTTTTGACGTGGTTTCACTATTAACTCAAGTCCCGATAAAAGAAACTCTTGAAATCATCAAAAATAAATACCAACCAGCTAAACACATCATGGAACTAGCAGAACACTGCTTAACTAACATATATTTCATATACAAAGGACAAAGATACAAGCAAATTGAAGGAGCCCCTCTGGGATCACCACTGTCACCCATCATTGCAAACCTGTTCATGGAAGAATTCGAATCCCGAGCCCTAGCTAATGCCACCCACAAACCCAAACTATGGTTAAGATACATTGATGACACATTTGTGATTTGGCCCCATGGAAAAGAAAACCTAAACAATTTCCTAACACACCTAAACAGCACACACCCCAAAATCAAGTTCACCACGGAAATGGAAACAAACAAACAACTACCATTCCTAGATGTACTAATCTACAAAAAAACAGATGTCACACTAGGACACACCGTATACCAGAAGAAAACACACACCAATGCCCAATCCCACCACCACCCAGCACAGATAAACTCCGTGGCCAAAACACTAATTGCTAGAACCAAACGCCTGGCAGACAAGACACACATAAAGACTGAATTATGCACCCTGACTAAAGTATTGACAGCTAACGGCTTCCACAAAAGCAAAATCACCGGCTTGATCCACAAAAACACACTGAGACATAATGGAGACCTAGAAGATGAACAGACCTATGGAACAGCTGTCCTGCCCTACATAAGAGGTACTACAGACAAAATCAGTAAGATACTACAGAGGCATCACATCAAGACTGCCTTCAAAACAGACAGAAAAATAGCAGCCATTGTAAGAAACCCCAAAGATAGAATCGACCTGGAAAACCAAGGCATATATGAAGTCCCCTGTGCATCATGTCCTGCCACATACACTGGACAAACCAATAGAAGAATAAATACCCACCTGGATGAACACAAAAATGCAGTAAAAAAGCTGGAACACACTTCCTCACTAGTCCAACACATGAAAGCCACGGGTCATAGCATCAACTTCAATGGCACCAAAACCCTAGCCACTATAGAAAACCCCAGCCACAGAATTATCAGAGAAGCCATAGAGATTGAAAAAAGACCTGAAAGCATGAATAGAAGAGATGATTCCACCAGACTGTCAATTATTTGGAAGCCTGCATTCACAAACAAAAAAATCTCCACACCACAAGCCAGGCAAACACCTGAGCACAAACAGATCTCCCCTGATACCTCCAGCTCAAACACACCCCAACCAGGCACCCAGATGAAACCTAGCTTCCTAACTAATGATAGCCATCCATTTACTTGGAGCCAAGCTAAAAGCCACAATACAGGAACACAATGTTGCCAGCCAATCAAGACAAAAAAGCCACAAAACAGACAGAAGATATTAGAAACACCAATCAGGCAGAACACAGCAAACTCCAAGACCAATAAACACAGACCGAGACTCCCAACCAATCAGGATGATGAAAAAAACATTCTGGCACAGCGGTAGGCTAGCCCCAAATTTAAAACTGTAACAACTGCAAAAGTCTGACTCACAGACGAACACAATACAGAAGCCTGATGATGGCAGATGAGATTCTGCTGAAACGTTGCTACAACTTTAAAAGCAGAACTACAATGACGTGGGAAAATACCCGAACAAAGCTGAAACATGCTGGATATTAGGGCCAAATCCATCCCAGGTGTCTTGCTATATTTACAAGCACAGTAACAAAAAGAGAGCATAAGAACGAGAAAACATTAATAAAACCAACAGATAATAAAACCAGCAATTAGGGCACACACTCACACACGCAGGTAAGGTTTTGTATCTATCTATCTATCTATCTATCTATCTATCTATCTATCTATCTATCTATCTATCTATCTATTCTTAAGTTTTCGTGGGTATTTATATGTATGGTATTCAGCTTTGTTCAGGTATTTTCCCATGTCATTATAGTTGCACTCGGAGCTTGATCAGAGCTGCTATCTCCCTATATATACTGGTGGGGAGGTTGGCTGTGTTGTCATTTCTTGATTGGTTGATGGAGTTGATGTTTGCAGATTGGCTGGCTTTTTCATGAGAACATTTGTGGCTGAGGTATTGGCTGTGTGTCTATCAGCCTCCTGTGTTGTAACGACCTGGGTAATGGGCTGTGTAATGACCTTCTGAGTTCTATTGTTTTGACATCCAGTATATATAGGGAGATGGCAGCTCCGATCACACTTTGCTCGCACAAGCACGAAGCCGAAAGCACCAGCCTGAAGATGGCAAGTGGGACCGAAATGTTGCCAAGATGCTCATATATAAAAACGACAATGACATACTTCACGTAATCCTCCAGGGAAAGATTGAAGGCAAATGAGGTCCAGGCCAAAGAAGAACATCATGGCTTCAAAATCTAAGTCCCAAGACTGTTCCAAGACTGTCAGATTCTCTTTTGAATATCAGCTTAGATTTCTGGGAATGTCCAAGCTACAGATAACTTTGAAAATAATGCAGTTTGCTCCATGTCTAGTTATGCAGTGAAAATCAGCAAAAACACATTTCCTTTGTCCAATACTTTATCACAGAACACAATTTTCAGAAAAAATTGATAGAACATACAATTGGATTAAATTTTATGTGTAAAATTTTGGAGAAATAGTACATGAATTTTCAACTACATTCCTTTAAAATCTCTTTTTCTCTCTCTCACTTACACCCCCCATCTATCTATCATCCAACTATCTATCTATCTATCTATCTATCTATCTATCTATCTATCTATCTATCTATCTATCCATCCATCCATCCATCCATCCATCTATTATAATCATCTTTCTTCATTTATCTATCATCCAGCCATCATTTATCTGTTGTTATATATTATCTATCTATCTACATCTATCTATCTATCTATCTATCTATCTATCTATCTATCTATCTATCTATCTATCTATCTATCTATTCATCCATCATCCATATCTATCTATCCATCATCCATATTTATCTATCATCTATTATATATTATCATCATCTTTCTTCATTTATCTATCATCCAGCCATCATTTATCTGTTGTTATATATTAACTGCCCACACCCATCCATCCACCCACCTATCTATCTATCTATCATCTATCTATCATCTATCTTCTATCATCTAGCTGCCTGCTTGCCTATTATCTGCCTGCCTGCTTGTCTATTGTCTATTGTCTGGCTGGCTGGCTGGGCGGGTGGGCTGCCTATCTATCTGTCTATCTATCTATCTATCTATCTATCTATCTATCTATCTATCTATCTATCTATCTATCTATCTATCTATCTATCATCCATATCTATGTATCCATCATCTCTCTCTCTCTCTCTCTCTCCCATCCATCCATCTCATTAACAAGTTGATGGTAAAAGAGTCATTCATTAAACCTTGTAATTATTTTAGCAGTTGGTAAGAAATAATTCAATTCTGCTTTATAGTCTCCAGATATTTGGTTTCTAAATATCCCATAATATTGTAGCTTCTATAATTAACTACAGCTGATATCCTGTAATTATATAAATACTTTCTCTATCTCTTGGTCTCTCTGTCTGCCTGTGTGTATGAATGATTATTTAACCAATATTTTGTGTGTGTGTGTGTGTATGTGTGTATGTGTTCTTTGCCTTAGTTGCATTTCCAACACAAATTTGAGACTGTTTGGGAAGTTCTGGGTAGTATCATACCAGCATAATTTTATAAAACTTTGAGTTTACATCAAATAATACTTGAGGGAGTTTTTTCATAAATATTTCCACTGTCCTTCTGAGACTGCAGCAGAATTACTACCATTTCTACCATTTTTATTTAATCACATTTATTTCATTATCATATGTTTGTGTTTAAATATTTTATACTTCAGATAATAATCCTTTTAGAAGCATAAAAATTAATATTTCCCCCCCAAAGGGAATTCTAGCTATTTCTATTCCATTTGACAGTTTCTATATGTATCTCTTAATTTGCAAAAAAATGTAGACGAGGGAGATGTAAGCTCCTATTTGTATGTTTATTTGAGTCTATGAAAATATAACTTCAGCTAAAAATTATATATTCATGTCCTGTCAGCTCCATTTATACCAAGCTTTTCAATGAAGCTCAGAAGAACCTCCTTGATGTTAATTTAATCCATATTTCCCCCTTAATTTCACCATTCAGACTTGAATAATTTGATGGCTTTTCCAACTTGCTTCTTCTTGATCATCATCATTTTCTTCTTTTAATGACCCCATAATCCCTTGTGGGGTGGAGTCTGGGCCACTGAATGGAGCTGAGTGTTTACTGGCCAGATGCCCTTCCTGTTGCCAATGCGGAGTTTTGTTCAGCAGATATATTCTCATCGCACCCAGAGAGAGAAATATCTGCCTCTACCTAGGATCAAACTCACAGCTTCCTGATTGTGAGGCAAGAGTGCCTCACTCTTGCTTCTTCTTGATGCCCAGATCAAATCCAATCTTGTAGTACAATATCTGTACCAGGTTTTGTTCTGACCCAAACCCTTTTCCAATAAAACAAACATGAACCAAAGGGAACAGAAACCTTTTAATGATTCTTATGAATCCCCGGCTAAAAGGCTGCTGCAAACTAATTAACTTTGATAAGCATGAGCCTAGCCAAAACTGTAGCCAAGAATAACATATAAGGTTACCTAGAAATATTTTACAACACATGAGTCTTCAAATACCAACTTAAGATACTGCAATGTCCACGAGGCTGGAGTTTCAAAACGTCTTTGCTTCCTGCAAAGAATGTCCGATTCACAGCTGGCTTTTATCATCTTGAAGGAGGGGCCATAACTTTGCAGCCTTACTCCTGAGTCGCCTGTGCTGCTGCAGCTGCTCTTTCCTGCGAGCAGTCCTGCACGTACAAGCACTTGGCACAGGCTCCTCGGGAACCTCCTCATCGCTGCTGCCATCCCCCACAATCTCTGAAGGCAGCAGTCCACTCCCTAATGGTCCTGGCCCCCCATCTGAGTCCTCGCTCTCCTCAGCCATCCGCACCTGCTGCTGGCTAACCACAACTGGTTTCCACAATCTGGATATTCTCCAAATGTGTGGAATTCAGTTCCAATTATTCCCAAAGTGGCCATTTTTATGCTCATATGTTTAGTCCTCAGGTTACAAGCACAACTGAGCCCAACATTCCTGTTGTTAAGTGAGGCACTTGTTAAGTGGGTTTTGCCCCATTTTATGACTTTTCTTGCCACAGTTTTTAAGTGAATCACTGCAGTTGACAAGTTAGTACCTGCTTGTAAAGTGAATCTGGCTTCCCCGTTGACTTTGCTTGTCCAAAGGTCGCAAAAGGGGATCACGTAACCCCGGGACATAGCAAAGGTCACAAATTTGAACCAGTTTCCAAGTGTTTGACTTTTGAGCACATCATCACAGGGATGCTGCAAAGGTCAAAACTCCGAAAAACAAGCGTAAGTCACATTTTTCAGTGCCGCTGTAATTTTGAATGGCCACTAAAAGAATTGTTGTAAGTTGAGGACTACCTTTAATCAGAGAATCTGAAGCCAACTCCTATAAAGAGAGAACAAAGAATCTGAGTATGAATAGAATAGAATAACAGAGTTGGAAGGGATCTTGGAGATCTTCTAGTCTAACCCTCTGTTCAGGCAGGAAACCCTCTACCATTTCAGACAAATGGTTATCCAATATTTTTTAAAAAACTTCCAGTGCTGGAGCATTCACAACTTCTGGAGGCGAGTTGTTCCATTGATTAATTGTTCTCACTGTCAGGAAATTACTCCTTAATTCTAGGTTGCTTCTCTCCTTGATTAGTTTCCATCCAATCCTTCTCGTCCTGTCTTCAGGTGCTTTGGAGAATAGCTTAACTGTCTCTTCTTTGGGGTAGCCCCTCAGATATTGGAAGACTGCTATCCTGTCTCCCCTGGTCCTTCTCTTCGCTAGACTAGCCAGGCCCAGTTCCTGCAACCGTTCTTTGTATGTTTTAGTCTCCAGTCCCCTAATCATCCTGGTTGCTCTTCTCTGCACTCTTTCTAGAGTCTCAACATCTTTTTTATAGTGTGATGACCAAAACTGGATGCAGAACTCTAGGTGTGGTCTTGCTAAGGCTTTATAGAGGGGTATTAGTACCTCCCTTGATCTCTATTGTATCCCTCTGTTAATGCAACTTAGGATTGCATTGGCTTTTTTGGCTGCTGCTGCACACGGCTGGCTCCTATTTAGCTGGTTGTCCACTAAGACTCCAAGGTCCCTCTCACATCTTTGCTTAGCTTTGAGGAAATACATTGGAGAGGAGACACAGTAGTCCTCTTCAAGACCTGTTCCCTCTGATCTCAGAGGGAAGTACAGATGGAACCTCTAGATGTGAACGCTTCCGTTCATGACTAATTTGGGTGACAGCCAAAGGTTTTTACCTGTGGTCGTGAGCAGGTGCTCGGGCTTTTGCTGTTTCTCGCCGATTTCCCCTTCTTCACCACACCATTCCTCCCCCCTGCAAATGTGCTTCCAGGGATGTCAAAATCAGGTGACAACTGACTTCCGGTTTGTTCCTCGTTGGAGTCGGAGCAGAATCTGGGTTTCGCCCAAACTCACTTGCTGGAGGGTCCCGATTGGGACCAGAACCACCCTCATATTATCTACATGTGGTGGACACCTAGAGACAGTTAGATAAGTGCTAATGGCACTCAGAGGGGTTGGGCTGAGTTCATTCAGGGCTACGTAGAGATTCTAGGCTAATCCTTCTTTTAACTCTGCCATCAGGTTCTGCCATTCCTTCCCCTATAACTGTGTTGGCGAACCTGTGGTGTGCGTGCCAGGAGTAGCATGCAGAGCCACTTCTGTCGGCATGAGAGAGGTCGCCCGGAAGAGCCTCACTGTGCCGCCACGCAACAGCTGATTGTTGTGTATGTGCAGGGCGTGCATGTGCAGGGGCATGCATGTGCAGGGGGCGGGGGTGCATGGGAGATGCAAGCAGATGCACAGAAATGTGCAGTGCATGTGGGGGCATCGTACGCACATGTGCAGAGGACGTGGGGGGCGGGTGTCAGCACACTTTGCCATCATGGGAGCCAAAAAAGGTTAGCCACCACTGCCCTATAACATGGTCTTAATCAGTGGTGGGATTCAAAAAATTTTTACTACTGGTTTTGTGGGCATGACTTGGTGGCTTGGTGGGCGTAGAAAGGAAAGGATACTGCAAAATCTCCATTCCCTCCCCACCCCACTACCCTGCTTTCCAGCTCCATTCTCCTGTGCAGGGCAACCAAAGAAGACCCAGCTGATCAGCTGGGACTCAATGGGAGGCCGAGAAGAGATGGGGGCGGGCAAGTCAGAGGTGGCATTTGCCGGTTCTCTGAACTACTCAAAATTTCCACTACTGGTTCTCCAGAACAGGTCAGAACCTGCTGAATACCACCTCTGGTTTTAATGCTAGCTATTATAGAACAACAGATTCTGGTTCATTGTTGGAAGAGGTTTGTTTACTCATTGATTAAACTTATGTGCTATTCTTCTCTCTGATAAGGTTGTTCTGGGTAGCTTGCAAGCAGCAAAACTTAAATATAATAACAATTAACATTAAGAAAAGCACTATGAAGAAAAAGTAGAACCAGAGACAGATGGCTTAGGATGTGAACCTTTTATTCCTCCAGTGTGGGTCAACCCCTCCAGTAGAGAGCATTCCCCTATGTGAGGGGGAGGGTGAAGGCAACAGGTAAAAACAGGTTTTGATGTTCTTCTGAAGGCCAAAGAGTGGTAGCAGTTCTCACCTCCAGTGGCAGAATGTTCCACTGGGAAGAAAAGCCTGTTCTCCTTGACACTTCTTGACCCAGAATTCTTGACAAGGTGGGATAGACAACATGATGGAATGAGTGGGGTAGGCCATTGATGGCTCCTCAGATATTCTGGACACATGCCATGTAGGGGTTTAAAGGGTTTAAAGACAGGGATGGGATTCAAAAATTTTAACAACCGGTTCTTTGGGCAAGGTTTGGTGGTCATGTGACTGAGTGGACTTTGAATGGTCACTCCACACAAGGAAAGTACCAGCAAAAGAGGGGAAAATAACTCCAGAGAAGTTCCTGAGACAGAAAGTCCAGTCCTGCCAAGAATGCAATAAGGGTTAATGGAGAGGCAGTTTCTGTAAGCAACACCAGAATGTTTCCTTCCTGCCTTCCTTACAGGATTAGGCCAGTCATTTCTTCTAACAACTGGTTCTCCGAACTGTTTAGAATGTTAACAATCAGTTCTAGCGAATAGGTGTGAACCTGTAGAATCCCCCCCACCCCTTTAAAGAGGTTTAAACCGACACTGGACAGTCACTTATCTGCAATGGTATAGGGCAGTGATGGCTGATCTTTTCGGCACTGAGTGCCCAAAGTGCATGCGCAGCCCCAAAATGCAATGCGGTGCATCCCCCATGCATGCGCCTGTCCCCATGCCTGCATGCACGTCCCCTGCACATGCACACCACCCCCACACATGCATGTACATCCCCTGAGCATGCACGGCAGAGACCCAAAGACCAGTTGGCCGACAGGAGACGCACACGGCAGAGCTGAGTTGTGGAGATGGCTAGCGTGCCCACAGAGATAGTTCTTCATGCCACCTGCGGCACGCATGCCATAGGTTTGCCATCATGGGGATAGGGTCTCCTGCTTGAGCAGAGGGGTTGGACTAGAAGACCTCCAAAGTCCCATCCTACTTTGTTATTCTATGTTCTAAGAACTGACAACTTTTCCCGGCTATCCTAAGGGATTTTTCAGTTAAGGAAAATTTTGAACCAGGGCTTTGTCTGTCTATTCATTTTACTCCTAATTTGCCAAGAAAAAAGTTAATAAACAAAGCAAAACAAAATATTCATTTTAGATTTGGTTCCTGTCAAATGAATAAGTAAGCAGGGAATCCAGATGTTTGTGTTAAAGAATTATAGTTTGCTGATTCATATTGCAAATCTTGGTAATTAAATACACAGAGATTCCATTCACTGAATAGCCCCACTTCACAGGATAAAATCCTAACTCTTCCTCTCTTTCTCCTTATTTGTTTAGCTCTCCTATTTTTTTCTAAACTCTAATTTAGAATGCAATCCAGGATTACAAGATCTAGGGTCAGGGAGTCACTTTGCTGCTGGGAGCTGTAATTGATTCAAATTTAGGATTTCAGGGAACCCCAAAATATCTATACCTGTACATCTACACCTATATCTGTATCCATATCCATCATCTGTCTGTCTGTCTGTCTGTCTGTCTGTCTGTCTGTCTGTCTGTCTGTCTGTCTAGCTACCTATCATCCATCCATATCTATCTATCTATCTATCTATCTATCTATCTATCTATCTATCTATCTATCTATCTATCTATCTATCTATATTATAATCATCTTTCTTCATTTATCTATCATCCAGCCATAATTTATCTGTTGTTATATATTATCTGTCTACCTACATCCATCCATCCACCCATCCACCCATCCATCCATCCATCCATCCATCCATCCATCCACCTACCTACCTATCTATCTATCTATCTATCTATCTATCTATCTATCTATCTATCTATCTATCTATCTATCTATTTATCCATCCATCTATTATAATAACCTTTCTTCATTTATCTATCATCCAGCCATCATTTATCTGTTGTTATATATTATCTGCCTACATCCATCCATCCATCCATTTATCTATCCATCACCCATATCTATCTATCTATCTATCTATCTATCTATCTATCTATCTATTATATTATAATCATCTTTCTTCATTTATCTGTCATCCAGCTATCAGTTATCTGTTCTTATATATTATCTGTCTACCTACATCTATCTGTCTGTCTGCCTGTCTCTGTCTGTCTGTCTGTCTGTCTGTCTGTCTATCCATCCATCATCCATATCTATCTATCCATCATCCATATCTATCTGTCTATCTATCTATCTATCTATCTATCTATCTATCTATCTATCTATCTATCTATCTATCATCTATCTATGTATCTATCATCCATATTTATGTATCCACCATCCATATCTATCTATCTGTCTGTCTGTCTGTCTGTCTGTCTGTCTGTCTGTCTGTCTGTCTATCTATCATCTATCTATCATCTATCAATCTATCTAATCTACAGGTGAAACTCAAAAAATTAGAATATCATGCAAAAGTTCATTTATTTCAGTAATGCAACTTAAAAGGTGAACCTAATATATGAGATAGACTCATTACATGCAAAGCAAGATAGTTCAAGCTGTGATGTGTCATAATTGAGATGATTAGGGCTTATAGCTCATGAAAACCCCAAATCCACAATCTCAGAAAATTAGAATATTGTGAAATGGTTCAATAATCGAGGCTCAAAGTGTCCCATTCTAATCAGCTAATTAAGCTATAACACCTGCAAAGGGTTCCTGAACCCTTAAATGGTCTCCCAGTCAGGTTCAGTAGGAATCACAATCATGGGAAAGACTGACAGTTGTGCAGAAAACCATCATTAACACCCTCCATAAGGAGGGAAAGCCTAGAAGTTGGATGTTCCCAAAGTGCTGTATCAAAGCACATTAACAGAAAGTTATGTGGAAGGGAAAAGTGTGGAAGAAAAAGGTGCACAAGTAGCAGGGATGACCGCAGCCTGGAGAGGATTGTCAGGAAAAGGCCATTCAAAAGTGTTGGGGACTTTCACAAGAAATGGACTGAGGCTGGAGTCAGTGCATCAAGAGCCACCACACACAGACAGATCCTGGACATGGGCTCCAAATATCGTATTCCTCTTGTCAAGTCACTCCTGAACAACAAACGTCAGAAGCATCTTACCTGAGCTAAAGAAAAACAGAACTGGTCTGTTGCTCAGTGGTCCAAAGTCCTTTTTTCTGATGAGAGCAACTTTTGCATCTTATTTGGAAACCAAGGACCTAGAGTCTGGAGGAAGAATGGAGAGCCACACACCACAAGATGCTTGAAGTCCAGTGTGAAGTTTCCATAGTCTGTGTTGATTTGGGGAGCCATGTCATCTGCTGGTGTTGGTCCACTGTGCTTCATTACGTCCAGGGTCAACGCAGCCGTCTACTAGGAAATTTTGGAGCATTTCATGCTTCCTTCCACAGATGAGCTTTATGGGGATGCTGACTTCATTTTCCAGCAAGACTTGGCACCTGCCCACACTGCCAAAAGCACTAAAACCTGGTTCAATGACTGTGGGATTACTGTGCTTGATCGGCCAGCAAACCCACTGGACCTTAACCCCATAGAGAATCTATGGGGCATTGCCAAGAGAAAGGTGAGAGACATGAGAGCAAACAATGCAGAAGAGCTGAAGGCCGCTATTGAAACATCCTGGCCTTCCATAACACCTCAGCTGTGCCACAGGCTGATAGCTTCCATGCCACGCCACATTGAGGCAGTCATTGCTGCAAAAGGGGCCCAAACCAAGTACTGAGTACATAATCATGCTTGTACTTTTCAGAGATCCGATATTGTTCTATGTACAATCCTTGTTTTATTGATTGCATGTAATATTCTAATTTTCTGAGATTGTGGATTTGGGGTTTTCATGAGCTGTAAGCCATATTACAATTATGACAAATCATGGCTTGCACTATCTTGCATTGTATGTAATGAGTCTGTCTCATATATTAGTTTCACCTTTTAAGTTGCATTACTGAAATAAATGAACTTTTGCATGATATTCTAACTTTTTGAGTTTCACCTGTATTCATCCATCCATCTATCCTCTCTCTCTCTCTCTCTCTCTCTCCCCCACCCCCTTCAAATTTGCCTGAAATGATATTTTTGCTTGAATAAAGTAGCTGGACCAAAAGACCTCCAAGGTCTCTTCCAACTCTGTTATTCTGTATTGTGTTATTTTTGGCGGGTAATCCCTTCACTTTTTCTTCCTAAGAGATCCTAGTGTGAGGAGACAATCTTTAACGCAAGATGATTGGCTTTAAAGATTGTAGTCTGTACCCTTGTGTTGTATTTGGAACTAAATTTGGAATATGTGAAGCTGAATACTTGAAAGAATACTACACCTCAAACTCTAGAAAGCTAAGTTTTAGACCAATTTTAACTTCCGGTCTGAAACGGTTGCGCTACACAGAGTACTCTATGGTCATCTGAACAGGAGGTGACAAGGACCCAGGCCTTCTGGCATGGTGACAACTTCCAGAAATGGTCTCACACCATCTAGCATAAAAAAAAGATGCTTCAACTTGACCTGGATATCTAAAATGGTTCTTCAAGGACCCGCTGAAATGTTTTTGCGAAGTGCTCTCCGCTGTTTGGATGGCTCTTATCCATCCATTCTACATCCATCTAAAGGCTTATTTGGCATACTTGGCACACGCTCAGCAATTTAAAGTCCACCCCCCCATCTCTACAAATGAAGAGCAAATTAGCTCTGCCAAGAATCTATAAAAATAACCTTTTTATTTCCTGAAGACGCCCGCACTTGTAAATGCCGCGCTTCACGCCGAAGCCTTGAATCTAAACAATATCTGCTAAATGATGGGATGAGAAAAGGGTGGGTGTAAGGGAGAGAAGGGCGAAAGCAACGCAATTGCTATCAATCCCATTCACGCTGGCAGAATGTCTCTAATAGCAGGAGACGCTTACGAGTCATAAATTATCCTTTTTATAAACGGCGCTCTTGGCGTTGGTTTTCAATGGGCCGCATACAGCAGCAGCATTTCTAAATAGCTTGAACGGATCAAGTAGGCCAGGAGAAGAATTTCAGTTTGTTGAAATGCGAACAGGTCTTATTACATTTTTTGTTTAATATTTACAGTAATTCCGTCTTTCATTTCAGCTGTGTGGCGACTGGCTACATATATCTTGTGCTAACAATTATAATTAATACTTTTCTTACCAATATAACAATAAACACATTTTCTTACAACTATTATTTAATATATCTATTATTATTTTTTAACAATCTTAACTTATTGCTCTATATATTTCATCTATTCTGTTTTAATTTGTTTTATTTTCCAACCATTGATAAAATAAATCCCATACCATATAATATTCCATTTCTTCTTTTTCTTTAATTGCCAGTGTTAGTCTATTCATTTCTGCACATTCAATTATTTTCTCAATTACTTTTCCCTCTTCCAGGATCTTATCACTCTTCCACTTCTGAGCAAATACAATTCTAGCTTCTGTTAATACATGTATGATTAAATATGCTTTTTCTTTGCTGTAACCTTCAGGAACCACCCCTAATAAAAAATATTTCAGGTTTCAAATCTATGTGTTGTTTTATCATTTTTTCCAACCATGTGTGTATTTTTGTCCAATATCTTTTAGCTTTTGTACAAGACCACCACCTATGGAGATATGTTTCAGGTGGAAATGTGAACAGGTTAACTGAGTGTCCCAAAGGTTGATTTTCCAAGCTGGACTTCCTCTGTTTTGTTTTGCTCTTAGATTATTTGATTTAATTCTTGTGGGTTTTTAAAAAACTCTTTCTTGCCCTTCTTTTGGAAAAGCATCATTGAGACAACCATGATCTGGTTGCTTGGGAATCAATCCATGTTACTCTTTGAGCTTGGTTGCTTTCTTGTAGACCTTTCATTACCCAAGCTAGAGTAACATCATCAGATGTTGTCTGAGAATCTCCATAGAGAGGTTTGCAGAATGTGAGCTGATCTGCTGTTCAGAGGTTGTATTCAGCTGGTTCCGACTGATTCTGGTGCACCAATAGACTAGTTCTGGGTACTGGCAAATACACCTCTGACTGGCCCCACCCCCGTTCTATTTTCTGCCTCCTGAGTCCCAGATGATTGGCTGGGTCTTCTTTTGCTGCCCTGCACAGGAGAACGGAGCTGGAAAGCAGGTTAGTGGAGTGGGAAGGGAATGGGGATTTTGCATAACCTTTGCCCATGGGTGGGGTGGGAATGGAGATTTTACAGTACCCTTCCTCTGCCATGCCCACAAAGCCACGCCCACAAAGCCACACCCACAAAACCGGTAGTTAAAATGTTTGAATCTCACCACTGATCTCTGATTGGCCCCACCCACCCGCACCCGCCAGTAGCTCTCCTATATTCCCTTGTTTTTTAGCTCAGCTGATTCGCGCAGCAGAACGGATTGCCACGCCTCAGCTGATCTAAAAAAAACAGCTCAGCTTATCAGCGTTGACAGAAGTCCGTCTTTGAGCACTCAGTGCGCACATGCATAGAACCGCACATAGAACTGGCAGAAAACAATTTGGAAACCCACCACTGCTGCTTTTTTAACGTAAATGTGGTTCAAAGAGTAAGGAAGAGAGATAGATCAAGCCACCTTGGGTTTATGGAAGTGGGATGGGAGATCCACTCTTTGTGCTTCTTTGTTTATTCCAGGAATAATCAGAATGTGCCCACCTGATCAGCCCTCGACGGATACGTAATGGTTAGAGCTTTCCACTCATTGGCCTTCTGGTATTTTGAGGTTGCAGTGTGGATCTTGGGGATGTCTTGGCATTGAGGCAAGATCAGAGATGTGAAATAAATATTGTCCTTGCTCCCTTCTCTCACAGAGACACATAGAATGAAAGAGAGCCACACAAAGTCCCCCAATTGATTGACATGGCTTTGCATACAGTGTCATTGTTCATTGTTCAATGTTAATTTTAAGTTGCACCCCCCCCCCCCCATCACATCATTCAAAGCAATTGGCCCAGTGAACATGTTACCTTCCTGTTTAGGGAAGCTGCAGGATTACATCCTTTATGACACTACAATTTGCCAGTGAGTTGTTGTTGTTGTTGTTGTTGTTGTTGTTGTTGTTGTTGTTCTTCTTCTTCTTCTTCTTCTTCTTCTTCTTCTTCTTCTTCTTCTTCTTCTTCTTCTTCTTCTTCTTCTTCTTCTTCTTCTTCTTCTTCTTCTTCTTCTTCTTCTTCTTCTCCCCTTCCTCTTCCTCTTCTTCTTCTTCTTCCTCTTCCTCTTCATCTTCCTCTTCCTCTTCCTCTTCCTCTTCTTCTTCTTCTTCTTCTCCTTCTCCTTCTCCTTCTCCTTCTCCTTCTCCTTCTCCTTCTTCCTCCTCTTCCCCTCCCCCCCTTCTCCTCCTCCTTCCTGCTTTGAGTGTTGAAGGAGATACAGGATTGTGGTTCCTGCACTTCTGGCAGCATCAACCATTGTGGTTTGGTGCTCTTGTCGTGTGTCTTTGATGTAGTCTCTCCATCTTCTTCTGGGTCTGCCTCGTGCTCTTTGACATTTTCTTCTTTTTGCATCTGCCTTGTATGGTATAGAACCCCACGGCATCCTCTCCAGGTGAGCAGACCACTTATAACTCGCCCTATTTTTGTATCTAGTGCAAGATTGGTTCTGTGCCAATTCTTTCCGTTTCTCTTACCCTTTCAGTCAGCGGGTAGGGAGCAGAAATCGCTTCATATGATTCATTTTAACAAGCAGCAAACGAGTCAAGGACCATCTGTTGTAAAAGAAATGAAATGCTGGGCTTTCCTCGGCACACACAGACACATTTTCTCACAATTCTACCCCCATCACCTGTGGGATCATCAAGTTCTATCAATGCTACGTTAACACACAAGTTTTGGCTCTTCGAGGAGACCTTCCACCCACTGCTTTCTTCTGATCTAATTTGGTTTGTGTTTCCATAATTTCTCCCTACTGCTGAGATTCAGGTTGTGATGATTGTTGTTCCAAACACTTTGACATGTTGCTTCGTTTAGTTTTTTTTTTGGGGGGGATTACACCAAACATTCTTTCCTAGGGAAAGAAAAATAGCTTCCGAAGTAGACCAGCTGGTCTCACTTGACCCCAAATAGGATGGTGGTGGCCAGGCCATCATGTTTGCTAAGGATAGGAATTCAAAGATAGACATGTGGTTGGGTGACGGAGTTCACCAGCCAGAAGCAGCCTTGCGAAGGAAAACAAAAACTGATGGGAACTGTTCAAGGTGGTTACAAAGGTCTGCGGATTAGGCTTGTAGGCTGAGCTGAGCACCCAATTAAAACTGGCATTGTTAATTAGATTTGTGCACAAATGTCTTTCAAGCCATCTCTGCCAATTTTATGAGTAGAGAAACTGGATAGCTTGATTTAGCTGAATTGCTATGAAATGGTATAGTGTCTCCTGCTTGAGCAAGGGGCTGGAGTAGAGGACCTCCAAGGGTCTCTTCCAACTCTGTTATTCTGTAAGAGCAGGTAGAACCGGGAGTGGAGCAGCGTTAAACAAGGTTAATTTCAGGGGAAAGGATCAGGACCTTGTGTTAAGTTGCAGTACAGAAGATTTATTCAAGCTGGCAACGCAAGAATCTAGTCAATTAGTGGGGTCAGCACTAAATTAATGTTTAGATAAAGGTTGACAAAAATTCAGGAGGGGTTACGCTTAGACTGCTTGTGGCAACATAAGGACTCTAAGCTGATGACACATTTAACTCTGCCCCGCGCCAGCTCTGTCTGCTCTACATTTACTCAAAAAAGAGAACTAATTTCACAAACGTTTTTCGAACCAGGACTCCTCTTTATAATTGGGTAAGGACTATTGTTACTAAAATAGTTCCTTGGGAGCACTTCTCTTACACACACACACACACACACACACACACACTAAGAGAAGTACTCCCAAGGTGCTCATCTATCTATCTATCTATCTATCTATCTATCTATCTATCTATCTATCTATCTATCCATCCATCCCTCTCTCTCTCTCTCTCTCTCTCTCTCTCTCTCTCTCTCTCTCTCTCTCTCTCTCTCTCTCTGTATCTATCTATCTATCTATCTATCTATCTATCTATCTATCTATCTATCTATCTATCTATCCATCCATCCATCTATCTCTGTCTATCTGTCTATCTATCTATCTATCTATCTATCTATCTATCTATCTATCTATCCATGTTTGCAAAGTCGTTAAAGTCATTGCAGGCTAACCCACTGCCTGAAGTTAGATCCCGACTGGCTCAAGATTCACTCAGCCTTCAATCCTTCCTAGGTGGGTAAAATGAGGACCCAGATTGTTTGGGGCAATAGGCTGATTCTGTAAACCACTTAGAGAAGGCTTTAAAGCACTGTGAAGTGGTATATAAGTGCTATTGCTATATTAATCAACTTATATTGCAACCCAATTATAAAACCTTCTATTAAAAATGAGTATGAGAAACTGGATAAATGATTTGTACAAAAAAAAAAAAATCAGTCTGATGGATTCCTGTCCAAAAAATTTAGACGTAATAGTCGAAATAATTATTCAAGGTTCATCCCCAAAGAACAGATGAAGTCTATTGCTTCAGTAGTAGTCTGGCCAATTAGCATAATTTACGCCATTTGGATGATTACTTAATTGGCTTATTTGCATGCATTTAAGTATGCATAAATAATGCCAATGACAAAGTGACATAAAGGATGAAATGTTATCAATTATGTCATTTTTTTTCCCACAACACAAAACGATTGGATTTTGTTCTTTACATAAATTTGGATTTAACAGATGCTTGGATTCAATGGACACGTCTTTCTCCTTTCTGGTCTGTAAAAATGTTACACTGAGTTACAGTGTAAAGGAAAACTGAGCTTTCACAGTAAGCCTCTGACTATCTGATCACAACATGTAAGCACCCCACACCAGGGGTGGGATTCTAATAGTTCGGACCATTTCTATAGAACTGGTTGTTACGATTCTGCGCAGTTCGGAGAACCGGCAAATCGCACCACTAGCTGGCCCCTCCCCTCCCCACCCACCCCACCCAGGAGGCTTCCCTGAGGCCCAATCAGAGGGTTGGGGGAGGGAGAAGTGGCCTGAGAGCAGAGCTGAACCTTCCTTAGGATTGAAGCTTCTATTTTATAGTGCAGACTCAGGCAGCAGATTGCAGAAAGGTGGATCTCTGAGTGAAGCTGTGATTCTGCAAGCAGCTCAATCTACCTGCCTGCTTGGCCTCATTTTGGGTAAAAGTTGCTCTTTTTTAAAAAAATAAAAAATTCTATCTTTACATATATATTTATAATGTTTACATACAAGCCATGCCCACCAACCCACACCCACACTCTGTTAAGACATTTGAATCACACCCCTGCCCCACACTCTACCTGTGGCTTGCTTATTTTGCAAGGAATTATTACAGCAGGATTTTTTGGGGGTGGAGGGAGAGATGGTGAATTGATGACATCTCTGTGAAAGCAGAGCTGATGTCTACAGTAAAGACTGAATTGCTGGAGAGTTGACCAGTTCTTTGGAATGCCTCTGGAGAATGAGAGAACAGGGGATCACCCACATGTGCTCCGGACAGCTTTTCTCCAGCTTTTTGGTCTACTGTAATTGGATTTTGGAGACATATTACTAGAGGTGTTATTCAGCAGGTTCTGACCAGTTCTGGAGAACCGGTAGCAGAAATTTTGAGTAGTTCGGAGAACCGGCAAATGGTGGCCCCACTCCTATCTATTCTCTGCCTCCCAGGTCCAAGCTGATTAGCTGGGTCTTCTTTTGTTGCCCTGCACAGGAGAACGGAGCTGGAAAGCAGGTTAGTGGGGTGAGGAGCAGTGGTGGGATTCAAAATTTTTTACCACCCATTTGATGGGGGTGGCATGGTGGGCGCGCTTTGCGTGCATGCACCCACTTTGCATGTCCACCCACCGAACACACACTTTGCACAGGTGCAGAGGCATTTGCACAGGCACAGAGGAGTTCCAACTCACCTCCTGCAACCCTAAACTCTCCCAGTCGCCTCAGCAGCTGCCACACAAAGTAGCTGCACTTCAAACTTTCAAAAAATTTAGGATTGCATTAGCTTTTTATCAGTAGTGTGCAGCAGCAGCCAAAAAAGCTAATGAAATCCTGAGTTGTATTAACAGAGGGATACAGTCGAAATCAAGTGAGGTAATAATACCACTCTACAAAGCCTTAGTAAAACCACAACTAGAGTACTGCATCCAGTTTTCGTCACCACACTATAAAAAGGATGTTGAGTGCAGAATGCAGAGTGCAGAGAAGAACAACCAGGAGGATTAGGGGACTGGAGACTAAACATATGAAGAAGGGTTGCAGGAACTGGGCATGGCTGGTCTAGTGAGGAGAAGGACCAGGGGTGACAGGAGAGCAGTCTTCCAATATTTGTGGGGCTGCCACAGAGAGGAGGAAGGGGTCAAGCTATTTTCTAAAGCACCTGAAGGCCAGACAAGGAATAGCGGCTGGAAACTAAACAAGGAGAGATTTAACCTGGAAACAAGGAGAAACTTTCTGACAGTGAGAACAATCAACCCATGGAACAGAATTTGCCCTTGGAAGTTGTGGGAGCTTCATCACTTGAGACTTTCAAGAAGAGATTGGACTGCCATTTGTCAGAAATGGTGAAGGGTCTCCCTCTTGGGTGGGGGGTTGGACTAGATGACCTACAAGGTCCCTTCCAACTCTGATTATCTGTTATCAAAAGCAGGGAATAAAGGTGAGCATGGGAGCCCAGGAGGACGGACGGGCCCAACAGCAGAGTGGCAGAGAGAATTGGTTCGGTCTCTGCTGCTCAATGATGCTACCGGCTCGGCAGAACCAGGCCAAACCGGTGGAATACCATCACTGGTGGGGAGGAAATGGGGATTTTGCAGTAACCTTCCCTCAGGAGTGGGGAGGGAATGGAAATTTTACAGTATCCTTCCCCTGCCACGCCCAACCAGCCACACCTACCAAGCCACAGCATGCCTACCAAGCCCCCAGAACAGGTAGTAAATTTTTTTTTGATCCCACCACTCTTATTCCGGAGCTATCGCCTTGCAAAGATTTCCTTTCCAAATAGAAAAGTCCCCCATCCACCCCAAATTATAGACAATCCTATTCTTATTGGCCTTTTGGAGAGCTGTGTAGGGCTGGCTCTTTTCACAGGCACTAGGGTTAGTTTATAACCTCCAGCATAGATATACGGCATGTGTTTTTTGTTTTGCTTTTAACGACAGGTCCTTGATCCAAATGTGTATATGTTGATTTTATCACTGAGGCCACATTTAGAATACTGCATCCAGTTCTGTTAACCCCAATCAGCCTCTTTTAATGACCCCATAATCCCTTGCGGGGTGGAGTCAGGGCAACTGAATAGAGCGAAGTGATTACTGGCCGGATGCTCTTCCTGTCACCAATGCGGAGTTCTATTCAGCAGATATATTCTCATCGCGCCCGGAGAGAGAAATATCTGCCTCTGCCTAGGACCGAACTCACAGCCTCCTGATTGTGAGGCGAGAGCTGCACCTCTAGGCCACCACACAGCCCAGTTCTGCTAACCACAATAACAAAAAGGAAAGAGTGCGGAGAAGAGCTACGAAGATGATTAAAATCTCAGGGAAAGGGTGAGGAGTCTAAATCATACAAAGAATGGCTAAGGGAACTAGGTATGTTTACTCCAATGAAGAGAAGGTTCAGGGGAGACATGATAGCAGCCTTGAAAGGGCTTTCGCGGAGAAGAGGGCAACAATTTATTCTCCAAAGCACCTGAGGGCAGGACAAGAAGCAACGGGTCAAAGTTCATCAGAGAGAGATCCAACCTGGAACGAAGGAGGAATTTCTTCACAGTGAGAATGATCAATTGAATAACTTCTCTCCTGGAGGCGTGGATGTCCCAAAGGTGCTCTTTCAGGAGGCAACTGGACTTTCTGTTTTTTTCTTTGAAGACATTTCACTTCTCATCTAAGAAGCTTCTTCAGCTCTGACTGGATGGTGAGGAATGGAAGGATTATTTGACCTGGACGACCGAGAATCTCTATAGATATTTAGCTAAAGCAGGATTGGAACTCACCATCTCCTAGTGATTGGTCCAAGCCAGCTTTCATGGCTTAATCAGGATTAGAATTCACCATCTCCTGATTTCTAACCTAGCGCCTTAACCACTAGGACCAACTTGCAATCACATTGGTAAAATAATTCCTTGGATGCTTGCAATCTCCAGTGCTTATATCTGGGCAATTTTACAGAACAACACAGAACTACATTGCAAAAACATAACATTTACTATGTCAATCAATTTCTAAAACATTTGTAATCAGGGATTTATTTATTTTTGCATTAATTCCATTTTCCTTTTGGACTATTTTGACTTCCTGCAGATTCTGGTGGTGGAGAATGTCTGTTAGGGATACACCCTAGCAGAATCTGCACGGCAGTCAGGCAGGCAGGCAAAATATGTGAGATAAACGTTTTTGTAGCTTACACTCAGTAAAACACATATACTGTGTTAAATAGTTTATTCCAGTAATAATTTTAGCATAGTCAAAAACAATCCATATATCATTCACTAGTTCAGTCCATCCGGGGATTATTCAGTTGCAAAGTCCAGTGTCGAAAAAGAGGTCAGTAAACTTACAAATATCAGTCCAGTAATATATCTCCTCGCAGTAGAGATATGAAGAAGTCAAACCTCCTTTATTCCTTCAGCATTCAGCAACTCAGCAGTAGGGAAACACGCAGTTAACAAACCATCAATCCATCAAACCAGCAATCGTCAGCAATACAGCAGGTTCTCTTGCTCCCTCTTATGACGGTTTCACACCGCACCCAAAATTACATGCTTTGCAGTTTAAAGTGACACACACTTAAACTTACTAACATAGTTTATATATATTATTTTACCCAAACTACGTTAGATAACCTTGTTATTCCTTACAATGTCTGTGAGACTTCAAATTAACTCCGAGTGATGCTTTTAAGGGACATTTTAATGGTCCTCTCGCTCCCGAATTTTTGAATTATATCTATAAAATCCTTCCAATGCTTGATTCTACACACTCGGTAAAATCATTTTTTCCCCTTTCGGGTTCAATCTGAGTAATAACATTCTTCTCTTTTCTCCCATTTCCTAAACATGTAATTTATCTAATAAAATAATTGTTATTAATGCTGCTGATATTATTATTTTATGTCGCTGTTCATTTTCTTGCTTCTGGGTAGTATTTTAAATCATATTAATTTTCATTAGAGTTGCTAATTAGCAAGCAGTTATAAGGCTTTAATAATTTTGTGATGCCGTGCCTTTTTTTATTGGGTGCTTCATTAATTTCGATCAGCATGTAATCAGCTACGTAACTCAACTCTTCAGCTAAAAAATTCCCTTTTCCCAGACAGATCGCTTAGATAGCTGTTTGTGCATAAAAGGAAGCTAGAGAGAGTTGAACTAAATCCACGAACCCAATCATTTTGCTGCAGTTTTTGTTCCTAAAATAGAATTTCAGCACAATAGAACAAGGAAATATCCCACACTCTATTTTATTCTTTTTAATTAGCTAAGAAAACTCACTGAATAACAATTTCAATCTGCTTCAGGCCAGGATGCAAGAATAGGGTTGCTCTGTTGCTGTGATGACCCAGGGTGTGGCACAAAGGCAACACAGTCAAATAAGCAAGAAGAGTCCTTTTAATACCTCCAACTTTGCCCCCAATGTCCAGATTAACTTCGGCTGAAGAAAAAAACTCTCCCAAGAATAGTCTTTAAGTGGAGGAAATTCAGTCTGAAAACAAAGTACATACAAACTGTAAACAAAAATCCACACAAACCACGCTGCAGCAATTAACTTGAGAGGGCAGGAGAAGGAATTGCAGACTTGAAAGCATGGCAAAACTCACACAGTTGGGAAGACCCAGATAAGTCTTGACAATAACAGATAACTCACAAGTTGCTGTGCGCAGCTTTCCTTTTTAAACACTGTGCTCCCAGCTGCAGATAATGAAGGGAATCAGGGCCCTTTCCTCCCCTGTAAACCATGCAACTCACGTTGCTCCCTTTTCTGTTCCTCCCTGGGACTGGGTCTTCCTCTGAATTCCCTCTCCCTTGCTCTACCTCTCCCCTGCTCTGCCCAGCCAGACTTTGCCCTTCCCCAGTTTCTTCCACAGCCAATGGAGCCACACTGCCATTCCCTGTCAACTACTCAGCCTCCCCCTCAGAATCAGATTCTGACAGGAGCATGACAATTGTTCTTCCTGAATGTCACAACATTCCCCGCTTTACACTTTGAATAACAAGAGTTGGAAGGGACCTTGGAGGTCTTCCTGTCCAATCCCCTGCTCAGGCAGGAAATCCTATACCATTTCAGAGAAATGGTTGTCCAGTCTCTTCTTAAAAACTTCCAGTGATGGAACACCCACAACTTCTAGAGGCAAGTTGTTCCACTGGTTAATTCCTCACTGTCAGGAAATTTCTCCTTATTTCTAGGTTGCTTTTCTCTTTGGTTAGTTTCCATCCATTGCTTCTTGTCCTGCCTTAAGGTGCTTTGAAGAATAGCTTGACTCCCTCTTCTTTGTGGCAGCCCCTTGGATATTGGAAGGCTCCTATCCTGTCTCCCCAGGTCCTTCTCTTCACTAGGCTAGACATACCCAGTTCCTGCAACCTTTCTTCATATGTTTAGCCTCCAGTCCCCTAATCATCTTTGTTGCTCTTCTCTGCACTATTTCTAGAGTCTCAACATCTTTTTATGTTATGATGATTTGATCTGGATATAATGTTGGTTGGTAAAAGCACACTTGGAATATTATATCCAGTTCTGATCAGCACAATAAAAAAAAAAAGATGTTAAGACTCTGGAAGAGCAACAAGAATGATGAGAGGGACTGGAGGATGAAACATTTGAAAAACAGTTACAGGAAGTGGGCATGTCTAATCTAATGAAAAGAAGGACTAGGAGAGACATGATAGCAGTGTTCCAATATTTGAGGGGCTTTTTCCAAGTCAAGGGGTCAAGCTATTCTCCAAAGCACCCAAAGGCAAGATGAGAAGCAATGATTGGAAACCAACCAAGGAGAAAAGCAACCTAGAACTAAGGAGAACATTTCGGCAGGAGCAATCAACCAATGGAATAGCTTGCCTTCAGAAGTGGTGGGTGCTCCATCACTGCTTTCTTTCAAAAAGAGACTGGACAACCATTTATCTGAAATGGCATAGGGTATTCTGCTTGAGAAGGGGTTGGGTTAGAAGGCCCTTCAAACTCTGCTATTCTATATTCTATGTTCTAAGGAAAGAAGCATCCTAGAACTATGGAGAAATTCCCTAATGATGAAAACAGTTAATCAGTGGAACAGCTTGCCTTCAGAAGTTAGGGCTGCTCCATCACGGGGGGGCTTTTAAGAAGAGACTGGACTGCCATTTATCTGAAAAGATATAGGGTCACTTGCTTGAACAGGGAGTTGGATTAGAACACTTCCAAGATCCCTTCCGACTCTGTTATTCTGTTGTTCTAGCTTAAACTCCTGGTGGCTTAATCTACCTGTACTGAAGGAGTACATCCCCCATACCTTAGCACGTTGCATTCTCTACTAAATCTGTGAAATGCTTTCATCTCCTACAGGCGAACTGCTTAAAGTGCCATTACAATTGCTATCAGCCTGCCTTCCATTGCAGACCTGTATACTGCACGAGTCAAAAAGAGAGCTGTGAAAATATTTACAGACCCCTCACATCCCGGACATAAAGTGTTTCAATTCCTTCCCTCAAAACGACGCTATAGAGCACTGCACACTAGAACAACTAGACACAAGATCAGTTTTTTCCCGAACGCCATCACTCTGCTAAACAACTAATTCCCTCAACACTATTAAACTATTACTAAATCTGCATTACTATTATTATTAATCTTCTCATCGTTCCTATCACCCATCTCTTCCCACTTATGACTGTATGACTGTAACTTTGTCGCTTGTATCCTTATGATTTATATTGACTGTTTCCTAGTATGATTTGATTGCTTATGACTATCATTAAGTGTTGTACCTTATGATTCTTGATGAACGCATCTTTTCCTTTGTGTACGCCGAAAACATTTGCACCAAGACATATTCCTTGTGTGTCCAATCACACTTGGCCAATAAAGAATTCTATTCTATTCTATTCTGTTCTAATTCTAATTCTAATTCTAATTCTAATTCTAATTCTAATTCTAATTCTAATTCCAATTCCAATTCCAATTCCAATTCCAATTCCAATTCCAATTCCAATTAATTCTAATTCTAATTCTAATTCTAATTCTAATTCTAATTCTAACTCTAATTCTAATTCTAATTCTAATATTCTAATTCTAATTCTATAAGAAAACATTTACAGCAATCAGAATTGACCCTGAGTGGCAACAGACAGAAACATGAGTCAGGAACCAGTGGCCCAGAAAACCAGATTGTTTAGGTTTGCTGACCACATCTCAAAGGCAATATAACTAGCACGGCTGACCAAATAGGAAGGGATCAATAATGAAGTCACCTAACCTGAAAAATATGGTAAGTAAAATGCATATTTAGTTAATCATATCCTAACTGCTGCTAGAATTGTTTTGGCCCAAAATTGGAAGAATGAAGAGATACCTACAGATGAGAATGTGATTAGGAAAATGCTAGAATGTGCAGAAATGAATAGATGAACATTGGCAATTAAGGAGAAAGAGCAAACTGAATATTACATGGTATGGGATTTATTCTATCAATGGTTAAATAAAAAAAAATGGAAGTTAGAAATAGGGAAACAAAATAAAGATGAAGTGTTAAAAAGATAAGTTAATGATGACTAACATGTTGAATATTACTACATTAATATTGTATAATCAATAGGTGGAACATTACTATGTTAAATATTGAAGAATTAATATGTAACGAAGGATGTTGCAATTTTGACTATTGTTTAACAAAGATGTTTGTACCCAGACAACACACTGTTCAACTGAAGATCGATCAATTGTATTAAAAATAAAAAAAAATAATGAAGTCACCTTGCTGGCTTTATGAAAACCAATCCAACCTCATGCTTCAATTTATATTGTGTCTGCTTTTTTCTTTATCCCATTTTCTGAAATGCGGTAGGTTAAAATCGTATGAGCTGTGGTTCTGCTTTATAAATACAGATATATGGGGACAGTAAGACAGGGATGGTAGGCACGCCGGTGAGCTTATGCACACCCCCTTTAAGGACCTCTTAGGAATGGGGTGAGATCCGTGGTAGACTGAGGTTGAAGCTGTGAGGGGTTGAGGCTGTAACAACGGAGTTGGGTAGGGCGTTCCAGGTGTTGACCGACCACTCTGCTGTGTCCGAAGTCGTATTTTCTGCAATCGAGTTTGGAGCAGTTTACCTTGAGTTTGTATCGATTGTTTGCCAGAGTATTATTGTGGTTGAAGCTGAAGAAGTCGTTGACAGGCAAGGCATTGTAGCAGGCAATTTTGTGTACTATGCTTAGATCGGACTGCAGGCGGCGCAGTTCCTGATTGTCCAGGCCTGGAGGCACAGGGAATTCTATTGTGAGCGGAGGAGTGGAGTAATCTTCTCGAGAAATAACTCTGAACCCACTCAATTGTGTTAATGTCCGATATACAGTGCAGGTTCCAGGCAGACGAGCTGTATTCAAGAATTGGTCTGGCAAAGGTTTTGTATGCCCTAGTTAACAATTCAATGTTGCCGTTGTACAAATTTATGTTGTAATCTTCACGATGCCTGGCCTGTTTTAAATGTCTACAGAGATCCTCAGTCATCCAGGTCATGACTGTCATCCAGGTCATGGTGCTTTTTCAAAGACAATTGGGCTTTCTTTTTCCTTGAAGATGTTTCGCTTCTCATCCAAGAGGCTTCTTCAGTTCTAATTCTTCAACTCTGAGTCAGAACTGGAGAAGCCTCTTGGATGAGAAGCAAAATGTCTTCAAGGAAAAATAGAGTCCAGTTGTCTTTTGAAAAAGCACCTTGGGATTTTTTTAACTGAGTCAGGTTGGGCCACAACAATAACATTAAGTTAAAGCCACTTTTTGGTGATCAAGACACAAAGAAGATAGAATAATAGGGTAGGAAGGGACTTTAGAAATTTTACAGTCCAACCTTCTGTTCAAGTTCTCTGTCTGGAATGATGTAAGATCTCCTGCTTGCCCCGGGGTTGGACTAGAAGACCTCTAAGGTCCCTTCCAACCCTATTATTCTATGCTCTACACAGGGCACAATTCTATTCAGGGTGAAGAGTAGAACAAGATGAATAGATATATAGTTCCCTGTTGTTAAAACCAATGGGACCAGACCTGTACAGTTTCTTTTTTTAAAAAAGGAAAGAATATGAGGCCATTTGGGAATAACAGATGAAATGATTTAAGCAGAAACGCAGAACAATCTTTAGTGGTCACTGTAAATTATAAATATCTAAGCTGCAGTGGTGGAAGAGAAAAAGGCATTATAAGAAGGCTTTTCGGCAATGCTTTGCATTCCCGCCTTAGTAGATGTTCCTTTTTTAATCTCTCCTATTTTTTTTTCTTTTTGCATTTTTATTTTCTGAACAATATAACCCTTTCAGAAACACTTCTACCTGGTGCCCACTTGGACAGCAACATTTGGCTGATCCCCTCCTCCCCCTTCTCCTCCTCCAGAAAAGGACTCAACATTTCTCCACTCCTGTTCTTTTTTTTTTTAAAAAAAAGATATTTAGCATTCCAATCCATTTTGCATCGGCCGTAAAGAAATCTTGGCCGGGCGTTATGGCATAATTGTATCATTTCCGTACATCCCCTCCACAATCCGTGCCACTCTAAGCTCTAAGGCAGCACATTTCTGCTTTTTCTTTTTCCTTTTCTTTCTTTTTTTTTTTCCATTTGGCCTGCCCTGAATAAATCACAGAAGCGGACGTGGTTTGCCAAAAAAGGATGCTTTGTAAAATAGGTCACTCCGGGGAGCAGAAACTCTGCGGAGAGATTATTTATTTATTCATCACCCTGGTCTCTCTCTCTCTCTCCCTCCCTCTCTCTGTCTCTCTCCCCTCTCTCTGTGTCTCTCCTCCCCCCCAGTTTTGAACAGTTTGGGTCCACACCTTCCAGAAATGCAGTTGGAAAAAAGAAAAACAGTAGAAAAGGCATAGCACATCTTCAAACCAATCTTTCGTCCATTTACAATGATTATAGGCAGCCCTTGGTTTAAGGATGTCTGATGTAAGGATAAACTTGAGAAATGGACTGCCTGCTGTTAAAAATGGCAGGCTGTGTTATTCTTCTTTGACAATCTGGGTGGTTTTTTTTTACTTGTTTGGCTTGCCTGAAATTACCAATAGAAGAGAATATTTTGTGGCTCCAGGGTTGAAGTGAGGAGTCCTTGGTACTCTCTGAGCTGGGTGATTTTCTTGCAGACGTTTCATTACCCAACTAGGTAATATAATCAGTGCTTGAAGGGAATGGGGTTTGTGAAGAGGAGGAGGAGGAGGACTGTGAGGTTCTTGGTGATCTCTGAGCTAGGTGGTTTTCTTGCAGACGTTTCATTACCCAACTAGGTAATATAATCAGTGCTAGAAGGGAATGGGGTTTGTGAAGAGGAGGAGGAGGAGGACTGTGAGGTTCTTGGTGATCTCTGAGCTAGGTGGTTTTCTTGCAGAGATTTCATTACCCAACTAGGTAACATCATCAGTGCTAGAAGGGAGTGGGGTTTGTGGAAAGGAGGAGGAGGAGGAGGAGGAGTACTGAGTGCCAAACAAGTAAAGACCTGGATTGACAATTAGTTTCAGAGTCCCCTTAGAAAGTGGTATAGTGACGAAGGTGCTGATCTGGAAACCAGGCGATGATGAGTTCTAGTTCTGTCTGAGGCATGAAAGCGTCAGGCCTCAGGAACAAACAAACCATTCTTCCCAAATCCCAAAGGTGCTTTTTCAGGTGGCCACTGGACTTCCTTGTTTTTTCTCTTGAAAACCTTTCGCTTCTTATCCAAGAAACTTCTTCGGCTCTGACAAGATAGCGGGGAACGGAAGTGTCATGCCCCTGGCAGAGACTGACTCTGAGGGAAGGGAGGAACAGCCGACAGGGAGTGGAAGTGTAGCCCCGGAGATTGTGGAGGAGGCTGGGGAAGGGCAGAGGCTGGCTGAGCAGTCAGACCCAGGCCCATCCCCTCTCCATCCTAGGGCACGCAGGGAGGAGAGGATAAGGGAGAGATGTGGTTTACTCGGGAGGAGAGGGCCTTGATCCTCTTCATGGGCTGCAGCTGTGACAACTGAATAAGAGAATGGACATGCATACAGGCGAACATTGGAAACAAAGCATAGAATTAACTCTGTGGTTCCTCTCTGAGTCCTTCCCAGTGTGTGTTATTTGTGGACATCCTCCGGCCCTTATCTTGCCTGGTTTGTGTTGCTTTTTTCCCTTTCTTCTTGTAACTGTTTGTATGGGAGTTTTTTTGTCTTCCGTCAAGAATATTTGGAGCATGGAAGCAAAGTGAAGAAATAAAAGAGGCTTCACCTGTTTTCTGTGACTGTGTTTGTTTTGTATCTCACCCTGGGTCATCACAGGAAGGATTTATACTGCTTGCAGACAGCTGGTCATTTGCATCTTTTCAGAGGGTCCTTGAAGCACTTGGAGGTTTACCTGTGTCCTCAGGGTCACCTGAATGGTGCTCCCGGTTCCTGTAGTCTGCAATTTTTCCTCTGGAAATTCATTCCTACTCCCACACCATTCCAAGGGTGTTCATCCCAAATTCCGGTTGCCTCCTGAAAAAGCATGTGTGGGACAAGAGTGACCTGGATGGCTGAAAATCTCTACACACATTCTTCCCAAGGTCATTTCCACATACGGTTAGAAACCGTAGAGTCCTTAACTTATAGAAAACTTTGATTTTGGCATCACAAACATTTTGAGGTAGGTTTTTTTTGTTGTTGTTGCATAATGTAAATATTCAGTACATTAAGTTGCTGATCTACCGAGAGTGTTTAGATGAAGCCTCATTTTTACCAGCTCACAGTATGATGGACTTCGCATGTGGCAGTCCACATTATTTGCTTAATGGCGTCATTATGCAAATAGCTCAAATGACATAATAATGCCATTTCTGTAATTATGCCCTTTGCATCAATTTCCACCCCTTGCATCGATTCATGTGTGATTTGAATAAATCCTGCATCCTGCATATCATCCAAAGGCACAGGCCCTTTGACTGATAGGACGGCCTGTCTTCAAAAATGAACACCCTCACTTGTTTTAGGGTGTTAAAATGAAATTTCAGTGTAACGTTTGGATGACATTCTCCTAAGGGTGGTAATCTAAATTGCTTTGCAACATTCACAGATTAACAGATTAACAGAGTTGGAAGGGACCTTGTAGGTCATCTAGTTCAACCCCTTATCCAAGCGGGAGACCCTACACCATTTCTGGCAAATGGCAGTCCAATTTCTTCTTAAAAGTCTCAAGTGATGGTGCTCCCACAACTTCCGAGGGCAACTTCTGTTCCATTGGTTGATTATTCTCCCTGTCAGAAAGTTTCTCTTTGTTTCCAGGTTGAATCTCTCCTTCAGTTTCCATCCATTATTCCTTGTCTGGCCTTCCGGTGCTTTGGAAAACAGCTTGACCCCTTCCTCTCTGTGGCAGCCCCTTGGATATTGGAAGACCCCTATCCTGTTTCCCCTGGTCCTTCTCTTCACTAGACTAGCCAGGCCCAGTTCCTGCAACCGTTAATTTCTTTGGATTTCTTTGCTGATGGGGTAGGCTTTTATTTTGCTTTATATTTCATCCAGATGCCCTAAGCTTTATGGTCTCCCCAAGATACACAAAGAAGGAACCCCACTTAGACCAATAGTCAGCTCCGTAGGCTCACCTCTACAAAACCTAGCCAACTTTCTCGCCAAACAACTACAGCCCTATGCAAAATCCATCAACTGACATGTAAGAAACTCATTCCAGTTCATCGAGATCATAAAGAAACAAAACTTACAACCCAGCGACCTACTAGTGAGCTTCAATGTCATATCCCTCTTCACCCAAGTGCCAATAAAAGAAGCCTTGACAGCCATCCAAAACAAATACACCCCCCCACAAGCATATCCTAGATCTGACCAACCACTGCCTATCCAATACATACTTCACCTACAATGGACAAAAATACAAACAAATAGAAGGAGCACCCATGGGGTCACCCCTCTCACCTGTCATCGCAAACCTCTACATGGAACACTTTGAAACACAAGCTCTAGAAAAATATGATCACAAACCCAAACTCTGGCTCAGATACGTAGATGACACCTTCATAATCTGGCCACATGGGAAAGAAAAACTGAGCAACTTCCTCACACACCTCAACAGCCTACACCCCAAAATACAATTCACCATGGAAACAGAAGCTAACAATCAACTTCCCTTCCTAGATGTCTTAGTATACAAAAAATCCAATGGCTCCCTAGGACACACCATCTACCAGAAGAAAACACATACAAACCGCTATCTACACTCACTCTCACACCACCACCCAGCACAGATCAATTCCATAGCCGAGACACTCATCTCCAGAACAAAATGCTTAGCTGACGAACAGCACCTAAAAACCGAACTACACACTCTCACTAATGTACTAACAGCCAACGGATTCCAAAGAAAGAAGATTACCCACCTAATCCAAAAACAAACCCCAACCAAAATCCAAGACAGAGAACAAGAGAATGGCAAAGCCCTCCTCCCATATATAAAAGGCACTATAGACAAAATCAGCAAGATCCTCCAAAAACACAACATTAAAACAGCAGTCTGCACAAACAGAAAAATATCCACCATCCTAAGAAACCCTAAAGACAAAATCGAGTTAGAAAACCAAGGAGTATACGAAATCCCTTGCACCGCCTGCCCCACAATATACATTGGACAAACTAACAGAAGAATAAGTGCACGCATTGAAGAACACAAGAACTCAATCAAAAAAGAAGAACTGACCTCTTCCCTGGTCCAACACATCAAAGCCACAGGACATGAGATTGATTTTAAAAATACCAGAACTATCACCAAAACTGAACACTTCAGCAACAGAATAATCCGAGAAGCCATAGAGATAGAAAAACGCCCACACAGCATGAATAAACGAGATGATACCTCCCGCCTACCAGCCATTTGGAAACCCACCCTCATGGACAAACGAGTATCTAACATGAAGAATGACACCAGACCCACACGCACGAGGGCCACACAAGATACTACCACCACACTTCCATGTAGAAAGCAGACTCACACCCACACAGAAGATGAGACATGACCACAGACCAGAAGCTGCACCTCAGCTGCATCACTACCCACTTCAAACCCCTCCAACCCATACATGAAGCGAACTGACGCCCAACATGAAGATGTGGCATGACCACGAACACAAAGCCAAACAGCAGGATCACAGCTCACCAGCTCAAATCCCCCAGCAACTAAGACTAACCTGAGCACAACCAAGCCCCCACCTGAACAGAACACACCCCCAGCCAATCAGAACACAGCCAACCCCCAACCAAAGAGAACACATCCCCAGCCAATCAGAACACAGCCAAGCCCCCACCCAATCAAGTCAACCCCCCACTAGCAGTTAAAAGGAAGCCGCAGCTGCAATCTCACATTACTCTGAGAAGCACAAAGCCGAAGACACAAGCCTGAAGATGATGAATGAGACTTCATCAAAACGTTGGCTAGATACTTCCAACTTTACATGGGAGAAAATCCAAATAACCAAAGATCCACAAACAAATACCCGCGAAAACCTCAGAAACCAAATAGATAGATAGATAGATAGATAGATAGATAGATAGATAGATAGATAGATAGATAGATAGATAGATAGAGAGATACATAGATCTGAGAGAATATATATATATATTCTCTCTCATCTATGTATCTCTCTCTCTCTCTATCCACATACACACACACATAAACACACACACACACACAAACACACACATATACATAGGGTGGGCAACAATATAAATCTGACTAATCAATAACACAAACAAATTGATTTGGTAAAATTCATCTCTAGTGTGCCCAAACTGCTTTTCTACAGGGTTCTTTTTTTTTTGGTAATATGGCAAAGAATTTTTTTATTATTACTGCATTGGTTTAAATATCCATTTTTTTTTAAAAAAAAAATGATGCTGAATACTGCCTAGGGTTAATCCTTCATCTTTAGCAAATCTTGTCAGCAAATAAAACATTACCATGAAGGACAATTTCTCTACCAAAGCTAGATTTTTCTCCATCGTAATCGCCCCTTTTTTTCCGTCATAAATAGCTGGAGATTTCAGCTGGAGAATGTTACAACTCAGGCGTTGAAATGGTCTCTTGTTACCAAGACAGCCATAGAGAGAGAGAGAGAGAGAGAGAGAGAGAGAAAACGAGCTGAACTTGAGAAGGTTGGAAGGAGGGAGGAAAAAGAAAAGGAAAAAAAAAAAAGAACTTTATTCTTTAGAAAGTGATGCCAATGCTGGAGCTACATAATATATTTATTTCTCCTTGTGGCTGGGTAGAAAATTGCAAAAAACGCTTTGGGTGTTTCGAATACAAATGGAGATAATTAAATTTGACCTTCTCTGTTATCAGATATGATGGGAATTCCCTTTCTAGTTATAGCAATATTTGCTCCCCCCCCTCCTATTTCCTAAATGGAACACAAAGGGGATCAAACAAGAGGGGTGTGTCAAAAGTCACAACTAATCTAATTCACAGTGTTGGGCTCTCTAAGGTGGAGTTGAGAAGGAAGGAGAGAGGAATTACAGACTTAACCATTTGTGCTGCAAGCTGTCCAAGGTGCTTAAATGAGTATTTAGATTTGGCCTTATCTCCTTGGGCAGTTACTTTTCAATCTAAAGGGGAGAGGAGGAAGTCAACATACATAGTAGTTCTTCCTCCTCCTTTTCCCCCACCACCACAACAAGCCTGCGAGATGAGTTGGGCTGAGAGAGAGAGAGAGAGAGACAGAAGCTGGCCCAAAGCCTTTGAGCCTAAGGCGGGACTAGAATTCACAGTTTCCAGACCATTGGCCCAAGGTTACTTAGTGGGCTTTTGTTAGGAATGTGAGTCACCTAACAGCTGTTTGGGATGGAAATATATAAACCAGGATAGACATTTTAATACTGTCTCTTTAAGAGAATGCAAAAACTGTAATTGGGTGTGGTTCTGCAAATGGCCATAAGATGGAGCCAGAAACCTGGGTTGTCTTAGTCTTAGTCTCAGAAGAGAGTGAGTGTATCATTGTTTCCTTCTGTTGGAAAGTATTGCCATTTTTCCTAATTGACTGATATGACTGGATTTGATGTAAGTCTGATACTGAACTGTTTTTGACACTGGAATTTGAAAAACTGACTGATTTACCTGTGAATGACTTTGGATTGCTTGTTTGGACTTTGCTTAACGTTTCTGGAAGTAAAAACCTACATTTACTGTACAGTGTATCTGTGTGCTGTGTGTGTGTATTATTCAAACACTACCCTCAAATATGTCTCCCTGTATGCGCTCATTCTCCTAACAGGGAATTACCTCAACAGCTTTCATACATATGGCAGAACTAGAACCTACAGTCTCCTGGTAACTAGCCCAAAGTCACCTAGCTGGCTTTCATGCATATGGCAGAACTAGAATTCACAGTCTCCTGGTGATTGATCCAAAGTCATTCATCCAGCTTTTGTGCCTAATGTGGGACTAGAACTCACAGCCTCCTGGTAACTGGCCAGAAGTCACCTAGCCAGCTTTCATGCATATGGCAGAACTAGAATTCACGATCTCCTGGTGATTGATCCAGTCGCTCATCCAGTTTTTGTGCTGAAGGTGGGACTAGAACTCAGAGTCTCCTGGTAACTGGCCCAAAGTCACCTAGCTGGCTTTCATACATATGGCAGAACTAGCTGGCTTCATGAACTAGCTGACTTTCAACTAGAACTCACAGACTCCTGATGATTGAATCGAAGTAACTCATCCAGCTTTTGTGCCTAAAGTTGGACTAGAACTCACAGACTCCCAGTTCTTAGCCTGGTGCCTTAACCACTATAACAAATAATCTCTTTGGATTTGTTGGTTGCTGTAGAGTTTGATAGACTTCTTTCAAATACATCTATAGCCCAACTGTACACAATTTTGCTCCATATAGACTTCAATAGAGATGGTGGTTCTGGAAAAGGTGTTTGATTTTTAAAAAATAATCATTTGAAACCTTCAAGGAATTAAGCAACTGTCCTTTGAGGAATGTATAACATTCACAACATTTGCAACCTCAGATTTTAAGCGAAAAATAATAATGTCTTAATGTCTTAAGAGATACCTGCAGGCATTAATTTTCACCCCTTGGCATTTGCAAGTTCTGCCAAGGATGGGAGGCATGGGTGAACTTAGAACTGGGCTCACTCCCTAATATCCAGATAATAATCTCTCTCTTCTCCCTTCTCTCTTCTCTCTCTGTTTCTTTTCTCTTTCTACAGACACCTTACATGCTGGACATAAATTGCTTCGACTCTTTCCCTCAGGATGCCACTATAGGGAACTAAATGCCAAAACAACTACATACAAAGATAGATTATTTTCCCCTCATGCCATCACCTAATGCTGAACACCTAATCCTCACAAGACTGTTTAAGCATATTTACCCATGTTGTTATGGCTGTAGTATTGTTATCTCCTCTTCTCCACCCACCCGCTTATTGGTCGGATTATTATAATTATTATTACTCTGTTGCTTTGCAACAGAGCTTTGAGAGCTTCACAAGTAGTCTTCTGTTCTATTCCATTCCGTTCCGTTCCATTCCATTCCATATTTTCTATTCTATTCTATTCTATTCTATTCTATTCTATTCTATTCTATTCTATTCTATTCTATTCTATTCCATTCCATTCCATTCCATATTTTCTATTCTATTCCATTCCATTCCATTCCATTCTATTCTATTCTGTTCTGTTCCATTCCAATATTCCATTCCATTCCAATATTCCATTCCAATATTCCATTCCAATATTCTATTCTATTCTATTCTATTCTATTCTATTCTATTCTATTCTATTCTATTCTGTTCTGTTCTGTTCTGTTCTGTTCTATTCTATTCTATTCCATTCCATTCCATTATAATTCTATTCCATTCCATTCCATTCCATTCCATTCCATTCCATCCCACTCTATATTTTCTATTTTATTCTGTTCTGTTCCATTCTGTTTCATTCCATTCCATTCCTCCTCCTTCCCCCTTCTCCCTCCCTCCCTCCCAATTTTGTGGTTCCTCTCCCCCCTCCTGGGAAGAAGAAATGAATTTACGACACTATTATTTTTGAAGAATAAATACTCGAGCCGTTAAGAATAGGTTACCCCTTTGGCTTTCTGCCAGGAAAACCTTTGTGAATGGAGAAACAGAATGATAACACAGTTAAGGAGAATGGAAAGACACTTAAAACTATTTATTACAAGACACATTCTCCGGTATGCGAGCCCTCTTCCAGCAGATCAAAGACACACGCACACACACATGCTTAAATGTGTGTGTTTTCCTTTTAATTGTGATCAGTGCAAACATCCTTTAAAGGGCATACATTGAAAAATGGTCTTTACCTACGCTCAATGTTGGAAGCACAATTTTATACCATCAGATGAACTGATCATTCAAAAAATAATGGTGTATGCTGAGATGGATAAATTAACCCTGCTGTTACAAGAGAAAGAGGACTCTGAATATTTTAGAATTTGGGAAAAAATTGGATTGAATTAAGTCAAATGGATGATGAAAGAATTAATGATAAGCAACCTATATATTAGAGGTTTACATTCACATAAATTGTATATATTTGTAAATAAGCACAAAATAGAAGTTTATGAGATAGATGTCACATACTGTTAATGTCATAATATGTATATTTTTTGGTTTGGTTTTTAAAGATATAAAAGACTAATAAAGTTCATTAAAATGGCTTTGCACAGAAATCCTTGTGTTGATGCTAGATCATGTTACAATAAATGGGTCTCAATGATTAATATATTTTATTTTAAATTTTATATCCCACCTTTATTACTTTCTGAGTATCTCAAGGCAGAGACTATTCCAAATATTCCTTCTTCCTCATATTTTCCTGACAAAAACCCTATGAGGTAGGTTGGGCTGAGGAAGAGTATGACTGGCCCAAAGTCACACAGGTGGTTTTCATGCCTAAAATGAAACTAGAATTCATAGCCTCCTGGTGATTGACCCAAAACTACCCAGCTGGCTTTCATGTCTAAGGTGGGACTAGAACTCACAGTCTCCTGGTGATTGGCCCAAAGTCACCCAGCTGGCTTTCATGCCTAAGGCAGCACTAAAACATACCATCACCTGGTGATTGGCCTAAAGTCAGTCAGACAGCTTTCATAACTAAGACTAGAACTCACAGTTGCCTGGTGATTGGTCCAAATTCACCCAGACAGTTTTTTATGTCTAAGGTGAGACTAGAACTCACTGACTCTTAATGTTTGGCCCAAAGTCATCCAGCTGGATTTCAGTCTAAGATGGGACTAGAACTCACAGTCTCCTGGTGATTGGCTCAAAACCACCCATCTGGTTTTCGAGCCTATTGGTGGGCCTAGAACCCGCAGCTTCCTGGATTCTAAGCCAGCACCTTCACACTACTTCAACTGGCTCTATTATTAATAGGTCTTGTTCAACCCTGTGCTTGAATATTCCCTCGTTCATGAGTGATGGACATCAAATTTCATCTATGGGCATGAAATTGCTGCTTCCCAGGGTTTGGGCAGATTTTGTTGGAGGCCCCTGGGTTAAGCTTCTCTTCCTCTGTTTGATTTTTCTGCCCTTCTTCTGTGTGGCATCTGCATTTTGTGATCTACAGTTGCCACCTGGGGAAAAAAATGGAACAGGGAGTAATTATATTGGCTTGTCTCCAGCTTGAATGAAAAATTTCTTATCACTCGACTCCTAGGATGTTTGTCAGACAGACAGGTATAATGTAGAGCTTAACAGCTTGGCTAGAAAGAAAATTGAAAAGAGAAAATGGCTTCTTGCTTTCCTGGGAAAACAATGCAACTACAATGCATACATGAACACCAATGAGCAATCAAAAGACATGATGAAAACTCTTTGATTTCACAACATATGGACAGATTTCACTATTGTTTGGACTGGGAAACTGTCGGCATCTTAGACCAAGGCAAGAGAATTAGCACCTCTAAAAATGCTAGAGAATTCCAGGAAAACTGGCACTCAGACAAATTGGCAATCAACAGGCATATTGAGATAAACAACATCTACATATTGTGCAAAAGACACAATCAACCAACCAAAAAGGGAACAAAAAGACTTCCCTACCAACAATCAATGCCTAGAGATTAACACCAAAATTAACATCAGACCAACAATTGAGAAGCAATCTATAACCCAATCAAGGAACTGTCCAACAAGCAAATAATACACAGCTCAACCAAAGAACCACTGGACCACTTTCACAAATATTGACAGGGCAAGCAACTAACATACAGAATACAGAATAACAGAATTGGAAGGAAACTTGGAGGTCTTCTATTCCAACCCCTTGCTCCAGCAGGAGACCCTATGTCACTCTGGAGAAGTGACTGTCGAATCATTTGAGGAGGAAGAAGAGGAGGAGGAGAGTGAAGGAGGAGGAGGAGGAGGAGCAGAATAGAATAGAATTCTTTATTGGCCAAGTATGATTGGACACACAAGGAATTTGTCTTGGTGCAAATGTTCTCAGTGTACATAAAAGAAAGATACACTCGTCAAGAGTCAAGAATCATAAGATACAACACTTAATGATAGTCATAGGGTACAATAAGCAATCAAATATACTAGGAAACAGTCAATAAAAATCATTAGGATACAAGCAACAAGGTTACAGTCATAAAGTCACAAGTGGGAGGGGAGGGGTGATAAGGAGTGATGAGAAGATTAATAGTAATGCAGACTTAGAAGGAGGAGAAGATGTAGAAGAAGCAGAAGCAGAAGGAGAACAACAACAACAACAAGAAAAAGAACAACTATAACTACAACAACTCCTTTCTAGTACCAATCATGTTACCTTGTTTGGGTAATAAAACCCTTAAGATCTATATTGACTGTTTCCTAGTATGATTTGATTGCTTATTGTACCCTATGACTATTATTAAGTGTTGTAACTGATGATTGTTGACTCTTGATGAATGTATCTTTTCTTTTATGCACATTGAGACCATATGTATACTGAGACCATCTGCACTAAGACAAATTCCTTGTGTGTCCAATCACACTTGGCTAATGACGAATTCTATTTTATTCTAAAAAAAAATAATGTCACCTTGATTACTGTTGGAGACAACCAGAGAATGCATAAACTTAATTTATTCCAGAGAAATCTCAAATTTACTAAGCACAGAGTCCTGCAGTATCTTTCACCTCCATCGGTGGTTCAAATCAAAGAGAAAAGATTCCAAACAAACCCTGCAATTTTTATTATATTTGTTACATTCGGAAGGATTTCCATCATGGCTTTGATTTTTTTCTTGGCATAAGAATATTAGTTTGTGGCTTCCGGTTTCAGTCTCTTCAGCGACAAATTGAAATCCGCGATCGTGTGCAGTTTCGATCTGTGCTCACCACCAGAATGCCCCAAGCTGGCTGGTTTTGGGGCTAAGCCACCCCGTAGAGGTGGTGAAGAAGGGGGAGACTGCCAGCAGGGTCGAGGAGGGCCGCATCTCTCTTCCCCAGCTGGCCATTACTCCCTTTCCCGAAGGCAGTTGCAGCGGTGGTCAGAAATGGCCACCTCAAAGAAGAACTGAACCAGAAAAGAATGTGCAGGAGGAAGATAAGAAGAGAAAGTTTTGGTTGACCGGGTTAAACCGAAAAAGCAACAACGTAAGGGATCCTGGAATTTAAATTAAATAACATTGTTCCCAAAGAAGATTTTGAAGCTGCGAAGGAGAGAGAGAAGGGAAAGGATTAGGTTTTTTTTCTTCCCTTCCTTATACTGACAGCTAAGAGACTTAAGCAAGAAATTGAAAAAAATCCACTTTGACATTACATATATATATATAATTTTTTCTTTTTAAGAATATAGTGTGTATTTTAAGAATGTACCAAGCAGAATTTGATTGGAAGTTATGTATTATATTGAATGCTATAATCTTAAAGGTATACATTGGAGCTTAAAGAAGAGTTTGAGTGGATAAAATTAAAAGATATAAAGGTGTCATACTCCAATTGGTAACTACAGGGAAAAATTTGTTTAATGAGAAAAGATAATATGAAATTGAAACAGGATAGACAAAAGTATAAATATAATGATTTGAACTGAGATGAGATAATTAAAATAAAGTTGAGAAAATTAAAAGAGGGTAAAAAATTGTAGAAAATATAAAATGGTAATAAGATATGGAATAGAATATAAAAATGAGCATGAAATTGAGTTTTGTGTCTGTATGAAAAAGTGATAACCTGGGACCATGCTATTTTCAAAAAAAAAGATGTTTTATTTGTATTTTGTTTTTGTGAAAACCCAAATAAAATTTTCCAAAAAAAAAAAAGAATATTTCTTTGTTTTCTGCCATGTTGTTTCTTCCGTCTTTCGGGGGAAAGGCCTTTTGATAAGCATTAAAAAAATGAAAAAGCCAGCTATGTTGGAATTCAAAAAAAGAAACCTACCCTAAGAAAAGAAGTTTGGATGTAGTTTTAAATTCAGACCAGCAAGCTGGAAGAATTAGGTCAGTCAGCATGGGGAAATAAATTTCACAAACCAGTCTCTGTATCTATTGCCAAAGGAAAGCAGAAATCTGGAAACAGGAAATTACATTTGCCCAATAGAGATATTAAAGCACTATAATCACTCTTTCTTTGAGATACATCTTTCCCAAGTCCCTACTTAGGAGCTGTAAGTGTTAGAAACAAAACCAGCTGAATTGTTGATCTGAGGTACAAATAAGAGCTAAGCCAATAGCATTGGGCCTAGCTGAAAAGACCTACTTGGGCTCACAGAAACATAAAATCTATTTTAGTGAAGGCTTTCTCTTCATGTTATTTGACCTTAAGAAAAAGAAGACATATTAGATTTGGTCTCGGAAGACCAAGTAATGACACCAAGCTGGCAGGAATAGCCAACACCCCAGAAGATAGGCTTAAGAAACAGAAGGGTTTTAATAGACTGAGCCCAATCTAACAAAATGAAATCCAAAGGTGAAAAATAGTAAGGTTTTATACTTAGTCAAGAAAAATCAAGAGCACACAAAGTGTTAGTACTGCTTGATAAAGACTTATAAAGACCACATTTTGAATACTGCCTCTAGCTTTGGTCACCATGATATAAAAAAAGATGTTGAGACTCTGGAAAGAGTGAAGAAAAGAGCAATGAAGATGATTAGGGTTCTGGAGGGTAAAATCAGAGGTGGTATTCAGCAGGTTCTGAATAAAAAGGAGACCCAGAGGATCAGCTGGGACTCGGCAGGTAGAGAAGAGAGGCGGGGCGGGGCTAGTTAGAGTGGCATTTGCAGGTTCTCTGAACTACTCAAAATTTCCATTACCAGTTCTCCAGAACTGGTCAGAACCTCTGAAGACCACCTCTGAAAGAAGACACAGAATATTTTCGAACGTGGGACTCTTTTTATCAATGGTTGGATAAAAGGGGTCGAAATTAGGAAGTTAAGAAGTATTACCATGTAAACAAACTGACCCAGACAGTACGCTATTTATTAAGCACATATTGTCTGTAAAGAGAAAACAAATAATAGAAAATGAAGAACAAATTCTTTCCTCATTGGCAACAGATCCTGGATTGTGAAAAATCCCATGGACGGATGCCGTGGTTGTAGCATAGTGGACAAGAGATACATGGGAATGGAGCAAAACTCACTTAACACATTTCTCACTTAGCAACATAAATTTTCGGCTTCCATTGTAGTCATAAGTGGAGGACTACCTGTATTTATCATCCATCTTTAGAGTTCCACCTGAGTTGTCAAAATGTAAAAGAAATTTCCACCTGTGAGGCTATCAAAAATGTTTAAAACTATGTCCACCAAATGTTGGAAATGTAATTAAGTACCGGGGACTTAATACCATATGAGGTGGATGTGTCCAAAAGCAAAAAAATTCCGAACAAAAGTGCACACGTGATTAGAAAAAAAAAATCAACATATAGATTATAAGCCATAAGTATTTCTGTTAGGCATAATACCAGAAAAATATGACAAAGGGAATGTATATTTGATATTACATGTTTTTTTTAATTTATTTTTTAATTTTAATTATAAGAATACAACACAATACATCCAATTTAACTTTGTTATACATATATACATTTTACTTCATCATTTATAATCTCTTATAATATATTAATTAATATATTAATTACTACTCTTAATTAATATATTAATTACTAAGTAATCTAATAATAACAAACTAATATTTTGACCTTCTCTTCTGCTATATAACCATTGATGAAATTTATTCCATGTTTATAATAGTTAGACTCTTCTTTATTTTTTATTTTTAAAGTTAACCTATCTGATTCTGCACATGCCATAATTTTTCTTATTAGTTCTGTTTCTGGAGGTATGATTTCATTTTTCCAGTAGTGTTCATATGTTATTCTAGCTATCGTCAATACATGTAGTATTAGATACATTATTTCCTTCTTTAATTTTTCTGATATTATTCCTAGGAAAAAAAAATCTGATTTAAATGGAATACACTCTTCCACCATTTGTTCTATCCATGTTTGAATCAGTCTCCAATATATTTTTTTTTCAGCATTGCAAGTCCACCACATGTGATAAAATGTGCCTGATACATGTTTACCCTTCCAACAATTTGCGGATATATTTTTAAACATTTTAGAAAGCCTGGTTGGTGGAAGATGCCACCTGTAAAACATCTTATAAAGATTTCCTTTATGAGCCATAACCAATGTTATTTTCTTATTAGTGGTCCAAAGTTTTTGCCATTTAGCCAATTCAATATTATAATATTATATATGTTTTGACAGCAGCAAGAATTGTATTTGCACAATATTGGAAAATTGAGGAAACACCAAGGGAAGAAGGCATAATTAACAAACTATTAGACAGTGCAGAGATGGATAGTTTAACACTGAAGATTAAAGAAGACATAGAACACTTCTGAATTTGGGACTTATTGGAAAAATAGAGGTAGAAATTAGGATGGTTGGAAAAATAGAGGTAGAAATTAGGATGGTTGGAAAAATAGAGGTAGAAATTAGGATGTTAAAAAGTATTATTATGTAAACAAATTGACTCAGACGATACGATGTCCACCAAGCACATATTGTAGGCAAAGAGAAAATAAATAAATATAAGAAAAATGTAAAAGAAATTTCTATCACGGCAAGCAGAAGTCGAGATGCTGAAGGATACACCAGAGTGGAATGGCTGTGCCTGGCTTCGAAGTTTCATTAAAAGACTTTTATTATTGTTCCCCACAGCTCCACTGCCAGAAAAATTTACTCAAGTGATGGGTGGGGGAAAAAAAACCTCTCAAAGGTGCCATTATGAGATGAATGTCTCTGACATTCCCCCTTCCCAAATAAAAGATGAAATTCATAAAGCGCTCAAACTTTAATGACTTCTGATCTGTTCTATCCGAGGGTGATTTGTTACCCGCAAATACCTCGACTCCCACCTTAATGAAGGCAGCATCCGAAGGCTGCTTCCACACGCTCATCAGCTCTGTCAGCTCTTTGGCGATTGCCGTGTAATTAATCAGAAGCTGTTGCTTGGGCTGGAGACAGCCTAATACAGTGTCTAATGAAATTTATTAATGGTGTCCTGCATAATTTATAGCATCTAATCACCCAAGCCTTGCTATAACAACAACATGTAAACAGTTTTCCTTCATTAACTAATATGTCAAGATAAATTAAGCATCTAAACTTCTCTCCCTTTCTTTTTTCCCTTCCCTTCCCCTTCCCTCCCTCCCTCCCTTCCTCTTCTTTCCTTCCCTCCCATTCCTTTCTTCCTCCCTTCCTCTCTCCCCATCCCCATCCTTCCCCTCTCTCTCCCTTCTTTCTTTCCTTCCTTCCTTCCCGCCCTCCTCCCATTGCTTCCTTCTTCTTTCCTTCCCTTCCCTTCCCTCCTTTCCTTCCTCCCTTCTCTTCCTTTCCCTCCCTTCCTCCCATTCCTTTCTCCCTCCCTCCCTCCTTCCCTCCCTCCCCATCCCCATCCCCATCCTTCGCCTCCCCTCCTCTCCCCCTCTTGTCCCTTCCTTCTACCCTCCCTTCCTTCTCCCTTCCTTCTTTCCTTCCTTCCTTCTCTCCAGCCCTCCTCCCATTCCTCCATTCCTCTCTTTCCCTTCCCTATCCCCTCCCCTCCTTTCCTCCCTCCCTCCCTCCTCATCCCTTCCTTCCCTACCCCTCCTTTCCTTTCTTTCTTCCTCCCTCCCCTTCCTTCCTCCCTCTGTTCCTCCCTCCTTCCTCCCTCCCTCCCTCCCTTCCAAGCCTCCTTCCTTCCTTCCTTCCTTCCTTCCTTCCTTCCTTCCTTCCTTCCTTCCTTCCTTCCTTCCTTCCTTCCTTCCTTCCTTCCTTCTTTCCAGACCTTCCTCTTCAGAAGTAGGCTATGCAAGGCCTTTAATGCATACTGTGCCTCATATTGACTCTTCAGTCTGGCATTCCTCCACTGAGCGAGGCTTCCAGCCACTGGCAGACTCTGAACTGAACTAAATCTTTGCCCTGAGCATCTTTCTTCCCTTTGACCACTTGTAGATTTGCTCAGATTTCATACTCAGCTATTACAACACCTGCAACTTGTCCTCCTTGCCTGGCCTGGGTCAGTAGAAACACAGAAAGTTGGATTCTAGCTAATAACCAAACTGAAAATGAGACATGGGAAATTGTGAGGCTGCTGCCCAAAACCCAGACACCCCTCAAAAAGTAACCATTTCATACAAAGTAGAGAGGAGAGGACAAGAGTAACTGAATCGGATAGCCCACTCTCTTTTCAGAAATGAAGAATGGCCGTGGCAAATTGGCTGTGGTGACTTGGCTGTGGCAAATTGGCCATGGTGAATTGACCAAGGTGAGTTGGCTGTGATGAGTTGGCTGAGGAAAATTGGTCATGGTGAGTTAACCAGGATGAGTTGGCTGTGAGGAGTTGGATGAGGCAAAATGGCTCTGGGGAATTGACCAGGTGAGTTGGCAGTGGCGAGTTGGCTGAGGCAAATTGGCCACGGTAAGTTGACTGAATGAATTAGCTATGGTGAGTTGGCCGTGACAAATTGGCCATAGTGAGTTGACCAGGGTGAGTTGACCATGATGAGTTGGCTGTGCAAATTGCCCGGGGGATTTGACCAGGATGAATTGGCATTGGTGAGTTGGCTGTGGCAAATTGGCCATGGTGAATTGACCAAAGTGAGTTGGCTGTGATGAGTTGGCTGAGGCAAATTGGCCATGGTGAATTGACTAAGGTGAGTTGGCTGTGATGAGTTGGCTGAGGCAAATTGGCCATGGTGAATTGACCAAGGTGAGTTGGCTGTGATGAGTTGGCTGAGGCAAATTGGCCACGGTAAGTTGACTGAATGAATTAGCTATGGTGAGTTGGCCGTGACAAATTGGCCATAGTGAGTTGACCAGGGTGAGTTGACCATGATGAGTTGGCTGTGGCAAATTGCCCAGGAGGATTTGACCAGGGTGAATTGGCATTGGTGAGTTGACTGTGGCAAATTGGCCATGGTGAGTTGACTGGGGTGAGTTGGCTGTGATGAGTTGGCTGAGGTGAGGTGTCCCATTCCGATGCCATAATTGGGACCAAACTCTCTTAACTGCTGTCTTGCTTAGCAACTGAAATTTTTGGGCCCAATTGTGGTTGTAAGTTGAGGACTTCCTGTAATTTGCCGCAAAGGTGGGGATGTGACTAGCTAAAGTATTTGCTGTCCGAGATTCCTCTGGGAGGGTTGGAAACTGAAAGAACAGAGGACAAACCCAGGGAATTCTACCTTGTTTCTCTTCCAGGTTCACGAAAACCACCTAGAAGGTGAACTGTTTGCTCGTGGCTATCGGCTCCATTCCCTGAGCTGGAGTTGCTGCTCGATTAAATTCTTGAGCACCGGAGCAGAATGTTAGCGGACGGCTTTATATGTTGGCTCTCATCCAAGACATTTATCTTAATTGGATTTTTTTTTTCCTCCTCCCAGCCGCCATTGAAGGATGCACTTAAAGCCGGCTAATTTACAAGGTAAATCTACTGGTAAAATGTTAGCTGAAGTGTTCCTTTCCCTCCCAGATTATATGAGGTGTCTCTAACCTCTGGCTTGCTTTCTTCCTTTGAAATTAGGTGGTGGGTTTTTTTTCCTTCTTCTCCCTTTTTCTTTCCCCAGCCATTATTAGATGCTTCAGTCAAAGGGTTCTGCTGCTTTAGAAATTAATTCTGAACACTTCATTTAATGCGGGGAGAGAGAGAGAGAGATGCCATGTCCGCAGCTCTTTTCGGAGCCTTGCCAAAGTAATTTTGTAACTGCCAATTGAACATTTAGAGGAAACACATCTCGTGTTCAGCCAATGAATCCCTCAAGTGTCTTTGCTTCATTAACTGTTTACACAGTGACCTCCGTGAAAGAAAAAAAAAGGAAAAAAAGTTCTAGCTTGGTGCAATCTCTGTTCACACACTCCCTCAGGCTATGGTGTAACGGAGATGTGTGCATGTAAACATCCTGTTCTGACCTAGGCTTCCCCAACAGCATGAAGGCGACTCCTCATCCCGATAAACTCCTTTTTTGTTGAGTTTACCATGAAATTCCTCTCCAGCAAAGCTCCGGCCAACAGTCTCTCAAGATATTTCCCAATTACTGACCTTTATCAGGCTTGGAGAATTGCCAGGCTGATATCTTTCGGATGCCACACTGTAGCAGACAATGCTTGACAAGAATGCAGGAACAGATCTTCACCCAAATGAACTAATAGTTTCCTGCAAAACCCCACTCCGCTTTCGGTCCTCTTTTATTCCCTATGAGAGAGGCCATTCACCACCACCCTGTGGCTTTAGTCCCAAGACGACCCTTGTTCCTTAGCTGTTCCCTTCTTCTGGCAGCTCTGTGCATGTGCACACTGGGAACAGGCTCCAGCTGTTCTTCTGCCTCACTAATGTCCAACTCCAAAAGCAGCTGATAACTGTCAGATGGCCCTGGCCCCATCTCTGCCTCTGATGCAGAGCACTCATCAGAGCCTTCCTCAGACTCCAGGATTGGCCCATGTTCCTCCCCGACCTTCTCACTGTCCGAATCTCAGCCACAACACATATGATAGACTCTGGTTTAAGAAATATGGCATCAGCATGCTTAGATGCAGGCAGGAAAGCATACACCGAATGGCACAGTAAAAGTTAGGCAGTCCTCAACTTATGACTACAATTGAGCCCAAAAATTATACTGCAAAGTGAGACATTTCTTAAGTGAGTTTTATCCCTTTCTTGGTACAGTTGTTAAGGGAATCACTGTGGTTGTTAAGGGAGGAACACAGTTGTTAAGTGAATCTGATTTTGCTTGTCAGAAGGTCGCAAAAGCAGATTGCATGACTCTGGGATGGTGCAGCCACCCTAAATAGGAGATAGCTGCCAAGCGTCCGAAATTCTGATTGCATGACCGAGGGGATGCTGCAATGGTTGTCAGTATGAAAAATGCTAATCGGCTGTGTCTTATAGCAACAGAAGTCCTTGACTTAGGACAGTACATTTACCAACTTTTTGAAGTTCTGTACAGAACTTTCAACCTCTCCGGCCTCTGGTAGAAGAGTCAAGATTGAGGAGAACACTGGAGTGAGAAGGAAAGTTTATATATATATTGTGTTTCCCCCCAAATAAGACCCTGTCTTATATTTTTTTTTTTGCCACCAAAAAGGGGCACAAGGTCTTATTTTCAGGGTAAGTCATCCACTGACTAACCTCACTTGCGTGTGTCGCCACTGGCCTCCTTTTTGCTGTCAGAGGCATTCAGGAATTTCTTCTTCTGTGGCCAGCAAGGCTTTCCTGAAGGCCTCTGCAGCCAATAAAAGAAGTCTGGATCGATCCAGAGCTTCTTTCTTATCAGCTACAGAGGCCTTCAGGAAAGCCTTGCCAGTCAGGATATGCGAGGCCTGGCTACAACTGTCTAAAGGTAAATGGTAGGGCAGCTCCACCACCCCATCTCCATTCTAGCTTAATTTTTACCTGTGCACTCTGGAGTGGGTGGGATCTTAATTAGGGCTTATTTTGGGGGGTAGGATTTATATTGGGCACACATGTAAAAATCAAGCTAGGACTTACTTTCAGGGTAGGTTGTATTTTCCAGGATCAACATCAGAGCTCTCTGTCCAGAAGAGTCCTGTGCTAGGATCAGCTAAGATCCTGTGCAGAACCCTCAGATTCCAAGGTCCCCGGGAGAGGCCTGAAATTGAGAAAGGCACAAACAATTCATAGGGGTGAAAAGTGTTTTTTTAATTGTTTTACGCATGTTTGTATGAGTCTCCCTCTCTCTCTCCCTCCCTCCCTCCTTCTCTCTCTCTCTCTCTCTCTGTGTGTGTGTGTGTCTGTAGAGAAAAGCAAGGTTTTACACCTAGGCAGGAAAAACCAAAGGTACAACTACAAGTTAGGTGAGACCTGGTTCAAAAACAGTAACTGTGAGACGGATCTTGTAGTCCTAGCAGACGATCACTTAAACATGAGCCAGCAGTGTGCGGCAACAGCCAAACAAAGTAACACAACCCTTGGTTGTATAAACAGAGGCATAGAATCAAAATCATGTGAAGGATTAGTATCCCTTTATAAAGCCTTAGCAAGGCCACACCTGGAATGCTGTATTCAGTTTTGGTCACCACATTAGAAAAAAAGATGTTGAGACTTTGGAAAAAAAAATGCAAAAAAGAGCAACTAAGGCCCGGAGACTAAAGCATCTGAAGAACAGTTGCAGGATTTGGGTTTGGCTAATCTAGACAAAAGAAGGAATCGTGGGGACATGATGACAATATCCCAGTATTTGAGAGGCTGCCACAAATTATTTTCCAAAGCACCAGGAAACAAGACAAGAAGCAACGGATGGAAACCAATCAAGGAGAGAAGCAACCTGGAATTAAAAAGAAACTTCTTATCAGCCAGGACAATTAACAAGTTGCCATCAGAAGCTGTAGGGGCTTCATCACTGGATGTTTTTAAGAAAAGACTGGACAGGCACCTGTCTGGAATTATATAGTCACTCCTGCTTGAGCAGGGGGGTTGGACTAGAAGACCTCCAAGGTCCCTTCCAGCTCTACTCTGATTAGCTGAATGCAATCGGCTCTTGAATTAAGAAATACAGCATTAGCACGCTTAATCCTGCTGAATTAGCGGTCCCCGATTTCCTCCTCATCTAAATTTATCTCTGCGGGACTGGCCATCCTTTATAATTTGCTAACCCAGTGTTCTTTCCTCTCTCTCTCTCTCTCTCTCTCTCTCTCTCTCTCTCTCTCTCTCTCTCCCGTCCTCTATTTGTACTCAGCCAGAGTGAAGGGGATGCATTTGCATTGAAGTCTGGCGGTCATATTTCAAGGATCTCTAATTCGGAGCTTCGCAACTGACTGGGCTAACAGCTTCCACTCTCTTTTAATGGCGCCATTATTTGGCTCATGAATCACAATGTCAAGGAAGCTCATGATATTTAAATTTTACGAGGCTGCCTTGCAAAGTAACAACTTTCTAACTCAGCAGAAAGTGGAGAGAAATGTCTTACCTTCCAGGGGAACCAACTTGTCTTTGCAAGAAATCATTCCCACGAGGCCACTGAGAGTCCAGATTATTACCCTGGATGCCCGATCATAGACATTCTGCCAAGGTAATAATTCTGCCCTGGCTCCACTGCTCTTTCTACTTGTAAACCACAATGTAGATAAATAGAAGATATTAGTTAGCATCCCAGGGCAAGTGATACCTTTCGATAGATGCATTATTGCTTATTAGAAGGCACCACAGCAGGGAAGTCCTGGCAGAATTCCTCACCACGTCAATCCTTCAGAACAGAGATGGAAGGGACCTTAGAGGTCTTCTAGTCCAACCCCCGGTTCAAGCAGGAGAACCTATACCACCTCAGACAAGTGACTGTCCAGTCTCTTCTTACAACCCTCCAGTGATGGAGTGCCCGCAATTTTTGAAGGCCAGCCATTCCATTAGTTATTTGTTCTCACTGTTAGAAAGTTTCTCCTGAACTCCAAGCTGCTTCTCTCTTTGATTAGTTTCCATCCATTGTTTCTTGTCCTGCCCTCAGGTGCTTTGGAAAATAAGTTGACCCCCTCTTCTTTATGGCAGCCCCTCAAGTAGTTGAATACTGCTACCACGTCACCCCCATTCTTTCTTTTCTCTAGACTAGTCATATCCAATTCCTGCAACTATTCTTTATATGTTTTGGTCTAAACCGTCATCTTTAATCATCTTTCTTGTTCTTCTCTGAATGTTTTTTCAAAAGTCTCAACTTCCTTTTTGTACCGTGGTGATCAAAAATGGATGTAGTATTCCAGGAGTGTCCTTACTAAGGATTTATAAATCACATGATTTTGATTCTATGCCTCTGTTTATACAACAAAGGATTGTATTAGGTTTTTTTGGCTGCTGCTGCACATTGTTGGCTCATATCGTTCCCTATTTTTATTGTCTAATGAAAGAGGAGGTGATAGGTTTCCATTAATGAGTTCTGTGTGCCGGACAAATAGTAATGAGAAAATAAGTCAAGTTACCTTCCTTAGGACACCAGGGAAGTAGAAGTTGGACTTTAAGGAAGCAGGATATTAAGGCTATTGATCAGAGGTGGGATTCAGCAGGTTCTGGCCAGTTCTGGAGAACCAGTAGCGGAAATTTTGAGTAGTTCAGAGAACTGGCAAATACCACCTCTGACTGGAGATTTTACCGCATCCTTCCCCTGCCATGCCCACCAAGCCATGCCCATAGAACCGGTAGTAAAAAAATTTGAACCCCACCACTGCTATTGATGCTTTCTAGCTTCGGTGTGTGAGACGTCTTCTGGTCCAACAAATGGTTTGGTGAACTCAACACTTTGAGGCCCAAATGAGCCGACTTAAAGAGAAGGTAAGACAAGAAGCATGAGTAAGTCTAGTATTGGTTATCTCTGATTTAATGAAAAGAAGGACTAGGTGTGACACGATAGCAGTCTTCGAATATCTTAGAGGCTGCCACAAAGAAGAGGGAGTCAACTTATTCTCCAAAGCATCTGAAGGCAGGACAAGAAGCAACGGATGGAAACTAATCAAGGAGAGAAGCAACCAAGGAACTAAGGAGAAATTTCTTGAGAGAAATTCCAAGAATCAGGTGGAAATTCTATAGATCACCCCAAAAACAAGAAGCAAGGTGTTTTGTTGTCAGTAAAGAGACTCGCAGACCGGAGTTGAATTCAGCTCTTTAATAATAACAGTAACTTCAACTGCAGTTGAACCGCAGCAGCCCTTTTTATAGCGGCTGCTCCCTGGCTCGCAACCAATGACATTTAGTTAAACTTCCCGCCGCTATTGGCGGCCAATCAGGTACTAACGTTACTAACCAATCGTATCGTTGCTTCTGTTAACCAATAGGAACATCTCCCTAGAAGTCTCTATTTAAATACACTACACAAGAGATGGGAGAGAGACATGCAAACGCCGAATCCTACTTTCCACTACAATTAGAACTTGCATTTGCACCGGACAAATGGCTCAGAATGCTTTCTGAATAGCATCTATAATTCTGGCCATCAATTATTGATCCGTGGTCTGTCTCCACAAAATCCCTATCGGTCCAACTCTGGTTTTTAATCTCGGCCAGGAGAAGTTGGACGTTAGATCTTTTTGCTGGCTGAAAGGATAACCAGTCAAGTTTCCTGTTAAAAAATCTGGATCCAAGCTTTGCAGTGGCAATTCTGGGTAGTAAAAACATTTAAACATCGATAAATTATCAGCAAAGAGATACTAAAAAAACAAACAAAAAACCACCCTCTACGTTTCTGCTGCCAATTAGAATGACAACCCAATTATCTCAATTTTTGTAGCCCAGACCAAGTCTAGATCCAGGCACTTAGGCCCAAAGGAAGGTCTTTCTATTGTCAGGAGTAGCACCAGCTTCGCTGATTTCTCTTATGAGATGCCTAGAAGTGGTTCAGTATTGGGCAACGCTGAAATCGAACCAAATTAAAAACATAGGTAAAGCAAGAAGTGTCTGATCCTTTTCTTGATTAAATTTGTATCCCGCCTTTATTACTTCTACAAATAACTCCAGGCAGTAAACTTATCTAATATTTCCTCCTTCTATTTTTAACCACAACAACCCTGTGAGGTAGGTAAGATAGATAGATAGATAGATAGATAGATAGATAGATAGATAGATAGATAGATAGATAGATAGATAGATAGATAGAGATAGATAGATAGATAGTGTTATGTCCCCGGGACTGACACAAGTTCCCCATCAGGTCCGTTACTTCCGCGGGGGCGTTGGCAGCCCCCATTGGCTGGCTCCCTTCGACAGCCGGTTATAAAAGCCGGCTGCGAGGTCGAGCCAGCCGCTGTTCGCTGGTAGTCTGCCTAGTTAGAAGCAGATGCGACAGCCCCCTTTATTCCCCTGAATAAAGTGTGTTATTGGAATGCTCTGGTGTGGCCTCCCCTTTTTCCGATCCATAACATTGGTGACGAGGATGGGATCTGGCCAACCAGCAGCAAGAGCAAAGAGCTGAAATCACACCCCAAACGCTGAACCATAGCCGCGCCGTGAGAGCTCGGTCAGTTTGTGGATTGCAGAAGTGAAAGCGGAGCGTGTAGCCGCCGTGTAAAAAAAAAAGCTACGTGAGAAGCAGGGCGCTGAGAGCCTCAGCCGCCGATACTGAAACGCAGAATTCAACCGCTGTGTTCGAATTCTGCTGTTAGCAAGCTTGGCGCTGTACTCGCAGCCGCCGGAACGCATTGGGCATGCGATTTGAATAGCTGTCAGCACGACGCTACAGCTATAGCCGCCACGCTTTTGGGAAGGCGCGAAATTCAAACGGAAGTCAGTTACGGGCTACAGCCATAGCCGACAGAGTCACATAGAGCGTGAAGCACAGAGAGAACCTCTAAGAGCTGAAACACTAAGCTGGGGCAGAGCTGCAAGCTGCTGCTGCCACACTTATCAGGGCCATTTTATTCCCAGTGAGATTGGCCAGTCTACCAACAGACTGAAAGCCACACTTATCAGGGCCATTGTATTCCCAGTGAGATTGGTCAGTCTACCCACAGACTGAAAACCCAATATGAATTCAAATCCGGCGTTCCCGCCATTTAAGCCAGATGAAGACAAGTGGGACTCTTACAGAAACCGCTTCAATCACTACATTGATGCCATTGGTCTGGCCGATGCTACAGAGAACAGGAAGAAATCGTACTTCCTGAGTTACTGCGGGGCCGCAGTGTTCGATACCGCCACAGCGCTATTTGCACCCAGAGAGTTAAAGAGCGCCCCTGGTCCGAGCTGTTAGAGACACTCTCTAACCACTATTCCCCAAAACCATCGCAGATCGCGAGACGTTTCGCCTTTCACATGCGGAAGCAAGCAGATGGGGAATCTATCAATCAGTATTTGGCCGCCCTGAGAACCGCAGCTCTCCACTGGGAATTCAAAATTACCTAGATGACATGCTCCTTGACCAACTCATCTGTGGAGTCAAAGACTTAAGATTGCAGAGGCGTTTGCTGGCTAGAAAAGACCTCAACCTCACTCAAGCGATCGAGGAAGCCTTGGCAGCAGAGCTAGCGACCCAATCAGCCGCCGAAATACAAGGGAGCGCGGCCAAATCCAGTCCGGTCACCATCCACTCAGAGGAGGTGGTGAGTGAAGAGGACCCCGTCGAGCACTTAGAAGTTCATCAACTCAAACCATCCAAGCAGCCACAGGTAGGAACTAGGCCTGGGAACAGCAACACGTCCAAACACATCCTGTTGTGCCTCGCCTGCGGGGGTTCCCATGCCAGAACGACTTGCAGGTTTAGGAACGCCACCTGCAACAATTGCGGCAAGAAAGGCCACATCGCCAGGGCCTGCCAGGCAACACACGTGGCTCCACAAAAAGCAGCATCTTTTACTCCTCCGGGGCCACCCAGGCAAGTAGAAAATTGTTACACGTGCTACCAAGCTAACCACACTTTTCTGACACCTAACAAAATCACGCTTTCTATCCATTTAGAAGGTAAACCCTGTCTTATGGAAGTCGATACCGGGTCGGCACTCTCGATCATCTCTTGGAGCACGCTCAAGAAACTACGACCCAACCTGTCCAGAAACCAACTCCAGAAGAGTCATCTCACCTTGAGGGACTACCAGGGGAAGAACATCCCAGTACTCGGAACAGGCAAGTTCCTCGTTAAATTCAAATCCTTTAAAGGCCATCTGCCTTTAGTGGTGGTAGATGGTGCCCTCCCTAGCCTTTTGGGGTTGGATTGGTTCCCCTATCTCGGCCTTAGCTTAACGGGAGTTCATGCTGTCTCACCTTCCGATATCGACTCGCTCTTTTCAGACTATGCTGATATGTTCAGCGATGAATTGGTTGTTATAAGGGCACGCCCTTCTCCTTTCAGTGGATTTCAGCAGTTCCCCGTCCGTTTAAAGCCACGCAGAGTACCATTTGCTCTGCGCTCTAAACTGGACGCGGAACTGGACAAATTGCTCAAACAAAGGGTGATCGAGCCCACGGATTTTGCTAAGTGGGAGACCCCAATTGTCACACCCCTAAAAAAAGATGGCAGTATAAGAATGTGTTCTGACTACAAGACCACAATTAACCGCTATCTGCAGACTAGCGCATATCCAGTTCCGGTAATCCAACACTTACTACACACATTTGAACCAGGAACCATATTCGCCAAATTGGATATGTCACAGGCTTATCAACAGTTTCCTGTAGACAACCAAACGGCCGAATTACAAACAATTGTCACCCACAGAGGGCATTCCGATGCAAACGTCTCCAATTTGGCGTTAGTGCCGCGCCCAGGTATATTTCAGTCATTAATGGAACGGATACTGCAAGGCCTCCCTGGCGTGGTTCCGTATTTTGATGACATATTGGTGTCAGCCAGGGACAGACCTCAACTTCTCCTCAGAGTCAGAGCGGTATTGGATAGGTTCAGGCAGCATGGCCTCAAACTAAAAAGGGAGAAGTGTGCCATCGCCACTAAGCAGGTGGACTTTCTTGGGTATAAAATAGATGCCTCAGGCATCCACCCGGTGGAATCTAAAGTCAAAGCCATTCACGAGGCACCCACTCCTTCTTCCAAGTCAGAGTTACAGGCTTTCCTGGGTTTGCTAAATTTCTATGCATCGTTCTTACCCCACAAAGCGTCAGTAGCAGAACCACTGCATAGACTTCTAGACAAAAACACTCCATGGTATTGGGGACCCAAAGAGGATTACGCCTTTAAGGCAGTTAAATCGCTGCTCACCTCGGACACTGTCCTAATACAATTTGACCAACACCTTCCTCTAGTCTTAGCAGCAGACGCCTCACCTTTCGGGATTGGGGCTGTTTTGAGTCACAGACTGCCCAACGGCTCTGAAGCTCCAATCGCATTCTTTTTGAGAACATTTTCACCAACTGAGCGTAACTTGCCAAATTGACAAAGAGGCCCTAGCCGCCGTAGCTGCGGTCAAAAAATTCCATGAATTCCTTTTTGGTCACAATTTCGAACTTGTCACAGACCACAAACCACTGTTGGGGCTTCTCTCAGGTGAAAAGCAGACACCGCAAGTCTTGTCACCTAGGATGACTAGGTGGACCTTATTCCTGGCGGCTTACTCATACAAACTAGTTCATCGTCCAGGAAAACACCTTAGCCACGCCGACGCTCTCAGCCGCTGCCCGTTGCCAGCACCTGTGGAGGACCGGGCCCCAGTACATGCCATTTTCGATGCCAGTGAGTTCAACATTCCAGTCACTGCTGGCGACATCGCCCTCCACTCCAAAAAAGACAAACTCATCGCCCAGGTTCTGGACTGGGTACGGAGGAGGTGGCCGGGCAACGATCTCTCAACTGAATTCTCACCGTTTAAAACCCGCCAGCAAGAACTTTCTAGTTTGCAGGGCTGCCTATTATGGGGGACCAGAGTTTTCATTCCAGAACCACTGCGCACACCCATCCTGAAGGCGTTGCACGAGGGACATCCCGGCATCGTCCGAATGAAAGCGTTGGCTCGGAGTTACGCCTGGTGGCCGGGCATGGACGATTTAAATAGCAAATGGGTAAGCTCCTGCCGCCCCTGTCAGGAATCCAGGCCAGCACCGCCAATCACCACCCCAACCAAATGGGAGAGTGCCAACTCACCGTGGTCACGTTTGCACATTGACTTGGCCGGGCCATTCCACGGCAAGACTTTCCTGGTGGTCGTTGATTCATTCTCAAAATGGATCGATGTGGCCCTCCTGCTAGCAACCACCACCCGAGCAATTGCCCAGGCTCTGACCCGCTTATTTGTTACACACAGTCTGCCTGACACCATAGTCTCAGACAATGGGCCCCAATTTACGTCCACAGAATTCAGTCGGTATGTCACCAACCTGGGCATCCGACATATCCTGACGGCTCCCTTTCACCCCGCTAGCAATGGGTTGGCGGAGAGAGCCATTAGGACAGCAAAAGAGGCGTTGGCAAGATTCACTCAAGACGACTGGCACTCCAGACTCTCTCGTTTTCTTTTAAGCCAACACTCGACCCCATGCACTGTCACAAATAAGTCTCCAGCCGAACTACTGATGGGCAGACGTCTAAGGACGGTGTTAGATAGACTGCATCCCCACTATTGCCCTGACACACCAATTGGGTCTAACAGTAGGATCAGGAGTTTTGTATTACAGGACCGAGTGTTTGTCCAGAACTACGCGGGCGATCCATTGTGGGTACCCGGAAGGATCGTGGCCATCACCGGTCCGAGATCATACCGCATCCAGCTGGAGGACGGGCGCGTCTGGCGGAGACATCTGGACCAGATAAGAAGTCGCCAGAGCGAATTTGCCAACTCCGACCTAGGGACTCCAGGGACACTCCAGTCGCCCCTCCCGAATCCGAGTTGGGACCACCAGAGTGACCAGCCCCGCCGGCCGAACCGAGGGAACGGACGGTAGACCGGGACCGTCCGCCAGAGTCGCCAGCCTTACCGTCCAATGACACTACCGGGTTGTGTGACAATGACAGTTCAACAATCCAACCCGAAGACTGTGGTCATTCCCAGACTCCAGGCCGAGTTCCGGATCGATCCTGTGCTCCAGCAAGCCCTGTCCCTGGCTCACCGAACTCTGTGCCAGTTTGTGACTCACCAGAATTGCGCCGGTCAGGGCGCTCACACAGGCCACCCGTTTACTTAAAAGACTATTCGTGTTCGTATCTGGGGGAAGGGGTGTTATGTCCCCGGACTGACACAAGTTCCCCATCAGGTCCGTTACTTCCGCGGGGGTGTTGGCAGCCCCCGTTGGCTGGCTCCCTTCGACAGCCGGTTATAAAAGCCGGCTGCGAGGTCGAGCCAGCCGCTGTTCGCTGGTAGTCTGCCTGGTTAGAAGCAGATGCGACAGCCCCCTTTATTCCCCTGAATAAAGTGTGTTATTGGAATGCTCTGGTGTGGCCTCCCCTTTTTCCGATCCATAACAGATAGATAGATAGATAGATAGATAGATAGATAGATAGATAGATAGATAGATAGATAGATAGATAGATATAGGCCCTACCTATTTTCTGGCCCTCAACCTAAGAAACATGCTGGATATTAGGGCCAAATCCATCCCAGGTGTCTTGCTATATTTACAAGCACAGTAACAAAAAGAGAGCATAAGAACGAGAAAACATTAATAAAACCAATAGCTAATAAAACCAGCAATTAAGGCACACGCTCGCACACACATTATTAAAATCTGATAATTTCCAAGCGATAAAACCAGACACCGGAACACAGCAATAAAATTGATTTAGGAGATCACTTGAGGGAACAAACATTTTTTTGGGGGGGTAATCAGATAGCACAGATGAATCAGCTCACCTTTTTTTTTCTGTCTTCAAACTGAAGATGTTTAAGATCCTCTCCAGGGGAACTATATTATATGGAGTTTTCCCCCTAGAAGTTGCTCCATCGTTCTTTCTCTGTCTTTTATTAATCTCTCACCCACTGCAATAATACACGGCAAAGTAAAACTTTGTCCTCGTTCTCAATTTAAACCTGGTTTAATCATTTGGAGAGCCCCCCACAAAGGATACCGAGTTGCCCTTTACATAATAACTATACCGGTGTCACTAAGGAATACATATTCGGTTTACCGAATTATTTAATTGTTTATTTGGTTTTCCAGAGTGGCCCATCTCAACCAGTGACCCTGGGTGGCCTAGGTCAAAATTGCTCAATAATGTAGAACTTGACAAATGTATCTCTTGCTGATAGTACATCTTACAGCATGTGCCTTTTCTAGGACTCTGCTGGTTTAATAACTTCAGGGCCTCTTTAGAGGAAGATGTAAAATGAAGGCTCACTATATATAAAAGGGTATATTTGGATCTCCTGGTGATCTCCTGGTGATCGGCCCAAAGTCACCCAGTCAGATTTCATGCCTAAGGCGGGACTAGAACTCACAGTCTCCTGGTGACTGATCTCAGGTCACCCAGATTGCTTTCATGGCTAAAACAAAATTTGAATTCAGTCTCCTGCTTTCTAGACTGATGCTTTAATCACCAGACCAAGATGGCTTACTCATTCATAATGGTCATAACTGACTATCTGTGTTAAATTTCTTTGCTTTCTCTTTCTTCTTTTCCTTCTTCCTTTTTTCCCTCCCTCTCTCCTTCCTTCCTTCCTTCTTTCCTTTCTCTTTCTTTTGCCTTCAAGTTGCTCTATTCCACAACAGCTCTCAGCTGAAGAACTGAAACAGAAGTTGAAAACATCAATGTCATGCCAATATTTTAATTGTAATTAAAACCAGCAGGGATAAATAACACCTAACTTCCCGCAAATGTTCTCTTCCATAAATTTCCACTTTGTAACTGTGTCCTCTTTCCCTCTTGGGAAATCCAGCTTAATAAACAAATCCAACTCTCTGCAAAGTATGTGGAACTGAATATAGTTTGGTGATACTTTTACTTGGATTTCTACTTTCTAGGCACATAATGGAATAATTGGATTTCGGAAAGGAAATAGCATTTTTGGAGTCTGATTTAAGCTCCGAAGCAGGTTTTAGAAATAAAACATCATTTGGCATACCCAGGGGCTTTCATTTGGCAATTGAGTGCTGTCTCGAATCGGAAAGGTGTTAAATAGATTTTAAATAAATATTTTAGGGGCTTAGGCAAGCAAGGTACATTTTCCATCCATTATTTAAAAGGAAAGTCTAGTCTGAGTACAGAAAAATGTTGGCTTCACATGACTACAAGATCTTCTCAAAGATTTACAAAGTCTGAGTACGGCCACACTTGGAATACTGCATCCAGTTTTGATCACCACGATATAAAAAAAAGATGTTGAGACTCTGGAAAGAATGCAGAGAAAAGCAACAAAGATGATTTGGGGACAGGAGGCTAAAACATATGAAGAAAGGTTGCTGGGACTGGGTATGGCTAGTTTCATGAAAAGAAGGACTATGTCAGGGCTCCAACAAATCCACCCCCATTCAAATCATAAGTCTCTAGCCGCATCTCTCCGAGTAAATAAAATTGATTTATTAGGAGTGACCATGTCGGCGTTAGCTGGGTGCAATGAACACAAAAATACACCATTCATTTCCCCCTTGACCCTGGTCTTCCCCCCAAACCCCTGGATGTATATTCTCCAATGGGACACATCCATAGCCTAGAATCATCAATCATGCTCTCCAGTAATAGTCTTGTGTGCCAACAGCTTTGATCTGCCTAGGAATTATCTGAAGCATTTAAGGAATGCACTGCTTCCCCCCACTCCCTTTCTACTGGTGACTAAAAAGACCAAAGAAGTAATTTTTTTTTTAGTTGACAGACTAGGGGTGACATGCAGTGGTGGGATTCAAAAAAATCTCAGCAACCAGTTCGCTGCCCGGTTGCTGGGTGGGCGTGGCCATGGTGGGCGTGGCCACTGGGACTTCCTGTTCCTGGCTTCTGGTGGGCCTCCAGAGCCCGGGGGAGGCCATTTTCACCCTCCCAAGGGTCTGGAGGCTTCCCCTGATCCTCTAGGAGGACGGAAACAGCCTCCCCAGGCTCTGGAGGCCATTCAGAAGCCAGAAACAGGCCCATTTCTGAGATTCTGGTACTTCCAGGAGGCCCATTTTTCGCCCTCTCAAGGGTCCAGAGGCTTCCCCCAGACCTCGGCGAGGATGAAAATGGCCTCTCACAGGCTCTGGAGGCCCACCAGAAGCCAGAAACGGGCCCATTCCTGGACTTCTGGAAGGCCTGTTTTCCCCTTCCCAGAGCCTCTGCGCAGACCCTTCACTTACCTCCATCAAAAACGGGCAACGTGGAGACTCCTGGGAGGGGAGGGGTGGGGTAGGCAGGACCAGAAACACCAGTTCGGCAAACCAGATGTAACCTTAACATCTGGTTCGCCTGAACCAGTCTGAACTGGTAGAATCCCACCCTGACATGAGAGCAGTTTTCCAATATCTCAGGGGCTGCCATAGAGAAGAGGGAGTCAAGCTATTCTCCAAAGCACCTGAAGGCAGAACAAGAAGCAATGGATGGAAACTAATCAAGGTGAGAAGCAACCTAGAACTAAGGAAACATTTCCTGACAGTGAGATCAATTAACCAGTGGAACAACTTGCCTCCAGAAGTTGTAAATGCTCCAACACCGGAAGTTTTGAAGAAGAAATTGGACAGCCATTGGAACTAGTATAGGCTCTGTGATGGCATGCGGCGGGTGACTCCCAGTGGCCATCTGGTCTTTGGATCTCTGCCGCACATGCGCAAGGGGCAGGGCAAATATGGGGGTCAGGGTGTATCCATGGGGGATGCGCATGCATGTGTGGGGGTGGGACGCATGCACGGAGACACACATGCATGCATAAGGGGCAGGGCGCATAGACGGAGGTGCATGGGCACGCGTAGGAGATGAGTGCACATGCATGGAGATGTCTGTACATGTACGGGGTGGGGCACATGTGCGGGGATGCAGGGCACATGGATGGGGGGCACGCACGTAATGCATTTTAGGGGTGCGCTCACATGCTTTGGCACTTGGTACTGAAAAGTTTAGCCTGTCAGCATTCCAGAGATTATCTGTTCCAGCCAGTAACTCCAAGACAAACGTAATCTAAAAGTACTTTTATTAGACTAGAAACTTGGTACCTCTGTGGAATTCTGAAACTAAAGTTCCCCCACCCCCAGACTTCCCACAAGGTCCCAAGCTACAAACTATCCCCTTTTCCCCACATCATATATCGTATGAACCAATCCCTCTTCAGTCCCAATTCTTCCTGCGCCATTCACAATGACCTTGAATTACTAAAGAATTTATTTTGACTACTGAGAGCTACTCAAATAATATCAGCCCCCTCCAATCCTCCGCAGCTGTGTGGCAGCTTTTAATAACGATTCCAAAGCTGATGTCGCCATCAGTGGGTCTCTTGCTTAAGCAAGGGGTTGGACTAGAAGACCTCCAAGATCCCTTCCGACTCTGTTCTTTTGTTAAACAGCTCAAAACCAATTCCATCAGATGCTGCATTTCTCAAAAACTTTCTTTTCCACCCTTCTGAACACTTCGTTAGGGAAGAAAGCAGTCAGCAACACAGACATATGTAAACAAACACACATATCATGACTTCATCTCTGGAAGCTCTGCTTCCTCCTGATTTCGAGTGAAATATTAGCATGCAAATCTATTTAATCATATTAATAGAATGCAGCCTCCACATCATTTTCCCTTTTTGATGTGTTATTTGTTTGGGGTTATACGAAAAGTAGCTTGGGAATAGAAATGTCAGGTGCCGGTGACAGGGTTCATTTATTTATCAGGATTAAGAAGAAAGTCTAAGGATTAGTCCAAGGGCAGGAAAGATCTAGAAGAAAAGGCAACGACCAAGATTTTCAGTTTAAAGACCTCAGATCTCCCCCCCCACCATTCCCTCCCCCTTGAATACAGTTCATCTGTCAGGAATACAAACTGCATATCGGACATTAATACAATCGAGAGAGTCCAGAAATATTTCATGAGAAGAGTCCTCCACTCCTCTACTTGCAACAGAATACTTTATGCCTCCAGACTTGAAATTTTAGGCTTAGATAACGTAGAACTACACCGCCTTCGGTCTGACCTTAAGCGTAGTACATAAAATTATCCATTACAATGTCCTACCCATCAATGACTACTTCAGCTTCAACTTCAACAGGGGTATATATAGGTGCTATCATGCCCCTGCTGGAATCTGATTCCGAGGGGGAGGTGGAACAACTGACAGGGAGTGGGAGTGTGGCTCTAGTGGCTGTGGAGGAAACTGGGGAAGGGCACAGGCCAGCCGGGCATTCAGAGGAAGACCCGGGGCCACCTCCTCTTCATCCTAGGGCATGTAGGGAGGAACGGATAAGGGAGTAATGTGGGTTACGGGGGAGAAAAAGGCCCTGATTCCCTTCATTAGCTGCAGCTGGGAAAACAGGATTTTAAAAAGGGTGTTTGCGCACAGCATCTTTCTGGGAGCAAAGCATGAATTATCTTCATTTGTCGAGTCTTATCTGGGTTCTGGAGTCCTCCCAACTGTGGGTGTTTTGTTATCTTTTGAAGTCTGCAATCCCTTATACTGCCCTGTCTCGTTAATTGCTGCAGTGTGGTTTGTGATGGTTTTTATTTATAATTTATATGTACTTTGAGTGTTTCTTTTAAAAACTGTCCTTGGGAGAGTTTTTCTCTAGCCGATGATAACTGGACATTGGAGGCCAAGTTGGAGGAATTAAAGGGACTTTACCTATTTTTGTGACTTTGTTGCTTTTGTGCCACGCCCCTTTGGGTCATCACAGGGGTTCCTTGATTTACAACCACAATTGAGCCCAAATCTCTGTAGCTAAGTGAGATGGTTGCTAAGGGAGTTTTGGCCCACCTTCCAGAACTACCGGTTCTGTGGGTGTGGCTTGGTGGGCGTGGCAGGGGAAGAAGACTGTAAAATCTCCAGTCAGAGGTGGGATTTGCTGGTTCTCTGAACTACTCAAAATTTCCACTACCGATTCTTCAGAACTGGTCAGAACCTGCTGAATACCCACCTCTGGACTTTTATTGCCACAGTTGTTGTGTGAATCTCTGCACTTAAGTTATAACATGATTGATAAGTGAATCTGGCTTCCCCATTGATTTTGCTTATCAAAAAGTTGCAAAAGGGGATCCCATGACTCCTTTAGGCTTGCAGGGGGTTGGACTAGAAGACCTCCAAGGTCCTTTCCAACTATTCTATTCCATGTCGGCTTTGGAAGCCATATTGAGACCAGACCCTTCCACATTGCCACCTTCTTGAGCCTGGGAAAATGGGAGGGGGGAATTTCTTGGAGTGTATGGGGTTAAATATAATAGCATTCTTCTTCTAAGTCAAGGTCATGTTGTTTCTGCACCTGGTTGAGAGGATGTCTCAAGTTGGGACAGATGGTGATTGGGGCATGTGATGCGATGATGGGTGCATGGGGTGGGTTTGTAGGGTTTTTTTATTGCAAGGAAGCCAGGAACTTTCAGATTTGGGATTCTCCAGATGTGCCAGTTTATTATTTAATTAAACAGAACTTTTGAGAGGATGTCTGTCTTGGAGTTATTTGTTGGACTGGAGATTTCCTAACCCTAACCCCAAAATTTCACAGTTTGCAGCTCTGGTCTCATTCAGGAGACCACGTATCATTCTGCAGCTGGAAAATCTTCCCCTTATTTTTAATGCATTTTTTAAAATAGTTATCTCTCTTAAAAAGGAATCTTTAAGGAAGAGGGAAGAATGAATGAGAAAGAAAAAAAGAGAAAGGAAGGAGAGTGAGAAAGAGAGAGAAAACATGGATGAAAGGAGAGAAAGAAAGAATGCAAAAAAGAAGGAATGTGGAAGGGGAGGGGAGGAAGGGAGGTAGGAAGGAAATGGAAAAGAATAGGAATAAGAAAGAAGAGGGAGAAAGAGGAAGATGGAAGAAGGGAAAGAAGGAAAGAAAGAAAGAAAGAAAGAAAGAAAGAAAGAAAGAAAGAAAGAAAGAAAGAAAGAAAGAAGAAAGAAAAGCAGCTGAATTAAAGACATAAGAGTGAGCTAGAAACCACTTTTTTTAAAAAAAAAGTTTTATAGTTTTTTTAAGACGAACATAAACAAACACAACATAAAAACATCGAAACATCTTCCATATATATATACATACAGTGTATTGGTTGGTTTACAAATTGTTTTGTGCTTCCACTTCATAGTCTTCAATTAGAATTACATTGTATGTGTTCTCATATTGTCAATCAAATATTCCTAAATACATTAATATCATTATTAATCAAGCATTTGACTATACTATTATTCAATCATGTTTTATGAAATAATCCATATTTTACTTAATTTATTTTATGACAGTTCATATTTCCACCTCAAATCTATCCTATAATCATTTTGTAGATATAATAAAAAAACACATCTTTATATATTCATTATGTTCTAAAAAAATCTACATATTTCATTACCATTTTTTATTGTCTAACCATTGATAGAATAGATCCTAAATTTTATAAAATTATTTATCTTCTTGTTCTCTGATTTCAAATGTCAATCTACTTATTTCAGCACATTCCATTATTTTCTTAATAACTTCCTCCTGTGTTGGTATTTTCTCATTTGTCCAGTTTCTAGCAAATACGATCCTAGCCGCTGTTAATACATTTACAATCAAATATTTCAATTCTTTACTATATATTTCAGGTAAAATTCCCAATAAAAATATCTCTGATTTCAAGTCTATATGTTCTTTGTCATTTTTTTCCAACCATGTATGGACTTTAGTCCAATATTTTTTGGCATCCGCGCACGTCCACCACATATGGTAATATGAGCCAGGTATCTGATGACATTTCCAACATTTTTCAGCCTTGTTCTTGAACATTCTTGCTATTCTTGTTGGGGAAAAATGCCACCTGAAAAACATCTTATACACATTTTCTTTATATGCTGTTGACATTGTCATTTTATAATTTTGAGACCACAATTCTTGCCATTTCTCTAGATCAATCCCATATCCAAAATTCTTCTCCCAAGAAATCATTGTTTCTTTAACTTGTTCTTCTTCTAGTTTAATTCCTAATAAATATCCATACAATTTTTTAATCACCTTTTCATCAATACCTGTCAAAATCTTATCTAGATCAGTCAGTTTATCAAAGAAACCTTCTGTTTTAGAATCTTTATCATATCGAGAATGTATTTGCGCATATGAAAACCAATTTATCTTTACACCTTGTTCCTCTAGTTTTTGCATAGATTTAAGTTCACCCTTTTCATTCAATATTTCACCATATCGAACTCTTTGTTCCTTTTTGTATATTATAGGATAAGAAAATGCTTCAATAGTCAAAAGCCAGACCGGAATTATCAAATAACATTGCCTTTTAGTTTTCTCCCAATTTAAACACAGAGACTCCTGTATATAATGTCTTCTAAAATACCCCTGTGTTTTAGTTCCTTTATACCATAAAAAGCATGCCACCCCAACAACAGATCATGTCAACAATCTAGTATTTCTTAACGTTATCCATTCCTTAACCCACATCAAATTTGTAGCTTGATAGTACAACTCCCAATTAGGCAAACCAAATCCTCCTCTTATTCTAGCATCTTGCAAAAGTTTTAATTTTATTCTCGCTTTCTTATCTTGCCATATATATTTCAACACAATTTTATTTAAATCTTCAAAATAGTCTTTTCCAAGCCTAACTGGAATTGTTTGGAACAAATATAAAATTCTGGGTAATATATTCATCTTTTTTCCCCAAGAAGGGAAAAGCAAATACTTGTTCGGTAACTACATGTGTGATACGGGAAAACTGTAATAAAAAGAAACTAAATCTTGGCAAATCCATCATTACAATCCCAATTTCCTCTTTTCTTGATATGATGAGTTAATATTTCAAAGAGTGCAAAATCCACACTTTTCCTGTCTTTTTTTTTTTGGTCATAATTGTTGAACAGCCTATTTCCAGATGGCTGCAGATTTTCTTGCACTGCAGGAGGCCAAACGATAAAGAAACGACAAGATATTTTGCAAGTTTGAAAAGAACAATAACCCTTTTGGAGACTCATCATTTTCTTTTTAAAAAAATAGTATTTAACAAGTTTTTAAATATGATCAGAAAAGCCGTTTACCTGGGTTTAGGGATTTGTTCCTAAATTTTGGAAGCTTGTACAAGTCGTCCTCCATTTACAACCACAAATGAGCCCCAAATTTGTGTTGCTAAGAGAGACAATTCTTAAGTGAGTTTTGCCCAATTTTTGACATTTCTTGGCCCAGTTGTTAAGTGAACTACTACAGCTGTTAAGTTAATAACTTGGCTGTGAAATGAATCTGGCTTCTCCATTGACCTTGCTTGTCAGAAAGTCAGAATAACAGAGTTGGAAGGGGCCTTGGAGGTCTTCTAGTCCAACCCCCTGCTCAAGCAGGAGACCCTATACCATTTCAGACAAATAGTTGTCCAGTCTCTTCTTAAAAGCCTCCAGTGATGAAGCACCCACAACTTCTGGAGGCAAATTGTTCCACTTGATGAGTTTCCATCCATTGCTTCGTTTCTAGCCCTCAGGTGTTTTGGAGAATGGGTCCCAAAAGGGCATACTGAAATCCACCATAAATATGAGTACAAGCGCCTGAATTTACTAACTTAGCAACTTCAGTGACTCGTTTCCCAAGTCATCAAGTGCATTCACACAATGCTGTTTAACTTGGTGGCTGCATTAATGCTTTCTGTGGGCTGGCATAATATATTGATTATCAATAGAAGAAAGTGTTTAGAACTCAGGGCTGAATTGTGGGGTCCTTGGTGCTCTCTGGGCTTGGTTGTTTTCTTGCAGACTTTTCATGTCCCAACTAGGGAATTGTTCTGACCAACGGTGGGATTCAAATTTTTTAATAACCAGTTCTGTGGGTGTGGCTTAGGTGGTGGGTGTGGCTTGGTGGTCATGTGACTGGGTGGACATGGCTTGGTGGTCATGTTATTGGCTGGGTGTGGCCAACTCAAGATCACTCACATTGCCTGGCCTCTCATGACTGGGGATGCTGCAACAGTCGTAAGTGTGAAAAATGGTCATAAGTCACTTTTTTCAGTGCCATTGTAACTTTGAATGGTCACTCCGCACAAGCAAAGTACCAACAAAGGAGGGGAAAAAAACTCCAGAGAAGTTCCTGAGACAGGAAGTCTAGTCCTGCCAAGAATGTAAAAAGGGTTAATGGAGAGGCAGTTTCTGTAAGCAACACCAGAATGTTTCCTTCCTGCCTTCCTTACAGGATTAGGCCAGTAATTTCTTCTAACAACCAGTTCTCCGAACTGCTTAGAATGTTAACAACTGGTTCTAGTGAATAGGTGCAAACTGGTAGAATCCCACCCCTGGTTCTGACCCAGACCTTGTTCCAAGGAAACAAACACCAGATGGAGTTGACAGCAAAACCTTTTCATGATTCTTTAGGAATTCCGTTCCTTCCCGGTTAAAAGGCTGTTTCAAACTAATTGTCTCTGATAAGAATGAGCCTTGCCAAGGTTGTGCAAGGCTGCTGCCAAGAACACTAGATAAAGTTACTCAGAAATATTTCAAACACAAAGAATCTCCAAACACCAACCAATATATTCTGAACGTCCCGAAGGCTTGAGTGCAAAAACTTCTTTGCTTCCTGCAAAGAACTCCGGTTTCTCAGCTGGCCTTTATCTCTTGAGGGAGGGGCCATTACCTTGCAACCTTACTCCCGAGTTACCCATGCTGCTGCAGCTGTTCTTTCCTTCGAGCAGCCCTGCGTGCATGCATACGCACTGGGCACAGGCTCCTCAGGGACCTCTTCATCACTGCTGCCAGCCTCCACAATCTCCGAAGGCAGCACTCCACTCCCTGATGGTCCTGGCCCCATCCCTGCATCACATGCAGGCCCCTCATCTGAGTCCTCGCTCTCTGAGACCTCAGCCGTCTGCACCTGCTGCCGGTGAACCACAACAGGAACATCACCAGTGCCAGAAGAGAGGAGAAGGAGGAGGAGGAGGAGGACGAGGAGGAGGAGGAGGAGGAGGAGGAGGAGGAAAATAACAATGGTGAGGTTCTTGATGCTCTCTGACCTTGGTGGTTTTCCCCCCTAAGTTTTATGATCCAACTCAGGAACATCAACTGTGGCAAGAAAAGTCATAAAATAGGGCAAAACTCACTTAAAAAACTCTCATATGACCAGAAGGCAGGACAAGAAGCAATGGATGGAAACTAATCAAGGAGAGAAGCAGCTTAGAGAACAATTGACCAGTGGAACCGCTTGCATCCAGAAGTTGTGGGTGCTTCAACATTAGAGGTTTTATCGAAGAGATTGGACAATGATTTGTCTGAAATGGTGCCGGGTTTACTTCCTGAGCATGAAGGTGGACTAGAAGACCTTTAAGGTCCCTTCCAACTTCTATTATTCTGTTCTGTTATTCTCACTTAGCAACAGAAATTTTGGACTCAGTTGTGGTTGTAAGTCAAGGATTACCTGTATAAGGAGTAGGGGGAATTATGGCACCATCAGACCTACAATATTCTGTTATTTCTTATTTCTCTCTGCAAATGTCAGTTCAGCTGAGGCAGGCTCAGAATACAAGCTAATTAAACGAAGAAAGATTTGCAATGAGAAAGTTAATATACTAATTAAATAATAAGTATGTCAAGCAAATCTTACCTTTGGCTTCGTGGGCATCATGAGAATTAATTAGCAGTACAATCAGACTTTCTGCTGGTATAAAGTGGCACTATATATGCAATTTGATGACTGTGTCACTTTTTCTATGGCATTTTTCCTTTTTTTTTTTCTTTGTCCATTGCAACTTTCTTTTCTTGGTGTATTTTTTTTTTAAAAGCGGGATTACAGCTTAATGAACAGACTTGACTGTGTCAGCTCTTGTTTGCAAAATTAAATTGGATTTGTGCCATCTTAAGAGCAGGAAAGCCTGAATACATTGTGATGGTCAGTGACATCGTTCTGGGTGTCTCATAATTGTTAACCTATTTATGGTTTGGGGAGACAGAGGTGTTGGGATAACTAGGTTATCTCCGCTGATATTGTGCTCTTTTAGGGCAAATTCGAGAGTGAATTTGCCCTAAAGAAAAGTGGTTTGTAGCGACTTGTTTGCTCAGTGCATTTCACTTCGTTATGGAATTAACTCATTCACACAGTTCATGAAAAGGGCTCATCAACTGTTGAAATGAATCGGAAAAATTGTATAGAATCTCCTGTTTAAACAGGGGGTTGGACTAGAAGACCTCCAATGAGGTCCTCCCTTCCTAATACGTTGAAATACAGTTGCAAGATTTGGATTTGGCTAAATCCAAATTGCTCTAGAGATTTGGCCAGATCCAAATATTTGGTCTAGAGAAAAATAGGACTAGGGAGACATGATAGCACTAGTCCAATATTTGAAGGGCTGCCACAAAGAAGAGGGTATCAACACATTTTTCAAAGCCCCTGAAGGCAGGACAAGAAGCAATGGATGGAAGCTAATCAGGGAGAGAAGCAACCTGGAACTAAGTAAAAACTTGTTGATGATCCAAACTCTGTAAAGAACCTTGGAATACACATCTCTAATGATCTAAGTGATAGAGCCCACTGTAACTACATAGCCAAAAAGGCATTAAGAGTTGTTAACCTATTCCTACATAGCTTTTTCTCTGGTAATATCACACTACTAACTAGAGCATACAAACCATTTGCTAGACCAATACTCAAATACAGCTCATCAGTCTGGAACCCACATTACGTATCTGATATTAACACAGTTGAGAAAGTCCAGAAATATTTCACAAGAAGAGTTCTCCACTCCTCTACTCATTGCAGAACACCTTATGCCACCAGACTTGAAATTCTAGACCTAGAAAATGTAGAACTACGCCGGCTTCGGTCGGATCTAAGTATTGTATATAAAATCATACATTGCAATGTCCTACCTGCAAACGAATACTTCAGCTTCAACCATAACAATACAAGAGCAAACAATAGATACAAACTCAAGGTAAACCGCACCAAACTTGATTGCAGGAAATACGACTTCAGCAACAGATTGGTCAATGTCTGGAATACTCTACCTGACTCCGTGGTTTCTTCCCCAAACCCCCAAAACTTTAACCTTAGACTGTCTACTATTGACCTCACCCCTTACCTAAGAGGTCTGTAGGAGGCGTGCATAAGTGCACCAATGTGCCTACCATCCCTGTCCTATTGTTTCTTTTATTTTTCTTATATGTATCTTATGTATTCATAACTATGTTTTTACCTATACCTATTATCTTGTAAGCAATTGACAAACCAAATAAAATAAATAAAAAATAAAAATACCACCAGCAGAACTGCAAAAAACTGTGCTACTTGGAACATTGTATATTTTAAGAAGATACTTGTATAGAATGGAATAACAGAGTTAGAAGGGACCTTGGAGGTCTTCTAGTCCAACCCCGCCCTGCTCAGGCAGGAAACCCTAAACCACTTCAGACAAATGTTTATCCAATCTCTTCTTTAAAAATTCCAGTGTTGGAACATTTACAACTTCTGGAGGCAAGTTGTTCCACTGATTAATTGTTCTTTTGGATTGGATCCTGCAATGTTAATCAGGAGTACATAATTATTTCGCCTTCGTTCGCTTTCCTACCTTGCTGAGATCAGAAGTTTTTTCCAGTCTCCTTTGCATTCAGTCCTACAATTCACAGGCAACTTTGAAACCACTCGACAAATTCCATCTGTGGGCCTTTCTTCCTGTTTTGTGAATGAGGACATACATATACTTTGCTTGAAGTTTTAAAAAGTAGATGATTTTGCATTAAATTAATGCTCATTTCCTTTGCCCCCCCTTCTGTCTAGTCTATTGGTGCCTACAGAAGAAAACAGTAATAAATCATTTATATAACCAACCCCATCTTTTCTGCAGGGAAATAGCGTAAGGCAGACTGTCTCATAAATTGTTTAGAATAATCCAAGTCTCCAATGATTTAACTTGATTTGTTTATTTACAACTTTTTTTTTTATTTAAAAAAAATGTGGAGAGACCTTAGTTTTATGATGACAGTGTGGATAACGTACATTTGCATTTGCAGATTCAAATCCAAACTTGCTGTTTATATATTTTTTTTTAAAAAAAAATATTAGCGTGGATGTGTTATTTAAAAAAAATAGGCAGGCCTTTAATCAGCAAGGATAATATTGGGTTTAGATTTATCTTTTTTCTTATACCCAATAGTTTATACAATGCAATCAGGATCAAGTGAGGTACTAACGCAACTCAAAAAAGCCTTAGTAAGACCACACCTAGAGTGCTGCATCTAGTTTTGGTTACCACATTATAAAAAAAGATGTTGAGGATCTAGAAAAGGGTGCAGAGAAGAGCAATCAGGATGATGAGAGGACTGGAGGTTAAAACATATGAAGAATGATTGCAGGAACTGGGCATGACTTGTCTCGTGAAGAAAAGAACCAGGTGAGACATGATAGCAGTCTTCCCATATTTGAGGGGCTGCCACAGAGAGAAAGGGGTCAAGCTATTTTCCAAAGCCACCGAAGGGCAGATAAGGAACAATGGATGGAAAGTGATCAAGGAGAGATTCAACCTGGAAATAAGGAGAAATTTTCTGACAGTGAGAACAATCAACCCATGGAACAGAATTTGTCTTCGGAAGTTGTGGGAGCTTCATCACTGAAGGCTTTCAAGAAGAGATTGGACTGCTATCTGTCAGAAATGGTATAGGGTCTCCCACTTGGGCAGGGGGTTGAAGTAGATCAGGGGTTGCCAACCAGTGGGCCAGAGACCACTGGTGGTTCGTGAGAAAATTTTGGTGGTCCACAGAGAAATGTCCCTCCCAAAGTAATTAATCCAGGCTGCGTAGGAACACATGGCTGCACCGCCCACATAGCTCGTGGGAACACAAGGATTGCATCGCTTGTATTGAGAACAACACAAGGTAGTGAGGGGAGGGGGAGAAAGGGCGGAGGGGAGGAACTTGCCCCACTCACCCCAAGTGCCTGGCCTGGCCACTGGGCTGCTTCTTTCTGCTTTTTTCTTCTTCTTTTGGCTGCACGCAAGGAAAGCAGCAAAAGTCTTTCTTTCTCTCCCCCAAACTCTGCCAGAAAAGAGTCTTTGGGACCCTGCAAGGCCTCCTGCTCCAAGAGCCTGTGCTGGCATGACAAGACTCACAAAGACTCATTTTTGGCAGGATTTGGGGGAGAGAAAGGAAGACTTCCGCTGCTTCTGCTGCTTTCCTTGCATGAAGCCAAAAGTCTCTCTCTCTCTCTCTCTCTCCCCCTGAGAACGGACCTGCTGACGGTATCCTGCGATCCCAAATAAAGAATGATCGATCGGTAGGAAAATGGGGTGGGGAATTTTCCTGCAGACTTTTTGGGGGAGTTTCCCAGGGTCTCTGGTCCGCAGGATTTAAAATTATGAGTTTGGTGGTCTCTGAGGTCCAAAAGGTTGGTGACCCCTGGACTAGATAACCTAAAAGGTCCCTTCCAACTCTGTTAATCTGTAAAGCAATTTATCTTAAAGTGCATGATTCAGAATGAAAAACCGTCCTAATCATCAAATCAGTTCAGAGGTATCTGATTGGAAAGCTTAATTTGATTTTCCAATTTGATTCGGAAAATCAAAAATTTGTTTCAGCACCTGAATCTTGGAATCAAAGTTTCCCCAATCCATTTTTATCTCTACTGATCTTTTTCTTCTTACCACATTCAGAAATGTAAACTAAATGTAAGGAAGAGTGTCTAGTGGTTTATACTTGTGTGGATGTGAATGAAAGTTTGGAGGAAAGCTGCCATATCACACCTTTCCATGCCTGATGCGATACCTCCTTTCTAGTATAGTCAATGAGGAAGATTTATGAAGGTTTGACATCTTTGCTGGACCTTTGAACTGGGACATTTGGGAAACAAAAGATCAGCAGCAAAAGATCAACATCATGGTTCAGATCAAATACTAATGTTTAATCATGGATCTATAGTGTTGATATGAACCAAGCCAACATTATTTGGCTTCTTCCAAATTAGAAAGCCTCAATTAATCATTATTGGGAGGAATAATAATCATCTTCTTCTTCTTCTTCTTCTTCTTCTTCTTCTTCTTCTTCTTCTTCTTCTTCTTCTTCTTCTTCTTCTTCTTCTTCTTCTTCTTCTTCTTCTTCTTCTTCTTCTCCTCCTCCTCCTCCTCCTCCTCCTCCTCCTCCTCCTCCTCCTCCTCCTCCTCCTCCTCCTCCTCCATCTTTATTAATAATCTAGAGGAAATTTTCATTATCATTGTGCAAAGAAACTCCTCTCATCCAGGACATCAGCTCTTTGAACTATTACCATCGAGAAGGAGATTCAGGGTATTAAGAACAAGGACAACTAGATTTAAGAACAGTTTTTATCCAAGTGCAGTTTTGAGTTTGAATGCAGGGTCATAAGATTTTTGTGGAATTTAATGGCTGAGAGTAATGGGGTATTTACATTTTTAAATTGTATAGAGATTATTGTATGGTTTGTTGTGTCTAGTTTTATTTTTCTTTCAATGGTGTTGTCCAGTTTTACGTGTGGAAGAGCACCTCATTTCGTTGCACCCGCTTGCGAGTGTAATGACAAATAAATTCTTATGTCTTATGTCTTAAATCTTTTTGGGAAGCTATATCTTTCATCAAAGTGAATATTTGTAACTTCAGAGTTGAACTTCCTGTTCCTGTGCAAGAATCTGTATTCTATTGGGTGTTGTCTGACTCCTGTTGAGCCATGTACAAATCTTGGAGTTTGTCTGAGCTAAGTTTGGTTGAAGTTTGCTGGGGGTGGTGCAGCTGAGATGATGCAGTGAAGGGGCTTATGTTCTCAAAGGGTGTTGGGCAGTTCCTATTGTGGCTGTGGGCTAATCCTACTTGGTTGCATCCTGGTGAAGGTATTTGCTTATGAATAGAGCTAGTTTTCTCCTTAAGTGCTGACATCTGCTGAGGACTATTAAGAAAGGTGGAAACTGCTTTCCAAGAGCAGGTTTCTCCATTTCTCATCCAGGGAAATATAATATTCTGTCTTTTTAATATTTTTCAAAATATTTCATTCTTCTAGGAGAGGGGTAGGTGCTAACTTTCTACACTATCTTCATTAAACAGTATTCCACGATCTGAGGGGCTGCCACAAAGAAGAGTTGGGGTCAACCTATTCTCCAAAACACCAGAAGGCAAGACAAGGAACAATGGATGGAAACTAATCAAGGAGAGAAGCAACCTAGAACTAAGGAGAAACTTCCTAATAGTGAGGACAATTAACAAGGGGGACAGCTTGCCTTCAGAAGTTATGGGTGCTTCATTACTGGAGGTTTTTAAGAAGAGATTGAACAGTCATTTGTGTGAAATGGTATAGGGTCTCCTGCTTGAGTAGGGCGCTGGACTAGAAGACCTTCAAAATCCCTTCCAGCTCTATTCTGATTGAACCTGCTTCTGTTGTTCAGAAGTGGTGGTTATAAGCCACTATCCATAAAAACGATGGTTCTTAGCAACTATCACAAGAAACGTGTCCAAGAATAGATAGGCAACATGAGTTGAATGTTATTGGTTTGGTTCTGCAACCCAACAGGACAGACACAGACTTCAGAGGATAATTAGGACTGCAAAAAAAAAAAAAATTACTACCAACCTGCCTTCCATCGAGGACCTGTATACTGCATGAGTCAAAAAGAGGGCTGTGCAAATACTTACAGACCCCTCACATCCTGGACATAAACTGTTTCAACTCCTTCCCTCAAGATAACACTATAGAGTCCTGCACACCAGAATAACTAGACACAAGGACAGTTTTTCCACGAATGCCATCACTCTGCTAAACAAATAATTCCCTCAACACTTTACTAAGTCTGCCCTACTATTACTATTAATCTTCTCATCACTCCTTATCACCCATCCCCTCCCACTTGTGACTGTATGACTGTTATTTTGTCGTTTGTTTCCTTACAACTTATATTGACTGCTTCCTAGTGTGATTTACTTATTGTACCCTATGATTATCATTAAGTGTGGTACCTTATGATTCTTGGCTCTTGATGAATGTATCCTTTCTTTTATGTACACTGAGAGCATCTGCACCAAGACAAATTCCTTGTGCGTCCAATCACACTTGGCCAATAAAAAGAATTCTATTCTATTCTATTCTATTCTATTCTATTCTATTCTATTCTATTCTATTCTATTCTATTCTATTCTATTCTATTCTAGACATGTCTATTGGAATACTGTGGACTCATCACCTGGTTCTTATATCTCTCTACTTCTTCCTCTGTCTTGAGCTCTATCTAATGTATTAATGAAACCAGAAATTGGCACATTACAAAGCTCTGTTATCAATCATGGATCCTTCATTTTTCTTCTTTTATCCAACATGTCTCACGTAAAACTATGAATTGCCTTGGTTGTTCATTCTGAACATAAAGGAGAGATGTAAAGCAAACAAGCAAATAAATAGATAAATCCCTCCAGGCTTCTATTAGCAACATAGTCATAGTCATTCTTAGGAAATGTGGAAAATAAACCCAAACAATTGGTGATTGCAGCCAAGTACTTAGCTTTGAAGTATGCTTGCTTTCCCCAGAAAAGAAGAAAGGAAAAGAAAAAAGGTGAGTGGATTTGGTAAAGGGCATCCTAGGGTGTTAGGGGATGTGAAGAGAAAATATTTCAATTAGTATTCTGGGAAATGAGAATCTTGTCATTGGCCATGCTGAATATGGTGTCCTTTTATGAAGTGTCAGGCTCAAAATCGAGACTGTCATGAGGTGATTCTTCTGAATTCTTTATTGTGTCAGACCTGAGGTAGAATCTTTCCAGGCTGAAGATTTTACTGTCTGCATCTACAATATACTCTGGGAACTATTAAGGAGGGACATCTTCACCCTCTTTCTGTCACACATATCTGAGGTAAATTACCCCTTACTCTTCTGGATTTCACCGCTCTTGGGAATTCAACTCCTCACTAAATTCAAATCACATCATATATGGACTACAAATCCCAGAATTCCTCAGCCTCCCTGTGTGGACTTCAGCTTCAAGAATTCTTTGGCCATCGCGTGGGGACTTCAGTTCCCAGAATTCCTCAGTCACCATTTGCCAGACCCAAAACCAAGCATGACACATTGTGATTCTCCCAAGCTGGTTCTTTATTATTTGCACAAAATCTTGCCAGACTAAAGATTCTACTATTTGCATCTACAATACACTCTGGGAACTATTAAGGAGGGGCTGTCCTCATCCTCTTTCTCTTTCACATATTGTCTGGGCTGAGTTGCCTCTTACTCCTCTGGAATGCAGCCCCTCCCTCCTGGGAATTCAACTGTTCAATACATTTCATCATATCATGTGTAGACTTCAACTCCCAGAATCCCTCAACTTCTCTCTGTGTGGACTTCAACTTCAAGAATCCTTCAGCCATTGTATGGGGACTTCAACCTCCAGAATTCCTCAGTCATCATGTGCCAGACCCAAAAACCAAGCATGACACATAGTGAATCTTCCAAGCTGAGTTTTTTATTATTTTCATATCTCTAGATGAAGTCTTGCCATACTGAAGATTCTACTATCTGCATCTACAATGTTGTCTGGGAATTATTAAGGAGAAGGTGTCTTCATCCTCTTTTTCTCATACATATTCTGGGCTGAGTTGCCTCTTACGTCTCTGGAATCTACCCCTTCTGTCTTGGGGATATTTACTTAGAGAGAGTGTTACCAGCACTGATGATGTTACCTACTTGGGTCATGAAACATCTGCAAGAAAACCACCAAATTCAAAGAGCACCAAAGACCCCACAGTCCTCCTCCTCCTCTTCCACTCTGCAAACCCCACTCTCTTCTAGCACTGATGATGTTACCTAGTTGGGTCATGAAACATCTGCAAGAAAGCCACCAAGTTCAGAGAGTACCAAGGACCCCACTGGTCAACCCTGAGCTCCTTTAGAAGATTCCCACCTCCAGGCCATTTTATTCTGGCTTTTAACTTATTTCATCTGTGTTTCATTTTAATATTCTCTTCTGTTGGGAGCTGAACATAGTTACGAACTAGAAAAAGTGTTTCCGCAGACTTGTTAAAATCCTAGCTCTTTATTCAAGCTCCTTTGCATAGACAAAAAACTAATGAGGAACTACAGAGAAGGAATTTGAAACCCCTAAGTAAGATCCAACTTTATCCTCCAGAGTGAGGCTCAAAAGCAAAAAGTTCCAGAAAGTTTGTTCCTCCAGGTTGAGAAGAAAGTAGGATCAGGATCCACAGAGCTTGCCTGGCACATAATTATCACAGCTCATCTTTATTAAACACTCTCTCTGTCCTTGTTTTGCTCTCTTTGCTGATAGATGTAACCTCAATACCGTTGCCATGGCTACGGAAACAGTAGCTGAGAAAGATTTTGTTTGTGGTAAACAAACCCAGCTCCCCTTGCGGGAATTTGAGCTGAGAAAATTCCCTTTCTTACTTTTTGTTCGAGCTCGTGAAAAACAACAACATCAACACTGTAAATTCATTATCATTAATTTCATCTTCATCCGAAGCTTCTCCCCAAGGCCCACGAAGATACTAACACACTCGGTGGTGCAGCTAGATTGGATAAATTTATTTATTTTGCAAAAGGAAGTGGGATAAGTTTAATATCTTTTTTGCACTTGTCACTGCTACCATCACCGTTCGTCTGTCTGCATCCATGTATCTATTAGTGGCAGGAAAATTTGGTCTCCTTTTACCTCCAAAAGCAAAATGTCTCTTCTGACATTGGTTCGGAGGTGCATCAGGATGCTATTTCCCTAGTTTTTGTGAAAATGGTAAACGTCAGTTCAATTTTGCCGAGATATATGGAGGAAATGATAGTTCTTTTTCTTCGACTTTTTTTTCCCAGCGGAACGCAAATTGGTTTGATTTGCAAAGAGCATTGTTTTGGTTATTCTAAATCTCATCCTACTATTCCAGCAGGGTTTGCTTTTTGTAATAACTTTATTAAATTTTAAACAAAAAAGATGTGAACTAGGAGAAACTAATAATTGGAAAAAGAAAAAGGAAGGAAGGAAGGAAGGAAGATGAAAGGAAGGGAGGTAGGGAGGATGTGGGAAAGAAAGGGGAAGGAAGGGAGGAAGGAAGATAAAAGGAAGAGAGGGAGGGAGAAGGTGGGAAGGAAAGGGAAGGAAAGGAGGGAGGGAGGGAGGGAAGATGAAGAAGAGGGGAGGAGAAGGTGGAAGGGGGAAGAGGGAGGGAGGAAGAAGGAGGGAGGGAGGAGGTGAGAAGAAAATGGGAAGGAAGGGAGGGAGGAAGGGAGGAAGAAAGGAAGGAAGATGAAAAGAAGGGAGGAGGTGGGAAGAAAGGGGGAAGGAAAGAAGAGAGGGAGGAAGAAAGGAAGGAAGATGAAAGGAAGGGAAGGAGGAGGTGGGAAGAAAAGGAGAAGGAAGGGAGGAAAGAAGGAAGAAAGAGGAAAGAAAGGGAGGGAGGGAGGAGGGAAGAGGAAAGAGGGAAGGAAGGAAGGGAGGGAGAAAGGAAGGAAGCAATATAAAATATAAAAACCATTACAAATATAATAACAGATTAAAATTACAAAATATAATTTTAAAGTGAATATATGCCCAGGAGATAAATTTAGCAAACAGTTTGATTATTAAATATTAGCTAAACAATCTAGTTTTTCAGCTCACCAAACACACTCTCAGCTTTCACTGCAATTCCTAGGAATTAGGCCAATAAATTCTTATACATGGACAGACGTCTGAGCATTTAAGCAACACACCATCCTAAATGAAAGCACCACACATACGATTTGAGATTTGAAATAACATAAAATAAGTAACATTTACATAAATTTAACCATTGAGATAGTGTGTGTTGCTAGAACCGTAATGGCACAGTGGTTAAAATGGGGTATTGCAGGCAAACTCTGCCTACTGTCTGAAATTCGATCCCGCTGGGCTCAAAATTGACTCAGCCTTCCATCCTTCCAAGGTTGATAAAATGAACACCCAGATTGTTAGAGACAGTATGCTGACTTTGTAAACTGCTTAGAGAGGGCTGTAAATCACTGTGAAGCGGTATATAAGTCTAAGTGCTATTGCTATTGCTATTGGTCTCTCTCTTTCTCTCTCCCTTTCTATCTATCTATCTATCTATCTATCTATCTATCATCTATCATCTATCATCTATCACCTATCATCTACCATGGGGGCACAGTGATTAGAATTCAGTATTGCAGGCAAACTCTGCCAACTACCAGGAGTTCAATCCTGACCAGCTCAAGGTTGACTCAGCCTTCCATTCTTCCAAGGTGAGTAAAATGAGGACCAAGATTGTTGGGTGCAATGTGCTTAGAGAGAACTGTAAAGCACTGTGAAGCCATATATAAATCTAAGTGGTATCACTATTGCATGATAAGTGAATCTACCATCCTAACTCCTTAAACCAGCAATTAGGTTCTCTGCAGATGAGATCTTGGAGATGACCCAAAGGTGTTTTTTTCAAGAGGCAACTTGACTTTCCGGTTTTCCCCTGAAGACATTTCACTTCTCATCCAAGACACCTCTTCAGCTCAGAGCTGAAGAAGCGTCTTGGATGAGAAGTGAAACATCTTCAAGGAAAAACCCAAAGAAAAGTCCAATTGCCTCTTGAAAAAGAACCTTTGGGACAACCATGACCTGGATGACTGAGAATCTCCATAGACATATTGGAAATAAGTTCTTTTTTTTTTTTCTGCAGAAATCCATCAAGAGGTTCGCCATCTGAAGAACTGAAAACTTGTAAAATTGCGCCAGCTGTTCAGTGGAGAAGGATGTATTTTTGAATGTTTTTGTTGTGTTAACACAGAGTTCTGGCATGTGGCTGTAAATAAATTTTTGATTGATTGACCGCGATGGAGAGAGTTGGGAGGAAAAGAGATGGGGGAAGGTCCAGAAGAGATGTCTTCAAATCAGAACGAACCTATTCATCAGTAGGGTCATCAATAAATAATATAAATAATAAATAAATAAATAAATAAATAAATAAATAAATAAATAAATAAATAAAGTAAAGTAAAGATAAAGGTTCCCTTAGCACATACGTGCTAATTGTTCCCGGCTCTAGGGGGCAGTGTTCATCTCCATTACAAAGCCAAAGAGCCAGCACTGTCCAAAGACGTCTCTGTGGTCATGTGACCAGCATGACTAAACACCGAAGACACACAGAACGCTGTTCCCTTCCCATCAAAGGGGTCCCTATTTTTCTACTCGCATTTTTTACATGCTTTCGAACTGCTAGGTTGGCAGAAGCTGGGACAAGTAACGGGAGCTCACTCCATCATGCAGCACTAGGGATTTGAACTGCCGAACTGCCGACCTTTCTGATCAACAAGCTCAGTGTCTTAGCCACTGAGCCACCGCGTCCCTAGGGTCACCAATAGAAGAGAGTATTTGTGGTTCAGAGTTCAGAGTTCATGTGTTGGGTCTTTGATGAGCTCTTTGCTCAGTTGTTTCCTTGCAGATGCTTCATTACTGAACTAGGTAATATCGTCAGGCGATAAAGGTCATAAGTTATTTTTTTCCAAGGATATCATAACTTTAAATGGTTACTAAATGAATGATTGTAAATTGAGGATTACCTACATAAGATCCAAGCTCGAATCTGGGCTGGAAAGAGGGAATTATGGTTTCACACACTGCACACTAAAATAGCGAAAGCCTCTCACGCCCCTGTATCAATATCCGGGAGACAGAATGATTGCCTCTCCATCAATCATCATAAGTGCAAGAAGGAGACAAAGGCATGGCATTATCAGAAAATATGTGTCTCTCTTAGAGATTACAAGATCATCCTTTTATGATCATGCCAGAGGTATTTGACATGCAACGTTAGAAAGCTACAAGAGAAATTCTGACACCTGAGATGTGTTGCAAACCCTGGTTGACTAGTGGCAGGTAATAAAAAAGAATTGTACCATTTCCTAACTCTTGTTGGGCCTCAAACAATGACAGAAACAACTAACCTTTGATTTCCACTGAAATGATCATAATGTGGGATAAATGGATGGATGAATAGATGGATATGGCTGGCTAAGTGGCTGGGTGGCTGGATGGTGGGGTGACTGGGTGGTTGAGTGGATAGGTAGGTAGGTAGGTAGGTAGATAAATAGGTAGGTAGGTAGATGATAGACAGACAGAGTGGATGGATAGATAAGTGATAGATACATAGATGATAGACAGATAGATAGACAGATAGACAGATAGACAGACAGACAGACAGACATGAGAGGTTGGATGTGGATGGATTGATAGATAACAGATACATATATGATAGACAGACAGACAGATAGACAGACAGATATTAAAGGGTGACTGAATGGATGGAAGGAAGGATGGATGCATAGATAGATAGATAGACAGACAGACAGATAGACAGACAGACAGACAGACATAGACATGAAAGGGTAAATGCGTGGATGGATGGGCAGAGATAATGAATGGATGCATGAATGGATACATGGATAGTTGGAAGGACGGATGGAAGACAGATTTATTTATTTATTTATTCATTCATTCATTCATTCATTCATTTATTTATTTGATTTGATTTGATTTGATTTGATTTGATTTGTCAATCGCTTACAAGATAATAGGTATAAGTATATACATAGTTATGAATACATGAAATGGGTACATATAAGAAAAATAAAAGAAACAATAGGATAGGGACGGTAGGCACGTTGGTGCGCTTATGAACGCCCCCTACAGACCTCTTAGGAAAGGGGTGAGGTCAATAGTAGACAGTCTAAGGTTAAAGTTTTGGGGGTTTGGGGAAGAAACTACAGAGTCAGGTAGAGTATTCCAGACATTGACTACTCTGTTGCTGAAGTTGTATTTCCTGCAATCAAGTTTGGTGTGGTTAACATTCAGTTTGTATCTATTGTTTGCTCTTGTGTTGTTATGGTTGAAGTTGAAGTATTCATTGACAGATAGGACATTGCAATATATGATTTTATATACCATACTTAGATCAGACTGAAGCCGGCGTAATTCAAGGTTTTCTAGGTCTAGAATTTCAAGTCTGGTGGCTATTCTACTATGAGTAGAGGAGTGGAGAACTCTTCTTGTGAAATATTTCTGGACTTTCTCAACTGTGCTAATATCAGATGCATAATGTAGGTTCCAGACTGATGAGCTGTATTCGAGTATTGGTCTAGCAAATGGTTTGTATGCTCTAGTTAGTAGTGTGATATTACCAGAGAAAAAGCTACATAGGATTAGGTTAACAACTCTTAGCATCTTTTTGGCTATGTAGTTATAGTGGGCTCTAGCACTTAGGTCATTAGAGATGAGTATTCCAAGGTCCTTTACAGAGCTTGGATCATCAACAAGATCTTGACTATTCAGCTTGTATTTTATTTTCTGATTTTTTTTGCCAATATGTAAGACAGAGCATTTATTTGTTGAGATTTGAAGTTGCCATTTGTTTGACCATTCTGATACGTAGTCAAGATCTTTTTGAAGGGTAGCAGTAGTGTCTGTGGTATTGAACAGCTTTACATCATCAGCAAAAAGAACGCAGTTGCTCTTAATATGATCACAGAGGACATTTATGTAGAGTATGAAGAGAGTTGGTTCTAGAACACTGCCTTGGGGGACACCACTACTGACAGGTACAGAATTTGATATGACACTCCCAATTTTGACCATTTGTTGTCTGTTTGACAAGAATGCTTCTATCCAGTTATGTAGGTGTCCAGCGATACCATAAGATTTTAGTTTTAGGAGTAGTTTGTCATGTACCACTGAATCAAAGGCTTTACAGAAGTTTATGTAGATTGCATCTATTGCTTTGCCCTGATCGAGTTGTGTAGTCCATATGTTTTTGCAATGTAAGAGTTGCAGATTACAGGATAGTTTTTTCCTGAAACCACATTGTTTATTGGAGAGTAGGTTGTTTGTCTCTAAGTGGAGGATAATGGATTGGTTAATAATTGATTCCATGACTTTACAGGTGATGCAGCATAAGGAGATTGGTCTGTAATTTTCAACTAGGCTGGGTCTCCCTTTTTGAAGATGGGGTTGACCATGGCTTGTGACCATAGGTTAGGCAAGGAGCTGGTCCTGAAAGATTTTTCAAAGATTACGCTTAGAGGTTCAGCTATGGCAGTGGATAGCTGTTTTAAGAAGTAAGCACATATTCTATCCCGATCCAATAGATAGAGATGATTTTAGATTGCGTAGTGCTTTTTCAACATTGTCTACTGTAAAATCGATATGTATTAGATCATTGTAGTTGTTTGTGGTTTGACTAGAAAATACTGGGCATGATCCATTGCTGTTTACAAATACTGAGTCGAAGAATGTGTTAAAGATGTTGGCCTTAATGATGTCATCGTTGCAGTCTTTACCATTAGGTCCTATCAGGGGTGGGATGGACCTTGAGTCTTTTAGTTTGTTGTTTACAAAATTGTAAAAAGTGCAGGTGGAATTGGTGCATAGAAGGTTTTCCTCTTGTTTAATGTGATAATTGGTGCATTCAGTCTTTATCCGGTGGCAGAAATTTTTGTATCGGCTTTTGAAATTGGCAATGTGACCAAATTTGTTTTTCCGCCAGAGTGATCTCTTTTTGGATTGAAGTTTCCTTATTGTTATGGGTAATCTGTTTTTTTGTTTTGTTTTGGGAGTTGTTGTTGGTACATATAGTTTGATGACTCTTTTGACTTCAAGTAAAAATATGTTGTAATGGTCTTCAACAGTATTGCATCCAGTGAATAGAGATTGCTAATCAAGGGATGGGAGATCATTGTCTATAAGACCATAGTTGCCTTTTTTAAAGTTATAATTGGGGATTATGTCATTGTGAAGATTTTTGTATGGCTGTATGTTGAGACAAAAGTCAATCATATTGTGGTCACTGCTGGAAAAGGGTTCTTTAGTTTGTATTCCATAAATTAAATTCAAACTATTGCAGAAGATGAGATCGAGGCAGTTGTTTAGTCTAGTGTTGTTGGTTACTAGTTGTTCCAGTCCCAGATTTGTAACAGCACTGTAGAAGGTTGCATGTATGGGTTCAGTTGTACATTCATTTAGGGTCCAGTCAATATGAAGTAGATTGAAGTTACCAAGAAAGATAAAAGCGTGTGGGCAGGATGCTGCCCATGTTAGTAGTGTATTTAGCTTGTTTACATGTTCAATGTCATAATCAGGTGCTCTGTAACTTAGTAAGAATCAAAATGTGATATTTAAGGATAGTTCACAGATGATGGTCTCGGGAAGAGCAAGTCCTGGGTAACTTGGATGTTTTTTAGATGTAAGGACTTTTTATAGAAGATAGCAACACCACCTTCTCTACGAATTTCACGATCTGATTGGTAAACATGACAGTCTCTTACTGTGGTAATGGAGTCAGGGAGAGATGTGTTGAGCCATGTTTCACAGACAAATATGATGTCGAATTTATCCATATTTAGTAAGAGGAAAAATTCAGGTATTTTATTCGCAAGGCTTCTTGCATTGAGTAGCTTGCATTTAAGGCCAGCTGTAGCTGGAATTGAGGTAGTTAGGGGCGTGTGTACCTAGTCTTGGGTGATGGTGGATTGGTTGAAGTAGGGTTGTGGTTAAAGGTTAAAGCTGAGTTGCAGATTGTGTGACTTACTTTTGCTACAATCAGCATGGTAGTCAATGTACAGATCCTTCTCTCCATTGTCTAGACATTTTTTGAGTTCAGTGCGGAGTACACGGGATCGGGCACGTTGCTGTATGGTTAGGTCAGGGCGACAACGGAGGTTCTTATGGTTGGTGTTGGTTTGGGGGAATGAATTTATAATGTAAATGAATTTACGTTTGCTTGATTCATTTTTGCAAATGCAGAAGCGTGCGGCCAGAGAACTGTCTCTGTTTTTGAGCTCTCAGCCAATGAGGGAAATGTCAAGTATTTCATCAGGGGAGATGGTTGATGCTTGATAATCACTGATGATGTTTTGGACAGTTGTGATGTCATCATTATCATTGATGTCCTCTAGACCAAATAAGTTGGTGTTTGGATATTTCTGTTCACTCTCAACAGCTTCTCTGATGAGGATTGGGATATCATTATTTGTTTGGCTTATGTTTTTTTGGATTGGGTTGTGGATTGGGTTGTGGTTGTTGGGTAGAGATGTGGTTTGTAGCTATTGGATGATCAAGTTTTTGCATTGTAATGTAAGGATAATGAATGGATGCATGGATGATGGCTGGATGGATAGATAGGTCAAGGGTGGGTAGACGGATGGATGTAGAATGAGAGGAGAAAGGGATAATTCCTCACTCCAAATATCCTAAAATCTATATTTATCCAATGCAGTCACAAACTTTCAGTCTGATTTTCTAAAAAGGCAGCTGCATGAGAGGTACAGACAAAGATGCTGAAATTGAAGAAACTTGGACTTAATGTCCTGTGTTTCTCTTCAGCCCTAGATGTTCCATCCCCTCTATTCAGAAAGATCCATTATCCATTTCTCTTGGGAACATGTTTACACACCTTTTCTCCATTTTCCTGTCCTCTTCCTCAACGATCTAGGCATTTCCACAGAAAGCATTGTGTACTAATGTAAAAATTTCCAGTTTTTGTAGCCTCATGGTGTAGCCTCATTTAGTTCAAGACCTGGACAAGTTTTCTTCTCTAATGTATTTGAAACTTTGCTAAAACTATTTTTAAATGCCATAGCTGTATAGAGTCTGGAGGAGCAATCTATTTTTTTTTAATTTGTGGGAACATTTGTCTCATCCATCTTCTGGACTTCAGCTATCCAAGCAGTTAATCCAAAGAAAAAGATGACTTGAATGTTTTGTAGATGGCCTCCTGTATTAGCCTTTTTTTTTGTGGACCAAAAAACACAATTCCAGATAAGAAGATGGGTGTAGAAGGGTGCAATCAACCCCTTTCAGAATAGGGATAAAAATGTTGATGAGATTTTTGTTATGCTTTGTACTTGGGGCAGCTCAGGAAGGAGCAATGAAAAGCAGTTCTTTGCTCCTTCTCTTTCATTTTCTGAGATCAGGGGAAGCGAAGATGACGATGAAACTGCTTTGGATAGATTAGGGATTGGGAATGGAGGCGGTTTGAAGATGCCTTTCTCTCTCTTCTCTCTTTCTGTTTGTTCTTACTTTTTTTCCTTTTTATGACCAAGCAATTCCTTAACTGGATCTAGAATCAGGGCAATTGAATGAAGCTAAGCATTTATTGGCCAGATGCCCTTCTTGACACCTACATGGAGTTCACAGCAAATATTTTCTCTTTGTGCCCTAAGAGAGAAACATCCACCCACTACCTAGGATTGAACTTTCAACCTTCTGAGTAGGAGGCTTGTGTCTTTCACCACTAGGCCATCATGCTGCTCTTGTTCTTGTTTTTAATCTGTCTGTCTGCCTATCATGGTCTATCATCGTCTGTCTGTCTGTCTGTCTGTCCGTCTCTTATCTTTCTCTCCCTTTATCTTATCTCTCCCTCTCTCCCTCTCTCTATAATCTGACAATATCCATCTATCTTTCTATACCTACCTACCTACCTACCTACCTACCTAACTATATCTATCTATCTATCTATCTATCTATCTATCTATCTATCTATCTATCTATCTATCTATCCATCCATCCATCCATCCAATAGATAGCCTGAATCTGCAAAGATGAAGTCAGGAAAGCTAAGGCTCAGAATGAATTTAGACTTGCAACAAATGTCAAAAACAATTTTAAAAAGTTTGAGTGTTTGTGAATTCCTTCCAATGTTCCCCTAGTGATGCCTCAAATTGGTCCTGCCTCTGTGTTCCATGACAGCTCTATGCTAGCTTTCGTTGAAGCTTCTATGGCTCATTACACTTCCTCATCTGAAGAACGTAGGCGTCTAGAGTTTCTTCTTCTCTTGGAGTTTAATGGATGTATTAGAAGCTCAGGAATCTGCTGATAGATGGTGAAAGATTTGCTCAATGAAAAGTAGGACACCCAAAAGGCAGTTTTTGAAAAGGCAATTGGACTTTCTTTGTGTTTCTTTACTAGGCATAGTAACAATAGGTTATCTGTAGAATTGTCTTCCTTTGTTCCGGCAAAGAAATGAGACCTGGGCCTCAGTTATCCCAGGCACTCTTTAATGGTTGCAATGGTTGCTTGAAGACACATTGCTTCATGCCAACTGAAGACGCATCTTGGCTAAAAAGCAAAACATCTTCAAGGAAACACAAAGAAAATCCAGTTGTCTTTTGAAAAGCACCCTTAGATCAACCATGACCGAGAATCTCCATAGACAAAAAAATAATAATAGGACAATAAACTCACATCTTATTGACCTTCTTCAAGAACAGCATCCCTTCCACTCAAGGGAATTACACCTCTTTCCAAAGATGATTTCTATCGGCAAATGTCTACGGGTGTCTATGTTTATTTTCCAAAGCACCAGAGGGCAGGACAAGAAGCAATAGATGGAAACTAATGAAGGAGAGAAGCGAGCTGGAATTGAGGAGAAACTTCTTAAGAGTGAGGACAATTAACCAGTGGAACAGCTTGCCTGTAGAAGTTGTGTGTCAAGCTCAAAATTGACATATGCGTAGCCATTTTATTTAGCCTATTACATATTCCTTTTTTCTTTCTTTCTCTTTGCTGGTTATGGGGGAAAGGGTTTCGGGCTTGCCACATTCCCTAAGGTGGGAGGAGTGGAGATAGAGAGAGTTGTTTAGGCTAGGTGGTTCTTCTTCCCGTGGGAACGAAAGCTGACCCTACTGAGACCTGGAGGTGGAGATTGATGACATCAGGCAACGTTGATTTCCTTCTATTGGGGAATGTGACTTTTGGGGGTATTTTCTAATTTTCAGTATTATGTGGTGTAATTCCAGGTTGGGTCAGATCCAGAATGACAACATACTTCTCCAATTTGATGCTTTCCTTAAATAAAAGAAATTGTTATGGAAGATGGCTTTTTTTTCTTTTTAAATGGATTACATCACTTGGAAACCTGACATTCTGGTTGCTCCATCACTGGAGGTTTCTCATTTGTCTGAAATGGTATAGGTTAGCCTGCTTGAGCAGGGGGCTTGCCTAGATGACCTCCAGGGTCCCTTCCAGCTCTATTCTGATTACTATTATTAGACAATCTCAATCGTCCAGGTCACGGTTTTCTTCTATAAGCTTCTTGGATGAGAAGTGAAATGTTTTTCAAAAGGAGAAAAAAAAAAGCAAGAATGTCCAGTTGCCTTTTGGAAAAAACGAATTTGGGACATTCCTTACAGCATTATTTCCTGTGGGGCTAACACATTTTGCAGGGAAGATGAGTGGAAACATCTCAAGAAGGTTGAACTGGGCTTGGACAGTATTGACCAGCCAAGTAAAAAAGGTTCAGATCTGATTGAAGAGAATGCTTCTGGAGGTTTTTAAGAAGAGATTGGACAACCATTTGTCTGAAATAGCACAAGGTGTCCTGCTTGAGCAGGGGGTTGGACTAGACGACCTCCGAGGTTCCTTCCAACTCTGTTATTCTGTTATTATGCCATTCCTGACTCCATACATCTTTTTCCGCACCCAGCTTCATTCTAAGCCTCCCCCATCCCGTTATTTCTGGGGTTACCACCACCTCTTTCGTGGCATTCCCATTGCCAGCCTCCCCTTAGACCCAAAATTGCATCCAGCACGTCTTTCAACTCGGCATTCTAGAAAAAAAAAGAAAAGAAAAAAGCGCCACCTTTTTCAGAACCCGATGTTGCTGTTTTCGACACCGTCCTTATTCTCTAATAGTTTCCCCCTGCGCCGATGGTGTGACACAGGCTTAATTTTCTAAGAACGGGAATCAGAAAAGTGTCAAAGTGGCTGAGCATTTAGGATACCCGGGGAAAATGGTTGCCCTGGCAACAGCAAGCACATAAAAAAAAAAAGTATTCAGAACAGACCCTGTTTCTCCTCTGTTTTAAGCTTCTGCTGATAGGAGAATCAAATCTAATTCAGGCCTTTTTTTTTTTGTTATTTTATTTAAGGTGAACCGTAGGGCAGGGATTTAAACTAGTGCCTGTGACATCCTGCCATCTAGAGAATTAAACAAGCAATTGCAGCAACAAAGCTATTTTGATGCAGGTAATCCTTGAATTTAGGACCACGACTGAGCACATAATTGATGTTGTTAAGCAAGACAGTTGTTAAGTGAGCTTTCAAGCGAATCGCTCAAGTTCTGAAGGAATACGCCTGCTAAAAGGGAACGTAGATTCCCCGTTGATTTTGCTCGTGAAAAGGTGGCAAATGAAGCTCATATGCCACTGCAACCGTCATAAGTATGAGTCAGTTGCCAGTCATCTGAATTTTGATCACGTGGCTCTGGGGATGCTGCAATGGTCATAAGTGTGAAAAATGCACATAAGCTGTTTTTTTTCCAGTGCCGTTGGTAACTTCAAAAGGTCACTAGAATTACCTGTAATTAACTCTTGATCGTTTTATGTCTAGAAATTTGCTTAACCCTAACCCTGGTCTGTCACACATTATTACTAGGCATAGTAACAATAGATTATCTGTAGAATTGTCTTCCTTTGCTCTGGCAAAGAAATGAGATCTGGGCCTCAGTTACCCCAGGCACTCTTTAATGGTTGCAATGTGCTGGGAATACTATTATTAAGTGTTGTACCTTATGATTCTTAACCGATGGAAGGCTGAGCCAGTGAGAATCGAACTTCTGACAGTCAGCAGAATTAGCCTGCAATACTGCATTCTAACCACTGCGCCACCCCGGCTCTTCTCCTGTGTTGTCGTACTAGCTTCCCAAAAGTTTCTTGACATATCATGAAGATAACAGCTCTTATTGCTCCTCATTTAACTCTAGAGACTGGTATTAAGACTTGACCGCACTGGTCAGGCATGATCGTGGCAGATGGACCTGTGGGAATTTGGCATTCAGTATGTCCTGCAGCCTAATCCAAAATATCCATGGAGGGCACTGTTAATGGACAGAAGGAGGGGACACGTGGTTGTATCAACCTAAAGCGGTCAACAGAACACGAGCACATCCCATACCTTGTTCTTGTCAGAAACCAAATGGTTAATGATGTATGGGAAATCTAATATCGATCAAGAGGGCCTTTGCATAACTGTGGGTTGTGCACCGGTTACACCCTTTCCTGGACCAGTGGTCCCTACTCACAGTCACTCATGCCCTAGTCCAGTGGTGGCTAACCTTTTTCGGCTCCTGTGCCAAAAATTGTGCGCGCGCTTGCATGCTGGCGCTCACGCACCAGAACCCAGAAGGCAATGCACACCTCCCCCATGCCCCCTATGCATGCGTGCACAATCCCCACACCCTGTACGCATGTGCGCACCTCACAGCTGATTTTTGGCCGGTTTGAGGCCTTTTTCGGCCTCCCAGACCCTTTAGGAAGGCTTCTGCAGGCTTTTCAGGCTGAAAACTAAGCCTGTTTCGTCACGTCTGGTATTTCCAGAAAAACAGGAAGGGATGAAACGGGCCTAGTTTTCATCCTGCAAAGCCTGCAGAAGCCTTCCTCAAGCCTCTGGGAGGCCGAAAAAGGCCTCAGACTGGCTGAAAATCAGCTGTGAGGCACGCGCATGCGCAGTGAGGTAAGTTTACCTGCAGCTCGTGTGCTGGCACAAATGGCTCTGCGTGCCACTTGTGGCACACGTGCCATAGATTTGCCATCACGGCCCTAGTCACCTCCCATCTTGATCATTGCAATATGCTCTACATGGGGCTGCCCTGGAAGAGCATCTGGAGGCTCCAATTGGTGCAAAATGCAGCGGCCCGCATGGTTTTGTGCAGACCCCGGTGTGCACATGTATCATCTCTCCTGCAGGAGCTGCATTGGTTGCCGATTTGCTTCTGGGTGCAATTCAAGGTGTGCTGGTTGTCACCTTTAGAACTCTTCATGGCTTGGGACTAGGTTTATCGGAGGGACCGTCTCTTGCCAGTCACATCTACCCAACCCATTAGAGCGGGGAGGCAGGGAATGTTCTGGATCCCATCCCTGAGGGGATACACCTGGTGGTACCCTGAAGGAAGGCCTTCTCCGTGGTGGCTCCCTATCTATGGAATATCAGTCCCCTCAGAGATTAGAACAGCCCTTACTCTAATACTCTTCCAGAAGGCACTGAAGACCTGGTTCTGGCAGCGGGTCTGGGGAACCCAGAGTGGGATGGAGCCCATTAAATAGCTTCATGTAATCTGCTGTCCCTGAAAAGGGGAGGTGGGGAGTTGATTTTACTATATTAATTTCTGTGATTCTACAAGTTTTATTGTTTGAAATTGTGGTTTTATAAGCTGTAACCCGCCTTGAGTCGCCAGGGCGAATAGGTGGCAATACAACTCTAATAAATAAATTACAATAAATATCTAATCCATGAGTATATTTATGATAGGAGAAGAAGGAAAGTAACAGTTTAAACCCAGAATGGTTTAGATGCTCCAAGTTATGATTTGAGGACATCATGAGGACAGAATACAAAACAGCAGATAATGAGAACTTTCATGGCATAAGGAATAAATATCAGCACCCATCATTAATTATTTTATTTATTTACTCAGGTTTTTAATCCTTCCTTTGTTACTTTATAAGTAACTGAAGATGATGAGCAGACCTCCTTCCTCCTCCTAATTTCCTCGTGACAACAACCCTGTGAAGTAGGTGGGGCTGAGAGAGAATGACTGGCCCAAACCCACACAGTTGGCTTCCATGCCTAAGGCAGGACTAGAACTCTCAGTCTCCTGGTTCCTAGGCCAGCATTTTGGCTAATCAATCCCAACACCAAGTCTAACTTCTAACTAATAATTAATGACATTATAAGAACTACAAGGTAAAGGTTCCCCTTGCACTTACGTGCTAGTCATTTCCAGATCTAGGGGGCGGTGCTCATCTCCATTACAAAGCCGAAGAGCCAGCGCTGTCCGAAGACGTCTCCGTGGTCATGTGGCTGGCATGACTAAACACCGAAGGCGCACGGAATGCTGTTACCTTCCCACCAAAGCGGTCCCTATTTTTCTACTTGCATTTTTACGAGCTTTCGAACTGCTAGGATGGCAGAAGCTGGGACAAGGAATGGGAGCTCACTCCGTTACGCGGCACTAGGGATTCGAACCGACGAACTGCCAAACTTTCTGATAGACAAGCTCAGTGCCTTAGCCATAATAATAAGAACTAATGATTTCTAATTGAGCCAAAAGAAAGGCCAGCTAGAGGATCAAATATGCAACAGCAGCAGCAGAGCTAATTTCTCTAAGGGGATCAACGGTATATCCAGTCAAACTGCTTTGTAAGAGAACCGGGTGGATGGAGATATAATGTAAGGCTACAGAGACCACAAAATGAAGCGCCATTTCATTGTGGTGAGTCATAAGGGAAGAGCCTGTTTATTTATATAGGGGTTTTTATATTGCTTTTTGTTGTTGTTGTTCTTTCATATTGGTTTTTAATTATTGCGAGCTGTCCAGAGTCCATGGATTGGAGAAGGGCAGCTGTATAAATTGAAATAATTCATCAAGTCGGTGAAGCTTTGCAGTGGCCCAGCTCTGACAAGCTAAGTTTAAGCTATGTCTCCCCAGATGGCTAGAGTTTGCAAGTAAGACACAGGGGTCCACAGGAGTAGCACAAAACCACAACATTGGCGGGATTCTGCTTTGCTTTGAAAAGTGCTGCAAATTAATAGAAGATTCCAGTGTGAAAACAAAGTTGTGGACTTTGAGAGAGATCACCTTCCCCTTTATTTTTTTTTATAGAATAGAATAACAGTGTTGGAAGGGACCTTCAAGGTAATTTAGTCCAACTCTCTGCTTGAGTAGGAGACCCTATATCATTTCAGACAAATGGCTGTCCAGTCCAGACTTCTGTCCTACTACCGCAACACCATTGAGAGTGTCCTGACATTCTTGCATGGTATTGGAGAAGCTCTGAAATGGACAAAAAGCTCTACAGAAAATCATTAAAACTGCCCAGAATATAATCAGGCTCCAGCTACCAGCCCTGGATAACATCTTCGCATCTCGCTGTTTGAGGAAATCACACAGCATTCTCGCAGACTCTTCCCATCCTGCTTACAATCTTTGTGAACTCTTGCCTTCTGGCAGAAGATACGGAACAATTAAAACTAGGACCCCACATTTTCTGAAGAGTTTTTATCCCAGAGCTACAATTGCACTTAACAATGAACTTAAGGACCACCATCAGTGAGTTGTTGGGCAGTATTACTTGGTCTGTTGTGTGGATGTTTGTGTGTTTTTAGGGGGTGGTGAATTTTGGTGGGTGGGAGGTGTTTGGGGATTGTCATGTGTGTGCACGTGTTGGGCCTGGTCTCTGGGTGTTAAGTGAATTTCGTTGAATGGGTATACTGTATATACAAAGACAATAAATGATGATGATGATGATGATGATGATGATGATGATGATGATGATGATGGTGATTGTGATTATGATTATTATTAGTGAGATTCACAGCCTTTGGAGCTGGTTGATAGCTCAACAGATCGAGTCCTAAGCAAGGACCTAGGAACTGTTCAGGTAGCATCAGAGGATATAAGCTGTTCCAAGTAGGATGTTTTTTTTTTTGTACAATCAGGGTATTCAAGTCTGATAAATTCAGAATTTTCAAATAGGGTGGTAGCCCCTCAGGTATTGCTCCAAGGGGTCCAATTACAATTGGGATAACACGCGATTTCTTTTTCCAAAGTCGCTCACCTTCAACTTGTAAGGTCCCGATACTTTGTCATTTTGTCTTGCTGCATGTCTTCGATTCATGCATCCCCAGGTACTGCAGTGTCAATGAACCAACCCTTTTTCTTTTCAACTATTGTTATGTCAGGCGTGTTGTGGGTCAAGTGCCTGTCAGTGTGAATTCTGAAGTCCCACAAGATCTTGACTTTTTCATTCTCCAGAACCTTCTCAACCTGATGTTCCCAGTAGTTGTTATATCATTGTTATTATTATTTTCTTGAAAGCCTCCAGTGATGGAGCACCCACAATGTCTGAACGCAAGCTGTTTCACTGGTTGACTGTTCTCGCCATTAGGAAATTTATCCTTCGTTCCAGGTTATTTCTCTCCTTGATAAGTTTCCATCCATTGTTTCTTGTCCTGCCTTCAGGGGCTTTGGAAAATATATTGACCTCCCCCCCATCATCTTTGTGCAGTGGTGGGTTTCAAAGATTTTTCCTACTGGTTTGGTGCGAGTGCGTGATTTGCGCATGTGTAGCATTTGCAACTCACCTTCTGCTGCAAGCCCTGTGTGTAAAACAGCTGCTGTGCGGCAATCGGCTGTGCTGTGCAAAGCAGCTGAGGTTGAAAAGCAGGAAATAAAAGTCAGCATAGAGCCAGGGCAGGTGGGATGGCCCAGCAGCTGATCATCGGAGAGAATTGGTTCGCTCACAGACGGTCATCGGAGCTACCGGTTTGGCTGAACCGGGCCGAACCAGTACAATCCCACCACTGCCATTGGGGCAGCCCCTCAAATATTGAAACACTGCTATCATGTCACCGCTAGTCCTTCTATTTGCTAGACTAGACATACCCAATTCCTTTGACCATTCTTCACATATTTTATCCTCCAGTGCCCTAATCATCTTCATTGCTCTTCTTTGCACTCTTTCCAGAGCCTCAACATCTTTTTTTTTAATTGTGGTGACCAAAATTGGATGCTATATTCCAAGTATGGTCATAGTAAAGCTGGGTAGAGCGGTAGGCAGAGATTAAAATGGTAGGAAGTTTAATAGACAGAGATCTAGCCCAACTTTGAATGACATGTCAGGCATCCCGTCGGCAACCAAAAGGGGTGGGACCAGATTAAAAGACTTAACACGTAGTTGGGCATGAAGATTGAATTAAGTGAATATCAACAGTATTACTTTGGATTAATGTAATGGCTAAATTTAATATAGGGATTTACAGGGATTCACATCCTTTCACATCTCATTTGATTCACATTTAAAATAAATTAAGAAGCATGACAGATTGGTGGGGTGGAATCCTTTTTCTCTCTTATGCACATGAATCTCATAAACAGAGGAAGATATGGCATAAATAAAGGTATAAATAAATAAATAGGTATAAATAGAATTTTTTATTGGCCAAGTGTGATTTGACACATAAGGAATTTGTCTTGGTGCAAATGCTCTCAGTACATAAAAGCACATAAAATGCTCTCATGTACATAAAAGAAAAGATACATTCATTAAGAGTTAAGAATCATAAGGTGCAACACTTAATAATAGTTCTAGGATACAATAAGCAATTAAATCATACCAGGAAACACTCATTATAAATTGTAAGGATACAAGCAACAAAGTTACAGTCACACAGTCACAAGTGGGAGGGGATGGGTGATAAGGAGTGATGAGAAGATTAATAGTAATGGTAGTGCAGACTTTGTAAATAGTTGGACAGTGTTGGGGGAATTATTTGTTTAGCAGAGTGATGGCGTTTGAGGGAAAACTGTCCTTGTGTCTAGATGTTTGGGTGTGCAGGGCTCTATAGCATCGTTTTGAGGGAAGGAGTTGAAACAGTATATATCTAGGATGTGTAGATAAATATTTTCACAGCCCTCTTTTTGACTCGTGCAGTATACAGATCCTCGATGGAAGGCAGGTTGGTAGTAATTTTTTTTTTTTTTTTGCAGTCCTAATTACCCTCTGAAATCTCTGTCTGTCCTGTTGGGTTGCAGAACCAAACCAGACAGTTATAGAGGTGCAGATTACAGACACTATCATTCCTCTGTAGATCTGGATCAGCAACTATATTAAAAGTAAAAGTTTCCCCCTTCCCCGCAAGTCACTGGTCACACTATCCAATCCAGTTGCCGGCTGGTTGTTTGGTTACTTCTCTGGCCCGCCATATTGTTTTGGCTATCAAACCCCATCTATTTCCCCCCGTCTCTTTGTTGTATGGCAATCCTGAAGCCTCCAAGTTGGCCTCAGCCAGGTTCACATCAGGGTTGACTGGACAGTCACTTGTTTGAAATGGTATAGGGCAGAGATGGTATTCAGCAGGTTCCGACCGGTTCTGGAGAATCAGTAGCAGAAATTTTGAGTAGTTTGGAGAACTGGCCAATGCCACCTCTGACCGGCCCCACCCCCATCTATTCTCTGCCTCCCATTGAATCCCAGCTGATTGGCTGGGACTTCTTTGGTTGCCCTGCACAGGAGAATGGAGCTGGAAAGCAGGTTAGTGGGTTGGGGAGGGAATGGGGATTTTGCAGTATCCTTCCCCTGCCACGCCCACCAAGCCACGCCCACAGAACTGGTAGTAAAAATTTTTTGAATCCCACCACTGGTATAGGTTCTCCTGCTCAAGCAGGGGGCTGGACTGGAAGACCTCCAAGGTCCCTTCCAGCTCTCTTCCAATTAAATTGATTAACCAAGGTCATACGCTTAGGCAAGAAAAACCAAGTCCACAGGTATTGAATAGGTGGTACCTGGCCCAAGAAAAGCCTTAAAACAGGGCAAAACTCCCTGAACAAATTTCTTTGACTTTCCTTCATGAATAATCGGTTCAAAATGATTTGGCAGCAGTGATTTTCAGAAATATAAATTTGGGCTCAAATTGTGGTCATAAGCTCAGGACTACCTGTACACTAGACACCCAAAAGGTGTTTTCTTAAAAAAAATTAAAAATAGATGAGGTAGTTTTTTCATCCTAAATGGAGCATGACATTACTGCAAGTTTCGTGCCAGGATGAAAAGGTTTCCATGGAACAAAGTGACAGCAGATCATGCATAATTCAAGCCCTGTCTTGATCTTATAATCATTCAGTATGAACATAAACAGAGCAGCAATCCAAATACGTTAAGACTGTCTGAAGCACAGGCAGCCCTTGACTTTTAACCGTTTGCTTAGTGGCCGTTTGAAGGCACAACAGGACTGAAAAAAGTGATTTATTACCGTTGCTTACACTTATGATCATTGACAAAGTAGACTACAGCCTATTTTACAGTAAGCTAGAAAAAAGTGGGATAGATAGCACCACCACCAGATGGCCAACAAACCGTACTCAATGAGTAGTCCTTAATAGGTCTAAGTCTACATGGAGGGAAGTAAGCAGTGGGGTGCCACAAAGGTTCTGTCTTAAGCCCGGTGCTCTTCAGTATCTTCATTAATGACATAGATGAGGGAATAGAAGGGGAACTTACCAAATTTGCAGATGATACTAAGCTGGCAGGAATAGCTAACACCCAAGAAGATGGGCTCAAGATCCAGATGGATATCAACAGACTGGAACACTGGGCCCAATCTAACAAAATGAAATTCAATGTAAAGAAAAGTAAAATTCTACACTGTTGAGGTAATTCCCCGTTAGGAGAATGAGCGCATACAGGGAGACGTATTTGAGAGAAGTGTTTGAATAATGCACACATAGCACACAGATACACAGATACAGTAAATGTAGGTTTTTACTTCCAGAAAGGTTTAAGCAAAGTTCAAAACAAGCAGTCCAAAGTCATTTACAGGTAAGTCAGTCAGTTTTCAGTCCAGGGATAATCCAATTACAAAATCCAGTGTCAAAAACAGTTCAGTATCAGACTTACATCAAATTCATGAATATCAGTCAATTATGAAAAATGGAGGAATATCCGTTTGAGAAACCACGCCCAATTACACTTTTAGGATTCTTAAAGATACAGTATTAAAATGGTTATCCTGGTTTATATATTTCCAACCCAAATACCTGTTAGGTGACTTATATTCCTAACATACACTTAGGCAAGAAAAACCAAAAATGCACATATAGACTGGGTGTAACCAGGTTTAATAGCAATACCTATGAGAGGAATCTTGGAGTCTTAGTGGACAACCAGCTAAATATGAGCCAGCAGTTTGTGGCGGCAGTCAAAAAAGCCAACACAATCCTAAATTGCATTAACAGAGGGATACAATCGAGATCAAGTGAGGTACTAATACTACTCTATAAAGCCTTAGTAAGACCACACCTAAAGTACTGCATCCAGTTTTAGCCACCCCACTATAAAAAAGATGTTGAGACTCTAGAAAGAGTGCAGAGAAGAGCAACCAGGATGATTAGGGGACTGGAGACTATAACATATGAAGAAGGGTTGCAGGAACTGGGCCTGGCTAGTCTAGTGAAGAAAAGAACCAGGGGAGACAGGAGAGCAGTCTTCCAATATTTGAGGGGCTGCCCAGAGAGGAGGAGGGGGTCAAGCTATTTTCTAAAGCCCCCGAAGGCCAGACAAGGAATAATGGATGGAAACTGAACAAGGAGAGATTCAACCAGGAAATAAGGAGAAACTTTCTGACAGGGAGAACAATCAACCAATGGAATAGAAGTTGCCCTCGGAAGTTGTGGGAGCGCCATCACTTGAGACTTTCAAGAAGAGACTGGACTCCCATCTGTCAGAAATGGTTGGGCTAGATAACCTACAAGGTCAACTCTGATTATCTGTTCTCTGAAGTATGTCCCGCAGGGCTGTGTAATCAAAATTCAGATGCTTGGCAACTGACTCATTTTGCAGAATAATAGAAGGGACCCTGGAGGTCTTCTAGTCCAGCCCCCACCGCTCAGGAAACTCTAATACCATTTCAGACAAATGGTTATCCAATCTCTCTCTCTCTCTCTCTTTTGTTACAATATCTCATTATAGAATAAAATACAAAAACAGATAATAGGACACAATGTGGAGGGGAAGAGGAAAAGAGAAGTGAGGGAAAGAGAGGGAAAATAAAATAAAAAAGATACTGACTTCCCTCTGTTGCAGTAAAATAAAACATTAACATCAAACCTCGACTTCTTACTTTTCCATAATACTATAAACTAGCCATTTCCATAACAGATAATCAATCTAATCAGTAAAGCTCAGAATCAAAGTTTCATTTTTTTTCCACCTCAAGCACAAAGTCCAGCTTCCATGTAGCAACCCAAATACCTCTATTCTTTCCTTTGATCCAAATGGTCCATTTAGCCGTCTCTGCCAACTCCATCAACTTCTGTAGCCATTCGTCCATGGTGAGAATCGAAATGTCCTTCCATTTTTGTGCATAGAGTAGTCTTGCTGCCGTCAACATATATATGATCATAGTTTTTTTTTTTTTTCTGAGTCTTTTTCTAGTCCAAATTCTTCTTAAATACTTCCAGTATTTGATACTTCCAGCATTTAAGTATTCAGAATGCCCACAACTTCTGGAGACAAGTCATTCCACTGATCAATTGTTTTCACTGTCAGGAAAATTTTCCTTAGTTTTAGGCTGGTTCTCTCTGTAGTTTCCACCCACTGCTTCTTGCTTTGATGGGAATGTTTATTATAACATTTATGTTTATTACAAGGAATAATGGATCGAAACTGAACATGGAGAGATTCAACCTGGAAATAAGGAGAAATTTTCTGACTGCGAGAACAATCAACTGATGGAACAGAAGTTGCCTTCGGAAGTTGTGGGAGCTTCATCACGGGAAGCTTTTAAGAAGAGATTGGACTGCCATTGGTCAGAAATGGTGTAGGGTCTCCTGCTTGGGCAGGGGGTTGGACTGGATGACCAGCAAGGTCCCATCCAACTGTTAATCTGTTAGAAAAAAAAAAGGACTAGAATTCACCATCTCTTGGTGATAGCCCCAGAATCACCCAGTTGGCTTTCATGCTTAAAGCAGAACTTGAACTCCCTGTCTCCTGGTTTCTAGGCTTCAGCAGGAAACCAAACCAGCTCTAAACATGGCAGAGGATTTGTCACAATCACAGCAGTGTTGAAAAGAATTGTGTTTCTTCCTCTCTGCCTTTCCCTTGTTTTAGAGCTCGTGAAAGCAGATTTGATAGAATCCTCTTGGACTACCAATGAAATTGTATCAAAAGCACTTAAGGATTTGGTTTTGGCTTGTTGTTTTTTTTTTAATGGCGAGGATATCATAATCTGCCCTCTCACTTTAAAGACAATTTTGAAGATTAGTGCAAGACGAGAAGGCATCTGAAATCAGCTGGGAGAGTGGGACAAAGAAAAAATAAAACATTTCTAATCCTTCACAGTTGCTTGTGAATCAAAGGGGAATTAACTGTCAGATGAAAGGGAATGAATGCCCTGCTTTCGGTATCAAAATCTCTTCACTTTAATCAGAAGATAATAGCTATCTTAGCAGCTGAACCATGATTAGAGCTTAAATAAATCCACTCTCCATATTCTCCCATGATGGATTATGATGTTGAGTTGAGATCTACCAATTATTCCATTAAAAGGCTGGAAAGAAAATAAAACCACGCCTTCAAAGAAGGATGTGCTGATATTTAAAAAACATTCCATTGTTGTAGTTACAGTAAATTTACAGCAGAATTTAATGTCTTATACAGTGCTTTTATAGACATACCTTCATCTGAGCTGAATTAATTCTTTGTCCTGACATGTGTCACTAAACCATAAGCTGACACTCGCTGCACCAGATTCTGGGATCTTAGTTTATCTTTGAGTTATTAATTTCAACAAAAGATAATATCTGTAGTTCTGGGTTGAACTGTGGGGTCCTTGGTGGTCTCTGAGTTTGGTTGTTTTCTTGCAGACATTTCATGACCCAACTAGGTAACATCATCAGTGGGTAATTGGGAAATAGCTAGGTGGCTTCATGAAACATTTGCAAGAAAACAATCAAGTGCAGAGGCAAGTTTAATGAAAAGAAGGACTAGGGGTGACATAGGGGCCTCTGGGAGGGTGAAAACAACCTCCCCCAGGCTCTGGAGGCCTTCCAGAAGCTGAAAACAGGCCCATTTCACAACTTCTGGTATTTCCAGTAGGACCGTTTTTCGCCTTCCGAAGGGCCCAGAGGCTTCCCCCGGGCCTCTGGGAGGGCAAAAGCAGTCTTCCCAGGCTCTGGAGGGCCTCCAGAAGCTGGAAACAGGCTCGTTTCTGGACTTCCTGAGCCTCTTCATGGATCTTGCACTTACCTGCATTGAAAACGGGCCATGTTGAGATTCCTGGGAGGGGAGGAGCAGGGTGGGCGGGGCCAGCCAGTCTGTTCAAATACTGGTTCAGCAAACTAGATTCAAATTTAACATCTGGTTGACCCAAACCAGTCCGAACTGGTAGAACCCCACCCCTGAGACCAACTCTCCACTCCATAGAGCCGGATAGAAAAGATCTAGCATCTGACAAGCCTGATTTTCAATCTTAGGCTTATGTCGTGATGGCAGAAGACTTTTTTTTCATTTTGAAGAATGCTGTTTGAGCTTTCTCCATCCTTGTCTTTTCTTCAGGGGTCATGTCCCAGCTTTCACGTAAACGTGCCTTTATTCAGATATGTAATGGAAGGTGTTATCCTTGGCACGTCTTTATACTAGAGCACAATGGGAAAAATGGACGTATCAAATGTTCACCTTGTTAATTTTCCGAATCTCTTCTTTTCATCTGGCCTCTCTCTTCCTCTAACAGGAGGACGACTTCTGGATCATAATTAGATGTCTTGCTGCCCTTTTCAATTTATTGATTCGTTACGCTGTTTCAAAGATTGAGTAAATCTGGGTAAAAGATGTAATTTTAAGTGCTGATGTTGGGAAATGGGAAATCCTTGGCTAGATTGGTCAATTAATCACACGTTATGTCATCCACTCATTTGAAGCAGAAGGAAAATCATATTATTTTAACTAATAGTTATCGGATCTGGCAGCTAATTCTCATATGGCGGTGCGTAACCTACAATGATAAGACTTCCCTCTGATTTATGCTGATTTGGGAAAGTTTTTTAGACAGAAAGACAAAGAGAGAATTAATTTTTGATGGTTTTATGGAGATGCTAGTTAGAGAGAGAGAGGGTTGGGAATAAAATTAGATCTGGAAAAATGGCAAAACCTGCCTTTATCAACGTTAGGAAGGATTGCCATGATAAAAATGAATATCCTACCAAAACTGCTTTTCCTGTTCCAAACTCTACCTATAAAAATTGGAAAAGAAATTCTTTGATGATTTGAACAAATTGACTCTGGAATTTATTTGGCAAGGAAACAAAATGAGAATAAAATTGAACATGTTACAAGAATCTAAAGAAAATGGAGGATTCAGACTACCAGATTGGTTTTTATATTACCAAGCACGTGTGCTAACATGGTTAAAAGAATGGATAACCCTTAAGCACAAGAGAGTGTTAGACTTAGAAGGACATGATTTAAAACTAGGATGGCACACCTTCCTATGGTATGAGAAGACTAAAATCCATAAGGTAAAGGTTCCCGTTGCACATATGTAGTAGTCATTTCCAGCTCTAGGGGATGGTGCTCAACTCCGTTACAAACCAAAGAGCCAGCGCTGTCCGAAGATATCTCCGTGGTCATGTGGCTGGCATGATTAAATGCCGAAGGTGCATGGAACGCTGTTACCTTCCCACCAAAGTGGTCCCTATTTTTCTACTTGCATTTTTACGTGCTTTCGAACAACAAGGTTGGCAGAAGCTGGGACAAGTAACGGGAGCTCACTTGGTTATGTGGTGCTAGGGATTCGAACCATAAAATCCATAGATACTTTCAAAATCACTATATAAGAAACTCACCAACATCTGTATGGGGAAAAAAAATAAAACCTGAAATGTATTTGAAAATCCCACAATGGCTCTCAACGATGGAAACCTTTACATACCCAAATCTGGTGAAGTTTGAAAAAAATGGTGACATATAAAGACATTTTGGACACTGATTGGAAATTAAAATCGAAACAAGAGTTTGAAGACCAGGCATTATACTATCATGGTGGCCTCAATTGCAGATATAATCTAGATATGATATAGATATGAACAAGTATAGTTTTTATAAAGGACAAACACCTTTTGATAAGATACTGTTGAATTCTGATGAAAAACTAATTAAGAAGGTATATAACTTGGTAGTAAATTTAAAAATGGAGGATGGACAAATAAAAGACACAATGGTAAAAAAAGGAGAAAAACTTTTGGCTATAACATAGAAATAGAGAAATGGCAAAACTTATGGAATAGGACCTATAGATTAATGATGGCACCCTTCTTATTAAGAAAATTTATATAAAATGTTTTATAGATGGCGTTTACCACCTGCATGGTTAGCTAAAATGTTTAAAAACATGTCTAGCATGTTGGAAATGCAATAAAAAAAACAGGCACATTTTATCATATGTGGTGGACTTGTCTTAAAGCAAAAAAAAAAAAAATGGGCAAAAGTACACAGATGGCTAGAAAAGATAATAGGGAAACCTGTAAATTTTAAACCTGAACTGTTTTTCTTAGGGTTGATATAAAAAAAAAATGATAAGAAAAGGATGTATTTAATATTACATGTTGTAACAGCAGCGAGGAATATCTTTGCACAATATTGGAAAAATGAAGAAACACCGCAAGTTGAAGAGATAATTGAGAAGATATTAGATTGTGTAGAAATGGATAGTCTTACAATGAAAATTAAACAGAAAGAAGACACAGAATATTATAAACATGGAACTTATTTTACCAGGGGTTGGAAAAAAGGGGTGGAGAGTAAAAATAGAATCTGTATTGCTAAGCAAGTTAAACACCCAGACAACACGGTGTTTATTAAGTACTAAGAAATGTGATTAATAGAAAATCAATAAAATTTATTTAAAAACAAAAACAAGAGAGAGGGTTGGGGTGGCGGAGTAAGAGAAACAGATAACCAACCTGGTCCCCAGTTGTGGGATTCAGCCAGTTCTCACCAGTTTGGAAGAACCGGTTGTTAACTTTCTGAGCAGTTTGGTGAACTGGTTGTTGGAGGAAATAATTAGGGCAGAGAACCGGTTAAATTTTTGTTAAATTATTTGAATCCCACCATTGCTGGCTCCATTATGTGAAATGGATCAGATTCCCAGGATAATTGGAAAGAGCCATCAAGAACACTTCCACCTATATGGACAGGGCAAGCCGCTAGTATATAAACAGAGAGCAAATCCGTCTCACTTCCAGCATTGATGGTGTTACCCAGTTGGGTAATAAAATGTCTGAAAGAAAATAACCAGGTGCAAAGAGCACCAAGGACCCACAGAAAAGAAAGAAAGGAAGGAAGGAAGGGAGGGAGGGAGGGAAGGAGGAAGGAAGGAAGGAAGGAAGGAAGGAAGGAAGGAAGGAAGGAAGGAAGGAAGGAAGGAAGGAAGGAAGGAAGGAAGGAAGATAGCTTTGGTTGATATACTATTCTGAAGACATGTTTTGGTTAGGCTTCCTTCCCTGATAATTAATTCCTTGAGGATCATTCCTCTGTGTTTTGAAGCTTCATCTGATTTCAAGGCACAATTTCCTTAATGTCCCTGAGTAGAACAGATGGATTGGGAAATGAAGCCATCGCTCTGCATGTTAGTATTGCCTGAAATGTTTAAATGTAAAATGGGGCCAAATATTGGAGGGTTGGGAAAGTCTATTTCTCCTTTGGTTCTGAATAAACACTTTAAAGAAGCTGTTAAGTTTGGGAAAAGAGAGGCTGAACCAGAGCATGAGTGCAACAATACTTTATTATAGCAATAAAGGACTGACCGTGCTTGCCAAGCCTGGAACTGGCTCGCAGCGATCAGCGACTGGTTGGACCCCGCAGCCTGCTTTTATAGCTGGCTGCTGGGGAGAACCAACCAATGAGTGAGGGGGAAGAACGCCCCCACAAAGTGAATGGACCTGAGTGAGAACTCCTAGAGTTCCCAGGACATAACACCCCTTCCCCCCAGATGCGAACACGCATAGTCTTTGAGGTAGGCAGGAGGTTTATGTTGGCGCCCGGAACGGCGCAGCTCTGGAATGTTGTCTGTCAGTACAGGGTCTGCCTGGGAAGGCAGAGCCGGTAGAGTGTCACTAACGTGCCCCTCGGTTCGGGTAGGCCCGGGACTCGTAGGGCTGCTCACTGGGGACGTGCTCCCGTTGACTGGTTCAGACTGGTCAGCCGTCTGGACGCCGCTGTCCGTGTTCAGGCTCTCTGGAATGGCTGCTGGTGTAAGCTGGTCACTGGGATCGATGCTGATGTGGGGTTGATGCTGAGGCCTTCCTCCGTTTTGTAATTCTGGGTCCCTGCTGGCGAGGGTGCTGTGACGCCTACGCAGCTGGTCCAGGTGCCTTCTCCAGACACGGCCATCCTCCAGTCTGACTCGATACGACCTGGGTCCGGTGATGGCCACGATCTCGCCCGGGATCCACAGGGGGTCTCCAGCGAAGTTCCTCGCGAATACGGGTTCCTGTAAGATAAAATGTCTCACCCCCGATGTGGAAGCGAGGGGAGAGTCAGGCAGTACTGAGGGTGAAGTCTGTCCAATACAGTCCTCAGGCGCCTGCCCATCAGGAGCTCAGCTGGGGACTTATTGGTGACTGAACACGGAGTTGAGTGCTGGCTCATCAGGAAACGCGAGAGTTTGTGGTGCCAATCATCCTTGCTGAACCTAGCCAGGGCTTCTTTAGTGGTCCTGACGGCTCTTTCAGCCAATCCGTTACTGGCAGGATGAAATGGGGCTGTGAAAATGTGGCGGATGCCCAGGTTGGCAGCAAAACGGCTGAACTCGGTTGATGCGAACTGTGGGCCATTGTCGGAGACAATGGAGTCAGGCAGCCCGTGTGTTACAAACAGGCGAGTTAATACTTTGGTAATTGCTTGTGTGGTGGTCGTGGATAGCTGTGCTATGTCAATCCATTTAGAATAGGAGTCCACGACCACTAGAAACATTTTCCCATGCAATGGGCCGGCCAGGTCGATGTGAATTCTGGACCACGGAGCGCTGGCGCTCTCCCACTTAGTAGGGGTGGCAATAGGAGGAGCTGGACGGGATTCCTGACAGGGGTTGCAGGAGCTTACCCATCTGACGATGTCCTCGTCGAGGCCCGGCCACCATACGTAGCTGCGTGCTAATGCCTTCATTCTGACGATGCCAGGGTGTCCCTCGTGCAACGCCTCCAGAACTCGGGTACGTAGTGAGGTCGGGATGACCACTCGAGTGCCCCACAGCAGACAGCCCTGCAAACTGGATAATTCCTGCAGGTGGGTCTTGAAAGGTGTGAATTTGTTTTCAACATTACCACCCGGCCACCCCCTCCTCACCCAGTCCAGCACTTGGGGGAGTGTTTTGTCTGCCTTGGTTTTAGCAGCAATGTCAAGGGCAGTGATGGGGAGGTCCAATTGGGTGACCTCAAAAATAGCGTGGACAGGAGCAGGGTCTTCAGCTGGAGCCGGCAAGGGACAGTGGCTGAGAGCATCAGCGTGGGACAATGTTTTACCTGGGCGGTGTATGAGTCTATACGAGTAGGCTGCTAGGAAGAGGGTCCATCTCGTCATTCTAGGAGAAAGGACTTGAGGGGTCTGTTTGTCCCCAGCTAGTAGACCCAGGAGGGGCTTGTGGTCCGTGACCAGCTCGAAAAAGTGGCCAAAGAGAAATTCGTGAAATTTCTTCACTGCTGCAACAGCTGCTAGAGCTTCCTTATCGATCTGGCTGTAATTACGCTCTGTTGCAGAGAGCATCCTGGAGAAAAAAGCAATGGGAGCCTCGGAGCCATTGGGAAGCCTGTGACTTAATACTGCCCCGATTCCAAAGGGGGATGCGTCTGCTGCCAGCACTAATGGAAGGTTGGGGTCGAACTGAATAAGTACCGCCTCTGACGTGAGTAGTGATTTAACGGCGTGAAAAGCAGAGTCTTCTTTGTGACCCCAGTGCCATGGTGATTTTTTATCCAACAATCTGTGTAGGGGTTCTGCCTCTGATGCTTTATGGGGCAAGAAGGACGCGTAAAAGTTCAATAGCCCCAAAAAGGCCTGCAGTTCAGTTTTGGTGGTTGGAGTGGGTGCCTCGTGAATTGCCTTAACCTTGGACTCCAGGGGGTGAATGCCTGAGGCGTCAATTTTATAACCCAGAAAGTCCACCTGTCTAGTGGCAATGGCACATTTTTCTTTTTTCAATTTGAGGCCATGCTGTCTGAACCTCTCTAACACTGCTCGAACTCTCTGGAAGAGTTGGGGTCTGTCCCTGGCCGAGACTAAAATGTCGTCGAAGTAGGGTACTACACCAGGGAGGCCCTGCAAAATCCGCTCCATGAGGGATTGAAAAATGCCTGGGGCAACACTTACGCCAAATTGGAGACGCTTGCACCGGAAAGCACCCCTGTGGGTGACAATGGTCTGGAGTTCCGCTGTTTGGTTGTCAACAGGGAACTGTTGATACGCTTGAGACATGTCCAATTTGGCAAAGATGCTGCCAGGTTCAAAAGTGTGTAATAAATGCTGAATGACGGGCACTGGGTAAGCGCTAACTTGTAGAAACTTATTGATTGTGGTCTTGTAGTCCGAGCAAATTCTCAGGCTACCGTCTTTTTTGAGGGGTGTGACAATGGGCGTCTCCCATTTGGCGAAATCTGTTGGCTCAATGACCCCTTGTTTTAATAATTTATCCAATTCCGCATCTAATTTAGGCCGAATAGCGAATGGGACTCTACGCGGTTTTAGCCTGATTGGGACTGCCTGGGGGTCGACTGAGAATGAGATAGGGGTACCGTTATAACACCCCAGCTCATCGCTGAATACATCTGAGTAATCAGCGAATAAGGAGTCAGTGTCAGAGGTTGAGACAGCATGGACTCCTGTTAGCCCTAGGCCGAGATGGGGAAACCAATCGAGCCCCAATAATGTGGGGAGATTTCCGTTAACTACCACTAGAGGTAGGTGACCTTTAAAAGCTTTAAAATTGACAAGGAACTTGCCTCTGCCGATTACAGGAATGCTCTTCCCCTGGTAGTCCTTCAGGCTAAACTGGCACTTCTGGAGCCGGCTAGTTGATAGGCTGGGCTGAAGCCTCTTGAGGGTGTTCCACGAGATAATTGAGAGCGCTGACCCTGTGTCAACCTCCATGCGGCACGGTTTACCTTCTAACAAAACGGAGAGAGAGATTTTACTAACAGTATGGCAAGTGTGCTTGGCATGGTGGTGAGTGCGACAGTTCAATACTTGCCTCTGCGGTCCAGAGTGTGAGAAGGGGGGGTGCCTTTGTGCTGAGTTTTGAGAGGCTTGGCAGACTCTCGCGATGTGCCCCCTTTTATGGCAGGTATTGCAGGTGGCTCCTTTGAATTTGCAGGTGGCCCTCGGATGAGGTCCACCACAGGCTAGGCACAGAGTGATGTGCTTGGGTGGACCGATGTTTTCTTGCTTGGCTCCTACCTGCGGGTGTCTGGCGTTGGAGAGGCGATGGACGTCGTTTTCATCACTAAGGGCTTCCTCTGCTACCACCTCCTCGGAGTGGACTGGAACTGTCGTTAGCTTGGAAGTCGGGCCATGGATTTCGGTGGCTGAGTGTGCTGCCAGTTCTGCTGCCAAGGCCTCCTCGACGGCTTGTGCGAGGTTGGGGTCCTTTTTAGCGAGGAGGCGCCTTTGAAGGTGGAGGTCCTTGACCCCGCAGACTAGTTGATTGAGGAGCATGTCCTCCAGGTAGGTTCCAAACCCACAATGCAGTGCTGCTGTTCTGAGGGCAGCCATGTACTGATTGATGGTCTCTTTGTCTGATTGCTTCCTCATACGGAAGGTGAATCGCCTGGCAATCTGTGAAGGTCTGGGAGAATAGTGGTTAATGAGTATTTCTAGCAGTTCAGACCAAGGAACGTTTTTCAACTCACGTGGAGCCACAAGGGCTGTGGCCGTATCGAAGATGATGGCTCCACAGTAGATCAGGAAATATGATTTTTTCTGGTGCTCCCCAGCATCAGCCAGCCCAATTGCGTCGATGTAATGGTTAAAGCGGTTCTTGTATGATTCCCACTTCTCCTCATCCGGTTTGAACGCTGGGAAGACTGGATTGGAATTCATGGTGATGAAACCGGTAGAACAATCTGTGGACAAATCTCTCTGGGGCAGCAGCAAAGGGTTCTAGTGCCTGTGGCAGGCAAGTGATTTCAGCTCTGGAGAGGCTTTTCGCAATCCTCTCTCTCTCTCTGGGCTAGCACACGGTTTGGCTTTCAGCCGTTGGCAGCGTTTGAATTCGCGCCTGTGTGGGCGGCAGTGACTTGACTTACAGCACCGCGCTGTACCTTTTAGTTTTGAAATTCAAATGACAGCCGTTTGAATTTCGCGCCTAAACAACGAGCGGCTGCGGCTCGCAGCGCTTCACTTTTCCTGTAGCTGGGCTAACAAGCGGCTACAGATGCTTCTCACTTTCGATTCTGACTGACCGCTCTCTCTGGCTGCGGATCAGCGTTCGCTTCTAGTGCTTGCTGACCGCTTTCTCTGTCAGCGGATCAGCGTTTGCTCCTGCTGCTTGCTGACCGCTCTATCTGGCTGCGGATCAGCGTTGCTCTTATCGCCGGCCGATCGCTCTCTCTGGCTGCGGATCGGCGGCTAGTGACTCAGCGGTTGCATGGTGCTTCTGGTAGCCATCCCACCTTCGTCGCCAGTGTTAAGTTTGGGAAAAGAGAGGCTGAACCAGAGCATGAGTGCAACAATACTTTATTATAGCAATAAAGGACTGACCGTGCTTGCCAAGCCTGGAACTGGCTCGCAGCGATCAGCGACTGGTTGGACCCCGCAGCCTGCTTTTATAGCTGGCTGCTGGGGAGAACCAACCAATGAGTGAGGGGGAAGAACGCCCCCACAAAGTGAATGGACCTGAGTGAGAACTCCTAGAGTTCCCAGGACATAACAGAAGCAATCAGGTTTTATTTGATTATCTGATTGGGGTTTCTTCTTGCATTTCATGGAAAGTTTAACAAAATCCATAACTCACTTCCTTCCTTCCTTCCTTCCTTCCTTCCTTCCTTCCTTCCTTCCTTCCTTCCTTCCCTAAAAAAATGGTTCAGTTTCCTTATTTTAATTTCTTTCCTTTTATTCTGCTAAAATATAGCTCCCTTCTTTTCCTCTCTCCTCCTTCCTTCTTTACTTCCTCCCACCCTGACTTCTTCCTTCCTTCCTTCCCTGAACCTATCTCCCTCCCTCCCTCCCTCCCTCCCTCCCTCCCTCCCTTCCTTCCTTCCTTCCCTAAAAATTGTTCGGTTTCCTTATTTTAATTTCTTTCCTTTATTCTAATATAGCTCCTTCTTTCCTCTCTCCCTTCTCCTTCCTTCTTACTCCTCCCACCCTGACTTCTTCCTTCCTCTTCCCTGGACCTATCTCCTCCCTCCCTTCCTGTATAAGTAGTTTGCTTCCATCTGGCCTGTCTGGTTTGCAGCCCAAATCCAACCACTCCAATAGAACCTCAGCATGAGGATCATCGTTCTAAAGGGCCCATTTAATGTGCTTTCGTTTAAGCACCAAGACTTCCTTGTCTCCTCCTCCCTCCCCCCTCCCTTCCTTCCTTCCTTCCCAAAAATTGTCTGCTTATTTTAATTCTTTCCTTTTATTCTAATATAGCTCCCTTCTTTTCCTCTCTCCCTTCTCCTTCCTTCTTTACTTCCTCCCACCCTGACTTCTTCCTTCCTTCCTTCCCTGGACCTATCTCCCTCCCTCCCTTCCTGTATAAGTAGTTTGCTTCCATCTGGCCTTCGTCTGGAGTTTTGCAGCCCAAATCCAACCACTCCAATAGAACCTCAGCATGAGGGATCATCGTTCTAAAGGGCCCATTTAATGTGCTTTCGTTTAAGCACCAAGACTTCCTTGCAATGCTCTCAGCAATTAATTCATGCTATTTAAATTGAAAACATACTAATTAGGCCGCCTTGAAAAAAGAACGAGTCCTTTTCAGGAATCAGGAGCTTCTTTGAAAAGGCACAGACATTACAACTCCACTGGCATTTTAATGTCTCGGGAGGAAAGCTTTGCACAGGCTGGAAGTAATTCTAAATCGTGTCTTTTCAGAATAGCCTTACGAAGCTCTGGCAGGGCCAGCTTCGCATTCACATTTGTTCTTTTTTTAAATATATATTTCTAATGAGAGAGTCAGTGTCTCTCTCCACTGGGTTCCTTTGGCATTACAACTGGGTTGGAAGGTTGAACTGCTTCTTGGATCTTTTTCTGATATGCTTAATGAGAGTTGTCAACTATGCTTCAACTGGGGACTTGTTTAAATCTTTAAATTCTACTCCTCCTCCTCCTCTTCTTCGCTCCCCACTCCTCCTCCTCATTCATTATGTGAATATATAGGAATAGGAAGTATAGAAATTCAGCACAAGAGATTTCCTTTTACTCAAAAGCGAAAGGGATGGAATCCCACAGTAACCATAATACTGTAAGCACATCCAGTACATATCATTACTAGCCAGGATAAGGGACATCTACTGGTAGAGTGGTTAAAGGAATTCTGACATCATGGGCAGTTTGCTAACCTCCTCCTCCTCTTCTTCCTTCTCCTCCTCCTCTCCTCCTCCTCTTCTTCTTCCTTCTCCTCCTCCTCCTCCTCCTCCTCCTCCTCCCTCTCCTTCCTCTTTTTCTCCTCCTTCCCCCCCATTTCCTCTTCTGAGCCGGTGAGAACGTTCCTTATTTAACAATGCAAATGTGGCAAGAAAGGCCATAAAATGTGGCAACCCCCCCATATAACAAATGTCCTACAATAGCAACAAAAATTGGGGCTCAGTCGTGGTTGTAAGTTGAGGAGTCCCTGTAACCTGTTAGTCCCATGTTAGGAAAAAAAAGAGCTGAAACAGTTGGCCCATTGCCCATTCATAAAAATACAACTTGACCCCTTAATTATCCATCCAGTGATTTATCACACCCCGTTAAAATGGAAAAGGAAGGAATTCCAGGAAGTGGCTGGGACATGCCCAGCAGTCTTGTGGTAGGGTCCAAAGCCATGAATATTGATAAAACAAATTGTAGTGTAAATAATGCATAACCCCTGAAGTCATATATTTAAGCACAGGACACTTGGATGCAAACAGTAAAAAGGTTTTAAAAGCTCTGGTGGCTGGCCAATTGATCGTGACTCGTGTTTCTTCAAACGAGACTCCCTTTATCTTCGCCCTGCCGCCAAAACAACACACACATATGCACATGCACACACAGGCATTCTGAGACGGAATAGGGTATCATAAAACCACTGTCTCCAAAAGGAAATGCATATTTCAAATGCCAGCCCAGATGCGAGGAGCAATTTTGCAAGATGGCAACTAGCAGTTTCTCAGCCAGGTAGGAGCCCAATGATGGATAGTGTCTGGTGTCCAAACGAAAGGGGAAAATATTATATTGCAAATGGAAATCTGAAAGAGCAGGACTCAGGAAATAGATTAATGCTTCATTGCAAAGAGAAGCTTAATCCTTGGGGTGAAGAAGCTTTTCTAGGCCTGGTTCAGCTGGGCTTCAGGTCTGGTTTTGTATTAATAGCATGGAATATTTGTAGTTTCATTTGTAATGAGACTCATTGGTTTTATATTCAGAGCTGATCTGAAGAAGAAAGAATTAATGAAGGAAAGGAGAATGTCCAATCCTATTCATAACATTGCATGTTAAGGAGATGGAAATAAGCATTTTGTGGCTGTCCCAAAGGTGCTTTTTCAAAAGGCAACTTTCTTTGTTTTTCCTTGAAGTTGTTTCACTTCTCATCCAAGAAGTTTCTTCCGTTCTTTAATTCCGGAACTGAAGAAGCTTCTTGGACAAGAAGTTCCAGAACTGAAGAAGCTTGTTGGACGAGAAGTTCTGGAATTGAAGAACTGAAGAAGGTTCTTGGATGAGAAGTTCTGGAACTGAAGAAGCTTCTTGGATGAAAAGTTCTGGAATTGAAGAACTGAAGAAGGTTCTTGGATGAGAAGTTCTGGAACTGAAGAAGGTTCTTGGATGAGAAGTTCTGGAATTGAAGAACTGAAGAAGGTTCTTGGATGAGAAGTTCTGGAATTGAAGAACTGAAGAAGGTTCTTGGATAAGAAGTTCTGGAACTGAAGAACTGAAGAAGGTTCTTGGATGAGAAGTTCCAGAACTGAAAAAGGTTCTTGGTTGAGAAGCAAAACATATTCAAGGAAAATCCAGAAAGTCCAGTTGCCTCTTGAAAAAGCACTTTTGGGACAACCATGATGTGGATGACATAGATATTTTGAGGCTGGTATCACCAATGGATTGTTGCCATAGAGGAAGGGGTTCATGTAGGAAATGGAGAAAAATAATGACCTGTAGAGGTAAGAGGTGAGTCAGTGAGATTGAGATTCCACTAGCATTTAAGAGAGTATTCCATGTTTGGAAGACAATATTTGCAGTTCCAGGTTGCTGTAGGATCCTTGGTGCTCTCTGAGCTTGATTGTTTTCTTGCAGATGTTTCATTACCCAACTAGGTAATGTCATCCGTGCAATGAAGGGCTTGTATCTTGATTGTCTCAATGAAGTATCTCAGAATGGAGACACATCAAGGGTAATCTCAGTGGTTTCCTTCAAATTTAGCCCCTTTTCATTCTAGAGCAGGGGTGGGCAACTATGGCCCTTTTATGAATTATGGACTTCAACTCCCAGAATTCCTGAGCAAGCCATGCTAGCTCAAGAATTTTGGGAGTTGAAGTCCACAAGTCTTAAAGGGGCCATAGTTGCCCACCTCTGTTCTAGAGCAACCTGAATATTGGGGAGAAGGTATATAAAAATGGTATCGATTATCAAGATGACAGCTACATCAATAGCTCATATTTTCCTAGGAGCATTAGATAACATGTGCAAAGTATTTCCTTTGTTTATCTGCTCAGTAAAAATACAATTTTGATTCTATTTGCACAATCAGTCGTCTGGGAAAAGAACTGATTGGATTTGTGGCTGTAGCATATATATCTCACAGCCCATAACCATGTCCCCACATGTTACTAAACATCTAATCCACCAAAGTTGTGTCAAACGCTTCATGATCCAATTGACTATAGCATGCCAGCACCTCCCTGTTCTCCACTGTCTCCTAGAGTTTGTCCCAATTCATGTCCATTGCATCGATGACCCTATCTAACCTTCCCATCCTCTGCCATCTCCTTCTCCTTTGGCCTTCCATCTTCCCCAACATCAGGGTCTTCTCTAAGGAGTCCTCTCTTCTCATTAGATGGCCAAAGTCTTTGAGCTTCAGCTTCAGGATCTGTCCTTCCAAAGAAGAGTCAGGGTTGATTTTCTTTAGGATTGACTGATTGGGTCTCCAAGGGATTCAATATTGGGTCTTCCAGCACCACAATTTGAAAGCATCAATTCAATTTCCACCATATGCTGAACCAACTGGCCCAGATTTACATGAAATCATCAATTGTAGGAAAAAAAATATGTTAATAATAATAACTTGTATACTGCTTCAAACACAGTAGACTTCCAAATTCTTCTTGCTTCCCAATAAATCTTTTTTTTGGCTGAGTTCATCCTTCCTTTTGAGTAGATTATTGCCCGTAACTACGGAACAAGGCTAGTTAAAAGATGACACTCTGCTCTGTTAATTCCATTATTTTTTATTAAGCAACTGCTTAGCGCTAATGAGATTGAGACATTTTATATTCAGAACTGATCAGAAGAAGGAAAAATTCATTAAGGGAAGGAGATTTTTTTTCATAATGTTACATGTTAAGAAGATGTGGCTGGTAACACCAAAGCTTTGTTGCCATATAGGAGGAAATATCGAAAAATGTTAACAAAGAGGTAAACTTTATAAGCCATTTAGAGAGTGCTGTGAAACACTGGGAAGCAGTATATAAGTGTTATTCATCATCTTCTTTTAATAACCCCATAGTCCTTTTCGGGGTACAGCCTGGGCAACTGAATGGAGCTGTTTCCTGGCCGGATACCCTTCCTGTTGCTGATGAGGAGTTTTGTTCAGCTGATACATTCTCTTTGTGTCCAGAGAGCGAAATATCTGCCTCTACCTAGGATCAAACTCACAGCCTCCTGATTGTGAGGTGAGAGGTGTACCTCTAGGCTATCACACCACTCTTTTTTTAAAAAAAATAAAGTTTTATTTGTGTTTTCACACATACAAAATACAAGTAAAACATCTTTTTTGAAAATAGCATGGTCCCAGGTTGAACTTCTTTATACAGACACAACACTCAATTTCATGCTCCTTTTTGTATTCTATTCCATATCTTATACTATTTTACATTTTCTACATAGTTTTTCCCCTCTTTTAATTTTCTCAATTTTATTTTGATTATCTCATCTCAATTCAAATCATTATATTTATACTTTTGTCTGTTCTGTTTCAATTTCATATTATCTTTTCTCATTAAACAAATTTTCTCCTGTAGTTACTAATTGGAGTATGACATCTTTATAACTTTTAATTACATCCATTCAACTCTTATTTAAACTTCAATATATACCTTAAGTTTATGACCTTCAATATAATACATAATACATAACTTCCAATCGAATTCTGCTTGGTACATTCTGATAATACACACTATATTCTTTTTAAAAAAAGAAAGAAAGATTGTAAATATATGTAATTATAAACCCTCATTCCATTCCAGTTCAGTTCTATCATTAATAATCATCAAAATCTTAACATCTTTAACACTTCTTTTCAATTAAATATAATACTTCCTTAAAAACACATATAATCTCCATAATTAATTTTCCCCTTATTTCTCTTCACATATGTTTTATAAATCATTAAATATACCTTTTGCTACATTTATTTATTGACAAGCATTCCACTGAATTATGATAGCTATTTTATTAAACATTTTAATCATACATTGTTTCATATTTTCTAAAAAATATTTCTGTTTATAATATAACCATACTATCTTTGCAGAATCCCCTTTTCCATTAAATTTTCACCCATTATCTCTAAATAGGCCCTGTTTCTCTATATTTTGCTTCTGTCCTTTATAACTTCTTTTCCTTTCTTTCTTCTCTCTCATCTTCTCCCTCCCCCTTTTACCCCCTTGTCTCTCTGGTTCTAATTCTCTCTTCTGCATTTCCCTCTTCTGTTGCTTTCTGATTTTATACTTATTTTTCACTCTTTTTTTCTTTGGAGTTGTTTTTCCCAATCTTACACTTTCCATTCTCTTTCCCCCCTTTCCTTTTTTTCCCCCACCTAAAATTACTTGTTCATTAAAGATGGCTTCTTCTTTGTCGCAATCTTCTTGTTCTGCAGGCATTTCTTGTTGTTTCTCATAATTCCAAATCTCCATTTCTAAAAACTGAAATATGACTCCAAAAGAACCTCTCCCTTCTTGTGCATCTTCTTTGTACTTTTAAGTTCCATTTTCAGTTCTTCTAAAAGTGGAGCCATTTTAAACAGTTTTAAATAACCACCCGATTGACTTTAGTCATTCAAAACAATAACCAAGAATCCAAAAATCATCAAGTAATCCAGATAGTCCCGAGTTATATCTTCTTATTTCTTTTTCGACTTTCTCTTCCTGGAAGAAAGTCTTGTTGAGATTTTGCTGTAAGTTCTTTTTTAATTCTAGGCAGTCCCCTCCCTTCCAGATCCTGCCCTTTGATTCTTTTTCTCTCCTTTCCTGTTTTCAAAAGCTTTTAATTATCCAGAAATCTTTATTATCCCTTTGACTTTTTATTTTCAGCATTAAATGCCTATTGATGTCAAAGTGGATTTTTTCCCCCAATTTCTTGGGAAGTTTCTTAGCTGTCAGTATAAGAAAAGGAGAAAACCAAATCTTTTCCCTTTTTTCTCTCCTTCGCAGCTTAAAAGTCTTCTTGCACATTCTTTTCCAGCTGAGTTCTTCTTTGTGGTGGCCATTTCTGACCACCGTTGCAACCACCTTCAGGAAAGGAAGTAATGGCCAGCTGGGGAGGAGAGATGTGGCTCTCCTCAATGCTGCAGGCAGTCTCCCCCCTCTTCACCACTTCTATGGGGTGGCTTAGCCCCCAAACCAGCCGGCTTAAGGTGCTCCAGCGGCGAGCACGGATCGAAGCCTCGCAGAGATGAGGTTTCGGTCTGTCGCTGAAGAAGCTCAAACCAGAAGCCCCCATCACACCACTCTTATAAGTGCTATTGCTATTGCTAAAATGTGACTCACTGAGATTGAGATGGCACTAAAATTTAAGATGGTATTTCATATTTGGAAGAGAATATTTGTAGTTCAAGATTGAACTGTGAGAGCCTTGGTGCTTCTCTGAGCTTGGTTGTTTTCTTGCAGACATCTCATGACCCAACTAGGTAACATCATCTGTGCAAGGAAGAAGTGGATTTTGCTCTCTGTTTACATACAAAATGGCTTGCCTTGCCAGTGTTGGTGGGAATATTCTTGGTGGTTCCTTGATTGTTTTTTGTTTACTGTTTGATTTGTGCACAAGTTGTACAAGTTGTACAATAAAGGTAATAATAATAATAATAATAATAATAATAATAATAATAATAATAATAATAATAATAATAATAATAATAGAAGGACTAGGGGTGACATGATAGCAGTATTCCAATATTTGAGGGGCTGCCATAAAGTAGAGGAAGTCAACCTAATTTCCAAAGTACTAGAAGGCAGAATAAGAAGCAATGGATGGAAACTAATCAAGGAGAGAAGCAACCTAGAATTTGAGGAGAAATTATTAGTCAGTGAGAACCAGAAGTTATGGGTGCTCCGTCACTACATCACTGGAGGCTTTTAGGAAGTGGCATAAAACAACAATCAAACCAAGTTCTCAAAACCATTTTCCAGAAAGCTATAGGAGAACAGAAAGGGTGGGGAGGTTTCATGTCCCTCTTCACATATTTTTAATACGTTCATTTTATGTTTTATGGTTCTGTAAAATCTGGATTTAAATACCATCACATAGGCAGCTAATTATCATCAATGGCAGGATTCATACAACTTGCCAAATCTGGGTACACCAACATATTTTGTTCTGGTAAACTGCTGCATTGAAGCAATAAACCATATCAAGGTCATTGGTTCATGCAACCTACAAAGTCAACAGTTGGATTCACCAAACCCCCTCGACTCAACTTGAATTGACAACTCAACTCAATTCCACCCTATTTTAGCCCAATTTAGCACCTTGCAGAAACCCAGCTTTTTAAAATGATGGGAGTACCAGACCTTAGAGTAGAGTAGAGTAGAGAAGAGTAGAGTAGAGTAGGGTAGGGTAGGGTAGGGTAGGGTAGGGTAGGGTAGGGTAGGATAGGATAGGATAGGATAGGATAGGATAGAATAGAACAGAGTAGAGTAGAGTAGAGTAGGGAAGGATAGGGTAGGGTACAGGAGAATAGAATAGAATGGAATGGAATGGAATGGAATAGAATAGAATAGAATAGAATAGAATAGAATAGAATAGAATAGAATAGAATAGAATAGAATAACAGAATTGAAAGGGACCTTGAAGGTCTTCTAGTCCAACCCCCTGCCTAGGCAGGAAACCCTACACCACTTCAGACAAATGGTTATCTAACCTCTTCTTAAAAACTTGTTGGAGCATTTACAACTTCTGGAGGCAAGTTGTTCCACTGATTAATCGTTCTCACTGTCAGGAAATGTCTCCTTAGTTCTAAATTGCTCCACCCATTGTTTCTTGTCCTTCCCTCAGGGGCTTTGGAGAATAGCTTGACTCCCTCTTCTTTGTGGCAGCTCCTGAGAGATTGGAAGAGTGCTATCATGTCTCCCCTGATCTTTCTCTTCACTATGCCCAGTTCCTGCAACCGTTCTTCATATGTTTCAGCCTCCAATCCCCTAATCATCTTGGTTGCTCTTCTCTGCACTCTTTCTAGAGTCTCAACATTTTTTTTACACTGTGGCCACCAAAACTGGATGCAATATTCCATGTGTGGCCTCACCAAAGTTTTATAAAGTGGTATTAACACTTCACATGATCTTGATTCTATCCCTCTGTTGATGCAGCCTAGAACTGTGTTGGCTTTTTTGGCAATGTGTGTCAAGCTTCAAAAGACATTTTTGCTATGCAACTATTATCACTTCTCAACGAACCACGGGGGGGAGAGAAAGGGTCAATAGAAAGTAAGTTCCAGACGTCAATATGCCAGCCGTGAGAACCAAGGACACTTCGGCAGGTGTTTACCAGACGTTCCGACAACAATGCCAAGAAACTCCATTGGACAATGTAGCTTGGTCTAATAGAAGGAGGGAGAACTTGAACTATGTGGGTCTGCACAGGAATTAGCTAGATTTGATTTTGCTTTCATTCTGTGCTGAAATAATGGACTGAACAAAGTTTTGTATTAAGAGATTGGATTGTCTTGTCAGTGCTTGCTGGACTGGGTTCGTCAGTCGGAACACTGACATGATGATTATAGGAGAAAGGAAACGGGAGCAAGCTATGGTAGATTTTGATCCCTTCATTAATGAAATTTGCCATAGAGTGGTATGGTGGCCGAGAGGTGGAATTCTCACCTCATCAGAAAGTGTGAGTTCAATCCTAGGTAGAGGCAAATATTTCTCTTTCTGTGCACAATGAGAATATATCTGCTGAATAGAACTCCGCATTGGCAATAGGAAGGGCATCCGGCCAGTTAGCACTCAGCTCCATTCAGTTGCCCAGACTCCCTCCCTGCAAGGGATTATGGGGTCATTAAAAAAGGAGGGGATTCATGAAATTTGCCATTCTTGAAGCCCTGTTTGGTTTAGTTTTTCTCTCTTTTGTTCGCTTTGGAAAATGAGCTGCCACTAATAAAACAGCATTGGGTTTGACCGGAATTCCACAAAGGTGTGTTCACACAAAATGCATTAACCAGATTAGTTCAACCTTGAGAACTGCATGGAATCATAGGGCTAAAAGAGACCTTGGAATTCTTCTATAAGATGGTATAAGAACCCCTGCCGCTGCCCAAGGAAGGGGTTTTTATACCATCCCGGACAAACAGCTGTCCAATCTTTTCTTGAAGATCTCCAGTGAAGGAGCAGCCACAACTTCTGTAGTTAAGTGGTTCCATCGATTAAATGTTCCCACAGTCAGGAAATTCCTTCTCATCTCTAGCGCCCAAACTGCTAAACTTTATTAGAATAGAATAGAGAATTCTTTTTTGGCCAAGTGTGATTGGACACACAAGGAATTTGTCTTGGTGCAAATGCTCCCAGTGTACATAAAAGAAAAGATACATTCATCAAGAGTTGAGAATCATCAGGTACAACACTTAATAGTAGTCATAGGGTACAATAAGCAATCAAATCATACTAGGAAACAGTCCATATAGATTGTAAGGATACAAATGACAAAGTTACAGTCATACAGTCACAAATGGGAGGGGAGGGGTGATAAGGAGTGATGAGAAGATTAATAATAATAGTAGTGCAGACTTTGTAAATAGTTGGACTGTTGAGGGAATTATTTGTTTAGCAGAGTGATGGCATTCGGGAAAAAGCTGTCCTCGTGTCTAGTTGTTCTGGTGTCCAGTGCTCTATAGCATTGTCTTGAGGGAAGGAGTTGAAACAGTTTATGTCCAGGATGTGAGGGGTCTGTAAATATTTTCACAGCCCTCTTTTTGACTCGTGCATTATACAGGTCCTCGATGGAAGGCAGGTTGGTAGTAATTGTTTTTTTCTGCAGTCCTAATTACTCTCTGGAGTCTGTGTCTGTCTTGTTGGGTTGCAGAACCAAACCAGACAGTTTATAGGGGTGCAGATGATAGACTCAGTCATTCCTCCGTAGAACCTGATCAGCAGCTACTCCTTGGGCAGTTTGAGTTTTTGAGTTGGCTCAGAAAGAACAGTCTTTGTTGTGCTTTTTTGATGACATTTTTGGTGTTAGGTGTCCATTTTAGGTCTTGTGATTCACAACTGCAGTGATTCACTTAACCACTGTGGCAAAATTATAAATAATAAACGGGAGAAAATTCACTTAACCGCTGTCTCACAGTAGCCACATAAATTTTGTGCTCAGTTGTGGTTGTTCAGTCAAGGACTACGTGTACTTTAAGATTTGGGGTATTCTCTGAAGGAAGAAAATGGGTTAATTCCATAATCAGGTGTGCAAGGTGAGCTCAGCTGGAATTCAGACAATTTTTCACTCCTTTCAATTTCTTTTCTTCTATTGCCATCCAGTGACCAGAAACAGAAATTGCACTCCCAAGAAGGGAAAACTCTTGTTTCTAAGGTTTTCCCTATTAAGAAAAAGCTGGGACTATGTAAGAAGGTGCCCTTATTGCTATGATGGTTGGTAGAAGGCCCATCCTATGATATTGGATAAATTGCCATCCACCTGGATTTTTGGAAAACCATCAAAAACATGGGTGTACGAGAGTGTCTTATGAATAGAATGGCCAGGACGGTTGAACCTTCCTCTGTAAGAAGATTTTTTGACATCATGTCTGATGGTTCTAGAGGCACTGGGGTTGTTCATATTTTATTATATTTATTCATGCATTTGTTTATGCATTTATGTATATATGCATGTCTCAAAGGTGCTTTTTCAAGAGGCAACTGGGCTTTCTTGGTTTTTCTTTGAAGATGTTTCGCTTCTCATCCAAGAAGCTTCTTCAGCTCGGACTGAATGGCGGGGAGATCATTCTACAGTGTACAACACAGTCCGTTCAGTAGTTCCAAGAAGGGTCCAGACCCATTTGCACCACACCTGAGGTCACAGACAAACCTTCAAATGGCCTAAACGACTCTCTAAAAGAATGCAAATGACCAACGCTCCGCAAGGAGTATAAATCCTTCCATTCTGCACCATAATATCTAGATTCATAGCACCAAGGTTCCCATCCTCCACATCTCACCCATCAATTCACAAAGAGCTAACTTTTCATGTCTTTCTCTGAAAGAATAGGGGTAGGGAAATCTAAACCTGGAAGGAATGAGAAAGAGGGGAAATGATCTAGAAGACCTATTCCTCCCTCCCTCCCCTCCCCTATATTCCTTCCTCCCTCCCCCTCCCTCCCCTGCTCCTTCCTTCCCTCCTTTTCTCCTTCCCATCCCCTATGTTCCTTTCTCCCTCCCTCCCTTCCCTCCTCTATCTTCTTCCCTCCCTTCCTCTCTCTCCCTCCCTTCCTCCCCTATTCCTTCCTTCCCTCCCCTATCTTCCTTCATTTCTCCCTTCCCTTCCTTCCTCCCTCCCTCCTATTCCTTCCTTCCTTCCCCCCTTTCTCCTTCCCGTCCCCTATGTTTCTTCCTTCCCTCCTTCCCCTATCTTCCTCCCTCCCTCCGTCTCTCTCTTCCTCCCTCCCGTATTCCTTCCTTCCCTCTCTCCCCTCTCTTCCTCCCTCCCTCCCTTTCTTTCCTTCCATCCTTCCTTGCTGTGATGGCGCAGTGGCTATAATGCAGTACTGCAGGCCAACTCTCAACCATTGCCAGCAGTTTGATCCTGACTGGCTCACGGTCGACTCTTCTGTCCATCCTTCCAAGGTCAGTAAAATGAAGACACAGATTGCTGGGTGTGTGTATGTGTGTCATGTGCTGACTCTGTAAATCGCTTAGGGCTGTAAAGCATTATAAAGCGGTGGATAATTCAAAGTCCTCTTGCCATCGTGTCACTTGAATCAATCCATCGTGATGTCAAATAGATGTCCTTGACGTGAGAGGATCTTCTGCATCCTGTCCTGTAAAACCAGGAATCACTGGTGGGATTCAGCCAGTTTGCACCAATTTTGGTGAACCGGTTGTTAACTCTCTGAGCAGTTTGGTGAATTGGTTGTTGGAATAAATCATTAGGGCAGAGAACCGGTTGTTAAATTATTTGAATCCCACCACTGCCAGGAATGCCAGTAGTTCTCAACTTACAACCATTTATTTTGTTTAGCAACCTTTCAAACTTAGAACGGCACTAAAAAAAAAGTCCTCACACTTAGGACCATTGCAGCATCCTCATGTTACATGATCAAAGTTCAGGTGCTTTTTTTAAAAATGATATTCTCATCCGTAGGGGGTTTCCTCATTTGATTTCTAATTCCTTTAGGAACCATTCCAAGTTTCAATAGCATGGAAACAGTGATTTATAATCAGTCCTCACACTTACGACCATTGCAGCATCTCTATACTCACATCATGAAACTGCAAGTTTCATGTCAGCAATGGGTGTGCATTTACAATGGTTGTAGCATCCTGGGATCCCCGGGATTTCTACTGTGACCTTCCCAGCTTCCGACAAGCAAAGCCAATGTGGGGAAGAAGCTAGATTCGCTTAATGGCTGTATGATTCATTCAACGACTGCCGTCATTCACCTAGTAACCATGGCCAAAAAAAATGGTCAGAAAAATCAGGTGAAACTTACTTAACAATCACCTTGCTTAGCAAAAGAAATTGTAGTTCCAATTGTGGATATGTGGGAGCGTCATCACTTGAGACTTTCAAGAAGAGATTGGACTGCCATTTGTCGGAAATGGTGTAGGGTCTCCTGCTCGGGTGGGAGGGTTGGACTAGATGACCTACAAGGTCCCTTCCAACTCTGATTATCTGTTATCCCATAATCTTGATAAACGACGGCATTCTGTAACTTGGGTAAAAATTATTGTTTGCGATCAGAATTGCATTTGCCCAACGTTGGAAAAAGCAGGTATTTATGGTGGTTCCTGCATCCCCAGGTCATCTGATCAGAATTTGAGGCCTTCCCAGCTGACTCTGACAAGCGAAGTCAACGGGGGAAGCTGGATTTGTTTAAAAACTGGATGATTCAATTAACCGTGGTGAAAAGGGCATGTCTCACTTAACAGCTTACTCACTAATCATCTTTTTTTAATGACCCCCCAAAACTTTGTGGGGTGGAGTCTGAGCAACTGAATGGAGATGAGTGTTTACTGGCCAGATGCCCTTCCTGTTGCCAGTATGGAGTTTTATTCAGCAGATATATTCTCATTGTGCTCTGAGAGAGCAATATCTGCCTCTACCTAGTATCGAACTCACAGCCTCCTGATTGTGAGGTGAGAGCTGCACCTCTAGGCCACCGCACCACTCACTTAACAACCCCCTTGTTAGCAATGAAACTTCTGGCCTCTATTGTCATAAATTGAGGATAACCTGTAGCTCATAAGGTGCAGAGTAGTTTGTCAAGACTTTGAGAGCAATAAAATATAGTTCTTCCAGGTTGGCCCCTTTCAGTAAAATGAAATAACATGGAGCTTTTGACAGCAAATAGAATTTATCTCTTTTTAATGAAGACACTACAGCCAAAGCTCAGGAGTCCTTGCACCCAAGAGAGGATTTAATAATTCCAGTCAATTTTCAATACACCTTTGGTGATAGTAAATTAAACAAGAAAAAGTAATAATAATGTGGTATCAGAGTTTGTGCTTCCCTTTCAGCAGATTGTTCTGTCCTGACTACATGTCAGTCTGTGTGAAGTTCAACATGCAGCTATACCCACCTATCCTCCAATAAAACAGACCGTGTTTGTAGATCTGAATGCTTTATTGAAAGAACAGGATATGGTGAAACTTGGGAAAATAGGGATACATACAATGAGAACCAAATACAAGATAGACAGTATTGAATCATTGCTGAACATAACAATTAATAAATACAAGCAATTTAAATCTCACCAGCAATGCTCTATGTGTGGGATGTGGGTTTGTCCTTGGATGACCATGTGCCACAGATTAAGATGGATTCTTCGTTGTGCTTCCGTCTTTTCCAAATGCTAAAAGAAATAGAGTCTGGCTTCCCAGCATGAACTTGGTTTGAGAGTGTGGGCTGATGGGTAAAATGGGTTGGGTAAACAATATACTTGGTATTTTGTCTCTCCGACTACTAGATGGGGCTAGAGCACAACAACAGTCTATAAAGATTGTATGTTGGAACATATTGTCCCTCTGGCCACTAGATGGGGTGAGAGAGCAACAACAGTATATACACTGGGGCACGACACAGATTGATCTGGAAAACACGAAACTGCATCTCGCTTATTCTGGCCGTGTCATATGAGAGAATTCACCAAAGAAAGCAATTATATTAAGAGTAAGAGGAAATCAGGCCATCAGAGAATATGATGGCTGGATACTGTCAAAACTGGAGAGGATAGAATAACTCAAAGAAGTAGTGCAAGATCAGAAAACATGGAAAGAACTGGCCCACAGAATTGCCAAGAGTCGGACACAACTGAATGGATAACATCATCAACATCATATTGTTCTGGTCAGCTGGATTTTGAAATTTATCAGCCATTCCAGATTTAACCAGTGAAGGTGTAGCAATGATAACCCATTCCCTGATCTCCACCAGATTACAAATATAATGCTTCTTCTTCCTCTTCTTCTTCTTCTTCTTCTTCTTCTTCTTCTTCTTCTTCTTCTTCTTCTTCTTCTTCTTCTTCTTCTTCTTCTTCTTCTTCTTCTTCTTCTTCTTCTTCTTCTTCTCCTCCTCCTCCTCCTCCCCCTCCTCCCGCTCCTCCTCCTTCTCCTACAACAACATCATCACCATCATCTTTTAATGACCCCATAATCCCTTGTGGGGTGAAGTCTGGGCAACTGAATGGAGGAAACAGAGTGTTGAATGGCTGGATGCCCTTCCTGTCACCAATGTGGAGTTTTGTTCAGCAGATATATTCTCATTGTACCCAGAGAGAGAAATACCTGCCTCCAGCTAGGATCGAACTCACAGCCTCCCGATTGTGAGGCGAGAGTTCTACCTCACCACTCCGATTACAAATATAATGAATATCTGTTAGATTTGACCGAAGCATTCCCCGATTGTTCTAAACCAACAATTCCAATATTTATGGAGTCTATGTACCCATAATGCAATGTGGAAGATCTTGTTTTCCTTTTTTTTTGTTTAATCAAAGAGAAAGCAACCATTTGATGGAACATCTTTCTTGAGGCAATTGCTGTCGTTGTTAGATTTTTCTCTAATGACAATTAGGAGTTTAGAAAACTGCTCTCTACAGATCATCCAGAAATATCAAGATATTCTCAAAGAGCTACTGGGTTGATGTTATTGGGTGAAATGAGAGGTCTCCAAACCTGGCAACTTTAAGACATGCTGGCTGGGGAATTCTGGGAGTTGAAGTCCACAAGTCTTAAAGTTGCCAAGTTTGAAGATGCTGGAATAGGTGAAGGATGGAAGGAAGGATGGAAATGGAACATCTGAACATTCCAGATTTGGAAATCAGTGATTGTTTCTTTGTTTGATATTATTTTGCACGCGTGCCCATTTTTTCCTCAGCTCTCCCGGAGCTCCATCTGTCAAGGATTTCTAGATTTGCATTTTGGACAGAATTACAGATGATACTTTTGTAGACAACACAAAGAAGAATGAGGGAAAAGAATAGCAATCTATGAAGCATGTGCTTGGCTGCAGATAATATAAATCCCGATTCTTTCTATTCCACAGGCAAGGGTTAGCAATATATATTTCTATATTATAGAAAGTACTTTAAGTAAATTTAAAAAAAATAAAACAAAGTTACTTATTATAGTGTTATTATTATAATTATTCATAACATTAATTATTTATAATTTCAAATGATAAATTATTTTAAATAAATACATTTTGAAAGTATTTACATTATCTAAAACACAGCTAAGCGGTGAGAAATGTTCTTTGGCTTTTGGAGTGTGGTGGTTGGCTGGCCTTCAGAAGTTGTGGCTGCTCCATCAATGGAGGTTTTTAAGAAGAGACTGGACATGGTCTTGTCTGAAGTGGTATAGGGTCTCCATCCCATCCCATCCCATCCCATCCCATTCCACCCCATTCCATTCCATTCCACATCTTCTCTTCTCTTCTCTTCTCTTCTCTTCTCTTCTCTTCTCTTCTCTTCTCTTCTCTTCTCTTCTCTTCTCTTCCCTTCCCTTCCCTTCCATTCCATTCCATTCCATTCCATTCCATTCCATTCCATTCCATATATTCTATTCTATTCTATTCTATTCTATTCTAGTCTAGTCTAGTCTAGTCTAGTCTAGTCTAGTCTAGTCTAATTCTATTCATTCCATTCATTCCATTCCATTCCATTCCATATTTTCTATTTCATTCCATTCCATTCCATTCCATCCACTCCATTCCATACATTCTATTCTATTCATTCTATTCTATTCCATTCTATTCATTCTATTCTATTCCATTCCATTCCATTCCATTCCATTCCATTCCATATTTTCTATTTCATTCCATTCCATTCCATTCCATCCCACTCCATTCCATACATTCTATTCTATTCTATTCTATTCTATTCTATTCTATTCTATTCTATTCTATTCTATTCTAGTCTAGTCTAGTCTAGTCTAGTCTAGTCTAGTCTAGTCTAGTCTAATTCTATTCCATTCCATTCCATTCCATTCCATATTTTCTATTCCATTCCATCCTCCATCCATCCCATCCCATCCCATTCCATCCCATTCCATTCCATTCCATTCCATTCCATTCCATTCCATTCCATTCCATTCCATTCTATTCTATTCTATTCTATTCTATTCTATTCTATTCTATTCTATTCTATTTCCAAGATCCCTTCCAACTCTGCTATTCTGTTAGGTACCTGAAGTGCATTTGTGTGAGCACAGGGGAGGGAGGGATTGTCAGAACTTCAAATCCAGATCATGTTCCCCCAGGAAAGTCCATCGTAATTCTGAAAAAATGTTAAGCCACTGGTCAGGGACTAAGAGTATCTTTAAGGGCAGCTCATGTAGAGCAGAATACACAACCACAGAGTTGGAAAGGACCTTAGAGGTCTTCTAGTCCAACCTCCCTCTGCTCAAGAAGGAGACCCTGTAGACCAGGAGTCCCCAATCCCTGGGCTGTAGCCCACTACAAGGCTGTGATTTATTTGCAACTGGACCAAGCAAGTGGCAGGGCAGCGCGCACAGTTCAACTCACACGAGTGGCAGGCCAGCACACATGTGTGCATGCACAGCTCAACTCATATGAGTAGCAGGTGCTCAAAGCTCAACTAACGGTAACCTGTTAGTATGTAACCTGTTTTTCCACAATGGAAATGGGATGAAGAAAGAGTGTTGAGGATGGGAGGGAGGGAGGAAAGAAAGAAGGAAAGAAGGAAGGAAGGAAAGTATATAAGCAGTGGTAGTCTTTTCCACTAGATGACACTCTTAACCAGCTAAAGTTTTTCTATGTGCTCAGTGAAGGGATATATTTTTACCTTCACATATAGGGTTTTCACTGAGAAAGGGATTACAGAGTATGAAAGATGCTGAATCTTCTCCTCCTTTCCCTTCCCTTGCTCATTCTTTTATCCCTTTCCCTTCTTCTCTAACCTTTCCTTCCCCTTTCCTTTCTCTCTTCTTCTCTCCTCTCCTCTCCTCCTTCCTTCCTTCTTTCATTCCTTCCTTCCTCCCTTCCCTTCCTGCCTGCCTTATTCCTTTCCTTTCCTTTCCTTTCCTTTCCTTTCCTTTCCTTTCCTTTCCTTTCCTTTCCTTTCCTTTCCTTTCCTTTCCTTTCCTTTCCTTTCCTTTCCTTTCCTCTCCTCTCCTCTCCTCCCCTTGCCCCTTCCCCTTTTCATCCAACTTGCACAGGTTTTCAGACAGAATGGAACAACTCACCACAGCCAACTCATCCTGGCTAACTCACTGCAAGACACCTGACCAAGGCTAACTTGACACGGGACAACTTGTTGTGGGACAACTGAACAATTCAATTTAATTATTTAAAATAAGTATCTTTTTGGGGGATCACGGTACCCACCCTTTCTTTAAATCCCTAAGAATAAACAGAGCATCAAAAATTTCCCAGAAGAAAAGCTTAAGGTTTTAAGCAAACTGGTTTGTTTACAGGATGCAAGCTTGTATACTACCATGATGCATATTCCTTTGCAAAGCTTTGTGGGGTGATTCCCACCCCCCCACCCAGCACCTACAAAAAATATTTCCAAAGCTCAGATAATTATAGACTTTGCTTTTTTCCAAAAACAAAAACAACAAAAGAAATGTACAAATTTCTTGTACATTTCTTGTATATTTATGTACAGCATAAACCTCTGTCCTAGAAGAATGAAATGTTTTAGGAAATATTAAAAAAGGCAGCATATCATGTTTCTGTAAAGGAGAAGCGTGTTTTTAAAGGCAGAAAGCAACCCCCAAGTCTTTCTTAGTAGCCCCCAGCAGATATTCTGTACCCATTAAGAAAGATTTGGCCAGCCTATCTACAAAACAAAAGACTTTCAGATTCAGGGTGATGGGATTAAGACATGACTCTCCAGGACATAATAGGATCAACCTACTAAAACACAGAGCCCGCTACAATGCACAATCTCCTGAGAACATTGTATCACCCTCCAAACTTCAACCAAACTTAGCTCAGACAACCTACAGAGCCATCTATGACCCCCCTACAATAGCCAATAGAATACATGTTCTTGCACAGGAACAGGAAGCTCAAGTGCAAAACCCAAAGGAGGGATAAAAGCCACCCACTCTCAACTCCATGTGGTCAGCTGCCCAGAATCACATGTTGGTTCTGCTTCATCAGTAAATGGACCTCTTTCTAATCAGCTGCCACCCTCCATTGGTCTCTAGCGCCTTTCTCCCGGCTTGGAACTGACCCAGAGCGATATTTAAGAAAAAGAAAAAAAAAGAAATATCAGTTATGCCTCTTGTAACTGTTTAATTCCAGTTGAATCTAACTCAAGCCATAACTTTCATTAGAGATACAATTGCACAACCTTTGGTTCCTGGAAAAAGTTTCCATGTAAGTAGTCCTGGTTTTAAGAACTGTAACTGTACAATCCAGGGCTTGGGTCAGCTTACTTCCTTCTCTATGCGCAACTCCTTTCCTCTTTCGCTGAAGAGATGAGAGCATTTCAGAATCTATGTAAGGGAAAGATCTAGAAACAGATTGCATCCAACGTTAAGGGCCTCTTAAGCAGTACTAGCACTGTGTAATTTTTTTAAAATGAAAGTTAAAAATTAATTTTAAAATCGTTGATAAATCTGAAAGCAGAATCTCTCTCTTCCTCTCTGAATGTGTGTGTGTGTGTGTGTGTGTGTGTGTGTGTGTGTGTGTATTGTTGTTGTTTGTATGTATCTACTGTTCTGAGGAATCGGTGGGTGACTTTTAATCTATATATATAAAAGCCAACTACCACTCACTCATCACGAAATCTCCAGAACCGTAAAGCCTACAAACTTGAAATTTGGCACGTATGTTCCTCTTGGCTTCTAGGTACTCACTAAGAAAAGATTTTTCAAAATGACCATCAGCACATTAGTATTTCTTATACAGTAAATAACAGGCTCCGATGCTAAGGAGTTCTACTCCCCCTCTCTGTTCCAACTGCCAGTTGCCCCACATTCCGTTACCCCAGTTCAAACTGTCAGACATTCCACTCCAGCTACACTAATAGACTGGGTGAAACCAGGCTCAATAGCAGTAACTATGAGAGGGATCTTGGAGTCTTAGTGGACAACCAGCTAAATAGGAGCCAGCAGTGTGTGGCGGCAGCCGAAAAAGCTAATGCAATCCTAAGTTGCATTAACAGAGGGATACAATCAAGATCAAGTGAGGCACTAATATCACTTTATAAAGCCTTAGTAAGACCACACATAGAATACTGCATCCAGTTTTGGTCACCACACTATAAAAAAGATGTTGAGACTCTAAAAAGAGTGCAGAAAAGAGCAACCAGGATGATTAGGGAACTGGAGGCTAAAACATACAATTAACGGTTACAGGAACTAGGCTTGGCTAGTCTAGTGAAGAGAAAGGACCAGGGGAGACATGATAGCAGTCTTCCAATATTTGAGGGGCTGCCACAGAGAGGAAGGGCTCAAGCTATTTTCCAAAGCAGCAGTCGCCAACCAGTGGGATGCTGCCCACTGGTAGGCCATGAGAAAATTTTGGTGGGCCGCAGAGAAATCTCACCCCCAGAGCACCCCCACAAAGCAATTAATCCAGGCTGTGCAGAAACACAAGGCTGCGCCACCCACATGGCCCACAGGAACCTTCCCCGCCCACTTACTCCTTATCCGGTAAACTTGCCTGCTAAATTGCTATTTTTCCTTTTTCCGACATCTTCTGTTCTGCTGTGCCTGGAGATTTAGATTAGCTAGGAAGCAGGAAATGGTTGGATTTCTTGCTTTCTAGCTAGTCTTTTAGATCTTCGGCTCAGCACAGCTGAACGTCCCTTTGGACTGAAGGTTTGCTTGCAAGCAAATTCAGTGCAAGCAAATTTGAGAGACTGAGCTAGTCGATGGCAGATAGATAGATCACTGAATGATTCTGTGAGCAACTCAATGCCTGCTTTGCCTGATTTTGGGTAAAAGTTGCTCTTTTTTATAAAAAATTCAATATTTACGTGCATGGTGTGTTGTGAGTTAATTTTGTGAGTTTGCTTGCTAGCAAATTTTATGTGACAGACTGAGCTAGCCAATGGCAGATAGATAGATCTCTGAATGAATCTGTGATTCTGTGAGCAACTCAATCTGCCTGCTTTGCCTGATTTGGGGTAAAAGTTGCTCTTTTTTTATAAATAATTTAATATTTATATAAATATTTATAATATTTACATACAAGCCATACCCAACCAGTCACATGACCACCAAGCCACACCCACAAATTAGGCCACACCCACAGAACCGGTTAGTGGTCCCTGGGATCTAAAATTATGAGTTTGGTGGTCCCTGAGGTCCAAAAGGTTGGCGACCCCTGTTCCAAAGCACTCAGGCCAGACAAGAAATAATGAATGGAAAGTGAACAAGGAGAGATTCAACGTGGAAATAAGGAGAAATTTTCTCACAGTGAGAACAATCAACCAATGGAACAGAACTTGCCCTTGGAAGTTGTGGGAGCTTCATCACTTGAGACCTTCAAGAAGAGACTAGACTCCCATCTGTCAGAAATGGTGTAGGGTCTCCCACTTGGGTGGGTGATTGGACTAGATCAGGGATCGGTTGGCCTATAATGACCTATAAGGTCCCTTCCAACTCTAATTATCTGTTATCTGTTATCCCTCACTCAGGAGTGGCCTGGGGTTCCCGGTTTCACCAAAATGTCTACGCCTTCCACCTATGGGACTGCTTCCCGACTCAAGGCAGCTGGAACAATATTCCCTTATGTGTTTCAATCACCGACCACCACTGAGCCAACGTATTGTGAACTGGAGTTCTCCTGCATAGCCCAATCATAAAATTTTGTCACGAAACACGGGTATCCAGCTAGTGATATTCTTAGCATCATTCTATTCCTCATCCTGCTAATCAAAAGTTCAATATATTCCCTGGATAGTGTTTGAATGTGCTTCCTTTGTTTTCTTTTACCATTTCACTTCTTCCAGGACACACCAAGTTTCTAGTCATTCCTGACTCAAGTTACGTTTCCCCACCTCAGTATCACCTGACTGCAAGCAATACATTGATGGAGCCCTTTTCAAAGCAAGTTTTCCCCCGAGATCCCTGGATCCATGTTTAATTTATTGTGAGGCTTGTTTTGAGAAGTTTCCAAAGGTGCTCCATTACTGGAGGTTTAAAAGAAGAGACTGGACAGCCATTTGTCTGAAATGGTACACAGACTGTTTTTTCTGCGCCAACTCAAACTGCTCAAACTGCCCAAGGAGCTGCTGATCCAGTTTTACAGAGGAATGATTGAGCCTGTCATCTGCACCTCTATAACTGTCTGGTTTGGTTCTGCAACCCAACAAGACAGACTCAGACTTGAGAGAGTAATTAAGACTGCAGAAAAAACAATTACTACCAACCTGCCTTCCATCGAGGACCTGCATACTGCATGAGTCAAAAAGAGGGCTGTGAAAATATTTACAGACCCCTCACATCCCGGACATAAACTGTTTCCTTTCCTCAAAATGACACTATAGATCACTGGACACCAGAACAACTAGACACAAGGACAGTTTTCTTCCCGAATGCCATCACTCTGCAAAACAAATAATTCCCTCAACTTTGTTCAATTATTTACAAAGCCTGCACTATTATTACTGTTAATCTTTTAATCACTCTTTATCACCCATCCCCTCCCACTTGTGACTGTATGACTGTAACTTTGTTGCTTGCATCCTTACGATTTATATTGACTGTTTCCTGGTATGATTTGATTGTTGATTGTACCCTATGACTATCATTAAGTGTCGTACCTTATGATTCTCGACTCCTGATGAATGTATCTTTTCTTTTATGTACACTGAGAGTATTTACACCAAGACAAATTCCTTGTGTGTCCAATAAAGTATTCTATTCTATAAAGTATTCTATTCTTCTAGACTCTCCTACTCGAGCAGGAGGTTGGTCTAGAAGACCTCCAAAGTCCCTTCCAACTCTATTATTGTATTGTTATGTTTTGATCCCATAGGATGCCATCTTTCCTTTTCCTTTTTTCATTTCCAAGATTCCTTTGACTTAACATAGAACATAAAACATAGAATCATAGGGTTGGACCCTATACCTATGTTACTAACTTAACAACTGCAGTGATTCATTGAACCACTGTGGCGTAAAATGGGGCAAAATTCCCTTAAAACTTTTCTTGCTTAACAACAGGAATTTTGGGGTTCAATAAGTTGAGGACTACTAATAAGTTGAGTTCTGATTCAGTGCCTTCTTGATCTCCTGACAGGGATTGGTGGGGAAATTATGTTTCCTACCCTTTCTGGGGCACAGAGAACAAACAACTTGTTTCCCAAACAAAATTTTAGACAACTTTGTCTAAAATAGTATAGGATCTCTTGCTTGAGCAGCGGAGGGGTTGGACTAGAAGACCTCAAAGGTCCCTTCCAACTCTGTTATTCTGTTAACCCAAAGAAAAGAAATGCTGTTTATTATTTATTTATTATTATATTTTTTCTTCCATGAATAGAGCTTGCCTTGACTCTCCGAATGCCCTCTGCTGACAATAATGAAAGAAAGCCGGGTTTTTAGGTTTAAATTTATACTTAAATGTTAATAGCTTTCAATTCCTCCAAAATCATAAAATAAAAATTTGAAAGCCTAATTTAAAACCAATAAAAAATATCTCAGCTCGCCAATAAAATAGGGAGCGGAGGAAGCAATAAATAATGGAAGAATGTTTAAAAAATAATAGAAGATGCGAGCTTATTTTTTAAAAAAAGAAGAAGAAAGGAAGCAGCCCTACCCGAGTTTGGAGGCCCAGCCTTGAGCGGCTTAGGAGTTTGCTGTGCTCTTTTCTTCGAAGGAGATCATAGATGTTTCTACTCATCTACTTATTCATTTATGAGATTTATGACTGCTTCTTCTCCAGGGTTTTCATCCATAACAATAGCCTTGTGGGACAGTTCAGGCTGAGGGAAGAGTCTGCAAAGAGTGTAGAAAAGAGCAACAAAGATTATTAGTGGACCGGAGGCTAAAACATATGAAGAACAGTTTCAGGAATTGGGTATGTCTAGACTAGTGAAAAAAAGAATTAGGGGTGACATGATAGCAACTTCCAATATTTGAGGGGCTGCCACTGTCATACCCCCTGTTGGAGTCTGACACTGAGGGAGAGGAGGAACAGCCGACAGGGAGTGGGAATGTGGCTCTGGAGGTTGTGGAGAAAACTGGGGAAGGGTACAGGCTGGCTGGGCAGTCAGAGGAAGATCCAGGCCCATCCCCTCTTCTTCCTAGGGCACGCAGGGAGGAGAAGATAAGGGAGAAACATGAATGGCATGGTCTAAGGGGGAGGAAAGGCCCTGATCCCCTTCATGGGCTGCAGCTGCAAGGACTGTTTAAAAGGACAAACTGTGCATGGCCTAGTACTGGAAGTAAAGCGTGACATAATTCTAGTCTTTCATTGCTTATCTAAGTTCTGGCGTCCTTCTCAGCGTGTCTATTTTGATATCTGTGGATCTCTCCAAGCCCTTATCCTGTCTTGTCTCACTAATTGCTTCAGTGTGGTTTGTGCGGTTTTTGCTATTTATAATTTATATGCATTTTGAGTTTGAATGGAAGTTCTTCCTTTTCGCAACTGTTTGTGGGGGAGTTTTTTCTCCAGTCAATGATAATTGGAGTTTTGAAGCCAAGTTGAAGGAATTAAAGGGACTTCCCTGTTTTTGTGAATTTGTTGTTTTTGTATCCCACCCTGGGTCATCACAGCCACAAAGAAGAGGGAGTCAATTTATTCTCCAAAGCACCTGAAGGTAGGACAAGAAGCAATAGCTGGGAACTAATCAGAGTGTCAGCGGTGCCTCCATTCAAAATCCAAGAAAGAAAACGTTAGACTCCATTAAAATAGAGAAAAGTACTTTTACTGCATATGAAGTGATAATAACGAAAAGAAACCAAGATCTGAGGCAAACAGGCGCAAAAATTACATATTGAAAGTTATCCCAAGTCCCCTCCCCCAACAGTTCAAACCGGATATACAATCTGAGGTGTGTACAATGTCATGTGGCTTATATCTTCAGGTGGCATCTCTCATATCTGGTATGCCAAGACGGTTGACCTTGGCCTAAAAATGATAAGCGGCTGTGGTTGCGCAGAAAGCAGGAAAACGTCCCAACTTCTACAGTTCATTCCACCACCACTCCGCCCGTTTCCATAGCAGCCGGCAAGAGTCATGCAGTAAAAGATGTCAGCAAGAATTCTTGGAGGCTGACAGACAGAAGCAACCTGGAATTAAGGAGAAAATTCCTAACAGTGAGGAGAATTAACCAGGGGAACGACTTGCCACCACAAGTTCTAGGTGCTCCATCACTGGAGGTTTCTAAGAAGAGACTGGACAGTCATTCAAAAATTTCAACAACCGGTTCTCTTCCCGGATGCTGGGTGGGTGTGGCCATGGTGGGCGTGGCCTAGTTGGCTTCCTGCACCATGGTGTCGGGGGGCATTTTTGGCCTCCTCAGATTCCGGAGTCTTTCCTCGAGCCTCTGGAAAGGCAAAGACAGCCTCTCACAGGATCCAGAGGCGCTCCAGAGCCCAGAAACAGGCCTGTTTTTGAACTTCCAGGAGGCCCACTTTTCACCCTCCCTGAGCCTCAAACCCGGATGAACCTGTAGCAACCCACCCCTGGTTATTTGTTTGAAATAGTGTCAGTTCTCTTGCTAGAGCAGTGGGCTGGACTAGAAGACCTCCAAGGTCCCTTCCAACCCTGTTATTCTGTTGTGGCTCGGGGGTTTGAGCCTGCTTTGTTAGAAGATGAAGATTTGGACAACGAGGAAGAAGAGGATTTGGCTTTGAGGTTTGAGCCTGCTTTGCTAGAGGACGAAGACTTGGACAATGAGGAAGAGGAGGATTTGGCTTTGAGGTTTGAGCCTGCTTTGTTAGAGGATTTGGAGTTGCCTTCCTCCCCAGGACTTTCCCCTTTGGCCAGACCTTCCTCCCTGATTGTACCTCAGGTGTCGGCAGATAACCAGGAGGGCGTATCAGAGTCTCTGACTGAGGAATGCTGGCTTGATGCAAGGCAACGGCGCAGGCAAAAGTGCGAGTTGCAACGCAGAAAGAAAGGAGGAATCAGAGACTGAGATGAGGGACTGACACGCCCCACAGGGATTAAAAGTGGGTGTGTTTGCTCTGGGAAATTGTTCGGGACAACGTGTTATTTAGTGAGAGAAGCTTCAGAATATCCTGTGTGCAGCGACAGCTTGTGATTTATATTCCTGCTTTATTGTCGGACTTGGCAGACAGCTTGTGTGAGACTGCCAAGAACTTTATCGGCTCAAGGAATTTAACCCTGTAATTACTGGACTTGTTTGCTTGTTTATATGGAAATTTGGACTTCTCACCTCGTTGGTACAGGTGAGACATAACATATTCTATTATTCTTGGTTCTTGGCTGCTGACAAGGAGCCTGCTAGGGCTCCAACAAATCCACCCTTATTCAAATCATAAGTCTCTAGCCACACCTCTCAGAGTTAAAAAAAAAATGTTTTAGTAGGAATGGCCGTGTTGGCATTACCTGGATGCAGCGGACACTAAAATACATCATTCATTTCCCACTTGACCCTGGTCTTCCCCCCACCCCCTGGATGTATATTCTCCAATGGGACACATCCATAGCCAAGAGTCATCAATTATGCTCTCCAGTAATAATTTTGTGTGCCAACAACTTTGGGCTGCTAAGGCGATTTTCTGAGCATTTGAAGAATGCACTGTTCTCCCCCATTCCCTTTCTGCTGGCAGCTAAAAAGACCAAAAGAGTATCTTTTTAGTTGACAAGAGAGCCCTTAATAAAAACCTACAAAAGATTCCAAATATAAGTCTTGATTTCAGATTTCGGATTAATCCACTTCTGTTTGCAAATAGTCCAGAAAGTTACTCATTCCTTTGGTACTGAGACAGGAACCCCTCTTTAACACTGACATTTAACACTTTGGGTTGCTTTGACAACCTATATGTGACAAATGGAGGCTAGCTGCGGATATGGCACAAGGTTCATTATCAATTCCCTTTATCCTTTCTTGAAAGAGGCTTTTAATTGTTATCCATTCTTAAGAACAAGGGTTTAATGTTTTTGATTAAACCTCTCCCTGAGATCTTCACAACTTTGACACCTTCCATCTGAATTTAATTAACTCTCCCCTTACATTTTTTTTTTTGACTAAAAGTTGGCCTAAAGTGTTCATTGTAAAGATGTGAGGACAAGAACAAGCAGAAGTTAATCGTTTTAACAAAGGTGCTTTGTGTGGGTTTTTTTTTTTAATTAAACATGGAACTTTTGCTAGGCAGGGGGAAAGAGACAGCTCAACTAAATTTAACCTTCAAGATTTGGTTAATTAGAAAAGTTGTATTGAGATTATGAAAGAATTTTGCAGGAGCTGGTAGATAAAACTGGACATATTTGTCAGTTTTGGTTTCTCTGTACCTCTCACTTATATTTCAAAATTATTTTAATGAACGAAGAATGTAATTGGTTTTTGACAAACATGTGCATTACAATTCTGAACATTTTTATGCACTTCTCCAATCGTGTTCCTTCTTATATCTGTTTACTGTATATTTATTGATGTATAAAATGTATTGGCTGCACATCTTACCATGCTATCATTTCTCTCTCTCTCTCTCTCTCTCTCTCTCTCTCTCCCCTCCCCTCTCCCTCCCTCCCTCCCTCCATATCTATCTATCTATCTATCTATCTATCTATCTATCTATCTATCTATCTATCTATCTATCTATCATCTATCATCTATCTGTCTATCATCTATCTTTCTATCTATCTATCTATCTATCTATCTATCTATCATCTATCTATCTATCTATCTATCTATCTATCATCTATCTATCTATCATCATCTATCTGTCTATCATCTATCTATCTATCTATCTATCTATCTATCTATCATCTATCTATCTATCTATCTATCTATCTATCTATCTATCTATCTATCATCTATCTATCTATCATCTATCTATCTATCTATCTATCATCTATCTATCTATCATCTATCTATCTATCTATCTATCTATCTATCTATCTATCTATCTATCTATCTATCTATCTCTATCTATCATCTATATCTATCTATCATCTATCTATCTATCTATCTATCTATCTATCTATCTATCTATCTATCTATCTATCTATCATCTATCTGTGATGACCCAGGTCATGGCACAAAGGCAACCCAGCCAGAATAATGAGTAGAGGTCCCTTTATTAGCTGCAACTTCGTCCCCTTACCTTCCGGTCTGGATAAAACCTCTCCAAGAAACCTGCCTTTGGCTGCAGATATTCCAATCCAAAATGGTGTAAACAGAAAACTTTAAAATATAAGTCCAACAAAGCAAGATAAGGTAATAAATCAAGCAGGGCAAGATAAGGAGTTCCAGAAGGGAACAGTTGGGATATAATATGGCAGTTGGGAAGATGCTAGGAACTCAGATAACAGCAGCCAACACTAGGTGAACTCAGCATTTGTTCCTGACAACTGCCCCTTCCATCTGCTTCTCCTTTAAATTCCATCCCCAGGTGTGCCTTGTGAAGGGAATCAGGGCCTTTTCCTCCCTCGTAAGCCATGCAACCCACATTGCTCCCTTCTCTGTTTTTTCCTGCATGCTCTAGGATGAAGAGCAGGTGGGCCTTGGCCTTCCTCTAAACCCCCTCTCCCTTGTTTTAACTCTTTCCTGCTCTGCCCAGCCAGACTTTGCCCTTTCCCAGTTTCCTCCACAGCCAACAGAACCACTCTCCTACTCCCTGATGGCTGTTTGTCTTCCTCCTCAGATTCAGACTCCGAGGGGGAGGCATGACACTATCTATCTATCATCTATCATCCATCCATTATCTATCCATTTCCATCCATTCTCTCTCCCCCCCCCCTCCATTTCCTTAAAAGAGCTGTACATATTTCAGACATGATATGGGAGTATTTCAGATTATAAGAATGGACAAAAATCTCTTTGTTAATTTTGAAGCACAAGCCTAAAATAGAAGTGGCCGCTTTAATGAGACAATTCTTTTAAAGTTGTTGCAACTTTCAAAGCACTGCAACTTTCCCCCCAATATTTTCTAAAAAAAAAAAAAAAATCCTTCCACGAATAGATGAAGGCGCTAAGTTTGCACAAAGAGCAAAATTTTCCACGATCGCATTGGCTACGAATATTACAATCGCATCGGCTACAATCTCATTGTCTATGAATATTATCCAGGCATTCTCCATATGAATGTTTGCACCTTATCTTCGTTGATAAGGGCAATGGAGCTTGTCGTTTTTTTCCTGATTGACAAGTCTGAAAGCTTAAAAAGAAAAAAAAAAAGAACCAACCGACATTGCCTAATTGGGGGAAAAATGAAAATATGGGAGGCTAACTGCATTTTATGTGTGGTTTAAAAAAAATGCGAAAACAACAGCGTCACACTACACCGCAAACCAATTTCTTTTCCATCTCTGTTGCACAATATGCTTCTGTTGGCTTCATGATAATCTGCTTTTTATTTTTTTCCAAGACACATATCGTCAAAGGAAGGGCCATATCTGCCATCTTCCCCACCTCCCTTATTAATCTGGCTGTTGATAAGGCTTTGTTTGGTCACTCTCGGTTCCCGTGAAAACTGCTTCAGGTTTATTAAACAAAGAAGGCCCAGAGGGGGGAGCAAAGAGATTCCTTGGGGTGACTCCCATGTTTGCTTTTCAGCTCTTGTTCTCTCATGGCTCATACCTCTTCCTGGGTGAGAATGTGGGTTTCAGGCAAACTCTGTGGAAGCCCCAAATCCAATTCAAGTTGGATGAGACAGGATTTGAGAAGGAGAGTTTGGTTGGAACACTGACACTCTGCTCACTGCCAGGAGTTCGATCCTGATGGGATTCGAGGTTGAATCAGCCTTCCCTTCTTCCCAAGGTCAATAAAATAAGGACCCAGATTATTGGAGGTCATATGCTAACGCAGGGGTCTCCAACTCCCAGTCTGTGGACCGACACTGGGCCATGGCATACCAGCAACCAGCCCACGCAAACAAGCAAAGTCCCACCTGTGGGATACAGGCAGGATGTGAAACCATGACCCCCTCTGCTCCATGGAGAAACCTTTCCCTGGTGCCCAAAAGGTTGGGGGTGGGTGGGGGGGAACCACTGCTCTAAACCACTTAAAAAGGGCTGTGAAGCACTATGAAGCTGTATATAAGTCTTGTCGCTATTTCTATCTCAAAAAGTATGTTGTTAAAATATGGCATGGGTCAGTGGTGGGATTATTATTATTTTTTTACTACCGGTTCTGTGGGCTTGGTGGGTGTGTCTTGGTGGGCATGGCAGGGGAAGGTTACTGCAAATTCCCATTCCCTCCCCACCTCACTTCCTTCCTTCCTTCCTTCCTTCCTTCCTTCCTTCCTTCCTTCCTTCCTTCCTTCCTTCCTTCCTTCCTTCCTTCCTCTATCTTTCTTTCTCCCCCTCCCTCTTTCTTTTCCTTCCTTCCTTTTTCTTCCTCTTTCTCCCCCCTCCCCCCCTCTTCTTTCTTTTTCCTCCCTTCCTTCCTCCCTCTCCCTCTCCCTCCCCCTCTCTTTTGCTAGTTCCTCTCTCTCTTTTTGCTAGTTCCCAGTATTTGCTTCTGATTTCTGGCAAAATGGATTCACCTAGTGACCACAGTATTTGCTTAATGACCACAGCATTCAGTTATCCACAATGATTAATGACTGTAAGACAGACAGACAGACAGAAAGATGGAAAGACAGACCGACAGAAAGAAAGACCAACAGACTGACAAAACAGTTTTTAAATCTGTTTGCAAGGAGGCTAATGACAAAATTCAAAATTGCCTCCATGTGGATATTTTAGATCGACTCGGTTCCATCTGATGGGTGGGCCATTAGAAGGCTCTTTGCGCTGACTTTGAATGCCTTTCTAACCACTGCCTCACCATGGTTATCCATCACCCACCTGTCTGTCATGATTCAGATTCAAAACCCAAGGAGGAGGACCAACAAGCAGCAGCCAGCTCCAGAATGCCAACAGAATGTCTATTTTTATTTCACATTAATGTGAAATTTCACTTTAATCATGTAAGGTAGGTTAAACTAAGAAGGTGAAGGTAGGATGTTTGCTGATCACATTCAAATCGGTCAGTTGAAATGCTAACAGGTACCACAAGTGACGCTTGGTTAATTTTATTCTTTGTATAGCCTTTTTGTGGCTTAAGGTGATGAGGATACCAGTGTGGGTTATTGGGTCAGTATATTGTAAAATTCAGAAAAAATGGATGAATTCAGCAATCATTTTGTAAGCTGTACAGATTTTCTTTCAAAGTTCCTTTCCAGGTTGAAGGGAATGAGTGGGTCATGAGATCCAAACTCTGTCAAGGACCTTGGAGTACTCATCTCTAATGATCTAAGTGCTAGAGCCTACTGTAACTACATAGCCAAAAAGGCATTAAGAGTTGTTAGCCTAATCCTGCGTAGCTTTTTCTCTGGTAATATCACATTACTAACAAGAGCACACAAAACATTTGCTACACCAATACTTGAATACAGCTCATCAGTCTGGAACCCGCATTACGTATCTGATATTAACACAGTTGAGAACGTCCAGAAATATTTCACAAGAAGAATTCTCCACTCCTCTACTTGTTGTAGAATACCTTATGCCACCAGACTCGAAATTCTAGACCTAGAAAACCTTGAATTATGCTGTCTTCGGTCTGATCTAAGTATAGCACTATATATAAAATCATACATTGCAATGTCCTACCTGTCAATGAATACTTCAGCTTCAACCATAACACTTCTTCTTCTTCTTCTTTTTCTTCAGCGTTTGTCTCGCGCTCGGGCGAGGTCCGCTAATGTCCTTGAGTACTGTTTCCACACCTCTCTGTCTGCCACGTGTGTCGGGTCTGCCTTCGCGATCTCTAGATCGGCCTTGATCGTGTCCATCCAGCGTTGTTTAGGTCTACCACGCGGTCTCGCTCCTCCGACAGTCACCTTCATTACAGATTTGATGATGGATTCTTCCTTGGCGTGCTCACGTGGCGAACCATCGTAGCCGGGACTGCCTCATGACCGTGGGGATGGGCACGGCGTTGAACCGTCTACGCACTTCTTCGTTCCTGATGCGATCGAGTAGGGTGAGGCCTACCGACCATCGAGCATTCGCATCTCCATTATCTGGAGTCTGCTTTCGACTTCTTTGGTCGTCGGCCCAGCACTCTGCGCCATATATGGCCACAGGCGCACCACAGAGTTATAGATTTTCGCCTTCAGGCGCATCGGCATCTTCTTGTCACAGAGGGCGCCCGTGACGGACTTCCATTGCCCCACGCTGGTTGATCCTGGCTGCCACCTCAGTTTGTAGTAGGCCTTCTTCCCCAGAGTAGTTCCCAGGTACTTGAAGGTGGAGCGCGCGGTAGCTCCTGCCCGTTCACGTGGATGGAGCCTGTCATTTCATTGTCAGTGGTCAGGTATTCGGACTTCTTTAGGTTCAGCCGGAGCCCGAACTGCTCGGCGGTCGTGCCACTGTTGGACTCGGTGCTCTAGTTCAGCCTTGCACAGGTTGGCCAGGAACACATCATCGGGCGTAGAGCAGCGTCCATGGGGCGGGCGTGTACAGGTCGTGTGTAATTGTGTCCATCACCAGAATGAACAGCAGTGGTGAAGAGCAGAGCCCTGGTGTGCGCCGGCGGTAATATTAAACTCCTCTGATATCCCAGCTGCCGCTTTTACGGCTTTTGTGACATCTGTATAGGAGTTGGACCCATTGTCGAGCAGCTCAGGCACGCCGTGGTCTCGCAGTGCGTACCAGATGAGATCGTGCGGGACTCGGTGAAGGCCTTTTCCAAGTCTAGGAAGGCGGTGTGGAGCGGGATTTTCTTCTCTCTGTGAGCCTCCATCAGCATCCGCACACACGAAGATGGCGTCGGTGGTGCCGCAGTTCTTGATGAATCCAGCCTGGTTGACGCTGATGTCGCGGTGTCCCGAATCGGCGCTTATCAGGGCGCGTTCAAAGATCTTCATAGTGTGTGACAGTAACCTGACCGGTCTGTAGTTGGAGCAGTCCGCTGGGCTGCCCTTTCCCTTCAGATCGGAACAGTGGTGCTGCGGTACCAGTCGTGTGGCACTTTTCCCGTGGAGACGATGTTGTTGAACAGCTCGCACAGCCACAATGCCGAGCCCGGTAGTGCCTTTTTCCAGAAGTCGGCAGGGATGTCATCTGGTCCTGTTGCCTTACCGTTTTTCATGGCCTTGATGGCGTGGCGACCTCGCTGGCATAAATGCCTGAGACTGGGCCTTCAACTGGGTCACCTCGCGGGGTTCGTGGGTGTGGGAACTCCTCGGTGGAGATCTTCTCGAAGTATTGCCGCCACCTCTCCACTTAGCGTCTCTGGGTTGACGATCAAATTTCCCCTTTAAATCGTTGATCCCATGAAACTGGTCAATGTCCAGGGTCTTCCTGTGTCTGCTTTTGGCTAGGCGGTAGATCTCATTCTGCGCCTTCTCGGCGTGTTCAGCTTCTCGTAGATGTCATCGTAGTGGGAGCTTCTGGCTGTCGCTACTGGCTTTCTTGGCTGCCTTTTTGGACGCCTTGTATTCGCAGAGCTTCTGCTGGTCTTGTCCTGAAGAAAGGCCTTGTAGAGCCGTTTCTTCAGGTGTACGGCATCTTGTACTTCCGATTTGTCCAGAGCCATGTATCTCGTTCGATGCGTCTCCGTCCTGGCTTGGTGCAACCAAGCTGTTGGCAACCCGGCAGTGTGAACAGTGCTCTTCAGCATGGACCACGCTTCCTGTAGCCCGTCGACCATCTCTTGGGAACTGCTCCGGTTTGATGAGGGGTCCCGCCATCTTCTTCTGGTTCCACCACTTGATTCGTGGCTGGTCTGCATTTCTTTTTTGTCAATCCTGGTCTTGGGCTTGCTGGATCCTGATCTTCGCCATCATCAGCGGCCTGTGCTGACTGCTCGATTCGTGCGGAGTGCCATGGCGTTGAGCACGTTTTAGCGGCTCTTCGTCGTGCGATGATGTGAGTCGATCTGTGTGTGGTGGCTCCCGTTTCTGCTATGGTAGGTGAGGAGTTGAGATTCTCGCCTAATGAAGCAGGTATGCCGTGATGGTCATATCATGGGAGTCGGCAAAGTCAGGATCCTCTGGCCATTCTCATTCGTATCGCCTGTGCCGTGCCCACCCGTGGCACTGGTGTCCATTTTTGTCCCGCCCTACATGACCATTCAAGGTGCGCCCGAGATGATGATGTCGTCTTCGTGTAGGATCTGCCTGAGTTGGATGTCGAGCAGTTCCCAGAAGGTATCCTTCTCCTCCTCGTGACATCCGGTCTGAGGGGCGCAGGCGGACAAGATGTGTAGGGCGCTGCCTCTCTAGGTCGCCTACTGACGATTATCATCAGTCGTTCTGTGAGGCTCGCTTAACTCTGCGAGGAACTTTGCCAGCTTGGACTGACAACCACAGCTACCGCCGCGGTTTTCCTTACAGCTGGTGTATATGATCTTGTGGCAAATCTATAGTATTAGCCTTGTTGCCCTTCCATGAGTTTCCTGGAGGCAGCAGATGTCCAGCTTCCTGTCCCCGCATGGCTGGCGATCTCGGGTCGAGCGTCCAGTCAGCGAATCACGTTCCAGGTGGCCACCTTGAGCGTCTGGCAGTCCTCTGTTCCCGCTTGCATTTTTCACACGGCCGTGCTTTCCGGCGTGGACCATTTCGTTGATTTTTGGCGCAGGCCAATGGTCTCCCTGCGCCCGTCGGTTCCCGAGAAGCGGTAGCATTGGGCGTGTGTTTTTGTAGTGGACGTTTCCATCATGTTGATCACGGCATTTGAGTACTCCAGCCGGCCTGTCGCGTGGGCCTGTCGTCGGAGGGTCTGCTCTCAGTTACGGTCAGCGTTTGGCCAACCGCGCATCCAGGGACACCACTTGAGGTGGCAGACCGCTTGTCCCCAGCTTCAACCATAACACAACAGATACAAACTCAAGGTTAACTGCACCAAACTTGATTGCAGGAAATACAACTTTAGCAACAGAGTTGTCAATGTCTGGAATACTCTACCTGACTCTGTGGTTTCTTCCACAAACCCCAAAAACTTTAACCTTAGACTGTCTACTATTGACCTCACCCCTTTGAGGTGAGGGGGTGTGCATAAGTGCACCAATGTGTCTACCATCCCTGTCCTATTGTTTCTTTTTTTTAGTTTCTTATATGCAACCATTTCATGTATTCATAACTATGTTTATACTTATTCATAACTATGTTTATACAATTATCTTGTAAGCGATTGACAAATCAAATAAATAATAAATAAAAAAAAATAAATATTTTGTACTTAGTTACAGGTTTTTTTTTTCCAGGAATATTTAGTTCTTCCTTCTGTAGAAGGAGTAGCAGAACCTATGGAGGGAGTCAAGAGAGGAATCAGCCTAGAGTCACTATGTAGTCACAAACAGATGAAGTCGAACCCTTCTTGACTCAAAGATGCTTTTTTCAGGAGACGACTGGACCTTCTTGTTTTTCTTTGAAGACATTTTGTTTCTCATCCAAGAAGCTTCTTCAGCTGTTACAGAATAGTGGGGAATGGAAGGATTTATATTCCTTGCAGACGGCTGGTTATTTGCATCCTTTCTGAGGGTCATTGAGGCCACATGGAGGTTTATCTGTGTCCTCAGGGTCACCTCTAGAGCTGAAGAAGCTTCTTGGATGAGTGCAGTGGCCCGCCAGCAGAGCTGGCAGCAGATTTGGACAGTGAGGAGGTTGGGAAGGAACATGGGCCAATTCTGGAGTCTAGGGAAGGCTCTGATGAGTGCTCTGCATTGAAGGCAGAGATAGGGCCAGGGCTGTCCAACAGTTATCAGGGCCTTCAGAATCAGAGATCAGTGGGGAAGAAGAACAGATGGAACCTGTTCCTGGTGTGCACATGCACAGAGCTGCCAGAGGAAGGGAACAGCTAATGAACAAGGGTCGACTCGGAAGGAAAGGCACAGGTAGATGGTGAATGGCCCCTCCCATAGGGAATAAATAGGAGCAAAAGGGGAGTGGGGTTTTGCAGGAGACAATTAATTCCTTTAATTAGTGTGAAGATTTGTTGGTGACCCTCAGAGATTCCTTGCTAAGTATTTCCTTGTACAGCCTTGTACTTGGAAGCTATCAGCCTGGCAACTCTCCAAGCCTGATAAGGTCTGTGGTTGCTATTTACCCTTCAAAGACTGTTTGCTGGGACTTTGCTGGATGTGAATGATAGGAATTCACATTAGCCTAATAAAAAGGGGTTTTGTCGGGACAAGAAGTCTGTTTCGTGATTTTGTGAAGCCTAGGTCAGAAAAATGAGAAGTGAAATGTCTTCAAAAGAAAAAAAAACAAGAAAGTCCAGTTGCTCCTGAAAAAGCACCTTTGCAACAACCATAGAATAGAATAGAATAGAATAGAATAGAATAGAATAGAATAGAATAGAATAGAATAGAAAATATGGAATGGTATGGAATGGAATGGAATTCTTTAGAATTCTTTGTTGGCCAAGTGTGATTGGACACACAAGGAATTTGTCTTGGTGCAAATGCTTTCAGTGTACATAAAAGAAAAGATACATTTTTCAGGAGTCAAGAATCATCAGGTACAACACTTAATGATAGTCATAGGGTACAATAAGCAATCAAATCATACTAGGAAACAGTCAATAAAAATCATAAGGATACAAGCGACAAAGTTACAGTCATACAATCACACAAGTGAGAAGGGATGGGTGATAAGGAGTGATGAGAAGATTAGTACTGCAGACTTTGTAATAGTTGAACACCGTTGAGGGAATTATTTGTTTCGCAGAGTTATGGCTTTCAGGAAAAAAACTGTCCTTGTGTCTAGTTGTTCTGGTGTGCAGTGCTCTATGGCATCGTCTTGAGGGAAGGAGTTGAAACAGTTTATGTCCGGGATGTGAGGGGTCTGTATTTTCACAGCCCTCTTTTTGACTCGTGCAATATACAGGTCCTCAATGGAAGGGTAGCAGTTTTTTTTCTGCAGTCCTAATTATCCTCTGGAGTCTTTGTCTGTGCTGTTGGGTTGCAGAACCAAACCAGTTATAGAGGTGCAGATGACAGACCCATGACGTGGATGACTGAGAATCTCTGCAGACTTTCAACCCCTCTTGAATTTCATTGACCAATTTCATTCAGCACCAAAATAGTGCTAACCATGAGTTGAGGAGATTCCTGTGTATAAATGCATGAGTAGTAATAAATCAGTTTAACTGGGATTTCAAGTGATATTCTGGTTTTTCGTGCCTGACACCTTCCCTACCAACATCCTTAAGTTAGACTTTCTAACATCGACATGCAGGTTACTTGCACTTTTTCAAGTGTTCTGATGCTGCAAAGCAGTTCTATAATTAAACGCACAGGAATATAAAACAGCATATCTTCGGTGAAGTTTGAACAAAAAAAATCAATGGATATTTTATGTGCTATTAAACAAAATTGCAAACTGATACATGAATGAAAGGAACTGAGTGGAAAGATGTGAAAATAAACTGTTCAGGCAATACTATTTTGAGTATAGTAGAATTAATGTGCAATTCCTTTCCTTTCTTTGCCTTGCTGATTGTTGTAGTTAATTGGAGCTAACTTAATTGGAGTGCAACATCCAGGCAACCACTAGATGGCAGCAGAGAAGTATTTCTTCCTTGCTTGGCTGCCATCTGAAGATTCTCCATAGTATTGATAGATATGAGTTAAGCAGCGATATGGAAGTATGACCTCAATGGACCCCAAATTTCCATTGCTAAGCGAGACAGTCCTGTTCGCTGATGACATAAAATTATTTAATGCCACCAACAATGCTGCTGCCCTACAAAGCAACCTTGACAATGTGTCAGAATGTTCGCGCAATTGGCAACTCCAAATTTCAACTAACAAATGTTCTGTCGTACACATTGGCAAAAAAAAAAAAAAAGATCATAACACCAAATACAAGTTAGGAGGAAATGATCTCATAGATGACCCTCACTCTGTCAAGGACCTAGGACTACTCATCTAAGGCCCAGAGCTCACTGTAAGAGCATTGCCAAAAGGGCTTTAAGAGTTGTTAACCTTATTTTGAAAAGCTTCTTCTTCAGCAACACTGAATTGTTAACTAGGGCATACAAAACCTTTGCCAGACCAATTCTTGAATACAGCTCATCCGCCTGGAACCTGCACTGTATATCGGACATTAACACAATTGAGCAGGTTCAGAGGTATTTCTTGAGAAGAGTATTCCACTCCTCCACTCACAATAGAATTCCCTATGCCTCCATGTTCTGTCTCACCTGTGACCACGAGGCAAGAGTTCAAGCCTCCAAAGGAATATAAATAAACAGACAGGACCAGGAATGATGGAGTTAAGTTCCTTTGACTGGAGAAGTTCCTTGGCAGTCTTCCAGAAGCTGCCTGCCAAGTCCATTAACAAACAAGACCATAAATCAAAAGGCAGACTCCACACAGAGGATTTATCCAAGCTGCTATTCCGAATAAACAAATTGTCCCAAACGAATATTCAGAGCTAACACGCCCTCTTTTATTTCCTGAGGGGCGTGTCAGTCAGTCCCTGATTTGACATTTCCTTTTACGTTGCATTTCCCTCTTCTGCCTGCGTCTTTGCCTTGCATCAAACCAGCATTCCTCGGCTTGATCCTCAGCCAAGGACTCCGGCACGCTCTCCTGATTGTCTGCCAACACCTGAGGCACAACCAGGGAGGAAGGTCCCGGGGAGGGAGATGATTCCGAATCCTCCAGCAACGCAGGCTCAAACCTCAGAGCCAAGTCCTCCTCTTCCTCATGGCTCAAGTCTGTGTCTTCCAGCAAGGCAGGCTCAAATCTCGATGCCAAATCCATCCCTCCCTCATTACTTAAGTCTTTATCTTCTAATAAGGCAGGTTCAGACCTCCAAGACACAACACCTCCAGGCTGGAAATTTTGGGCCAGGACAACCTAGAACTGCATCATCTGTGGTCCGATCTAAGCATACTTCACAAAATTGTCTGCTACAACATCTTGCCCATCAATGACTTCTTCAGCTTCAACCACAACAATAAACGGGCAAACAACCAATACAAACTCAAGGTAAACCGTTCCAAACTCAATTGCAGAAAATACAACTTCAGCCACAGAATGGTCAACGCCCTACAAGACTCCATTGTTACAGCCTCAACCCCTCACAGCTTCAATCTCACAGTGTCTACCATGGACCTCACCCCATGCCTAAGAGGTACGTAAAGGGTGCATAAGTGCACCAGCGTGCCCACCATCCCTGTCTTACTGTCCCCATTCATCTGCATTTACTCCCTTTGTTCCTGTTTATGTTCATATTTATACTTGTTATCCTGTACGTGTTTGACAAACAAACAAACAAACAAAAAATAAAACAAAACAGTTGTTAAGTGCATTTTGTTCCATTTTATGACCTTTCTTGCCACAGATGTTAAGTAAATCTCTACAGTTGTTAAGTTAGGAACACGGTTGTTAAGTGAATCTGGCTTCCCCATTGACTTTGCTTGTCAGAAGGCCACAAAAAGAGATCACATGACCCCGGGACACTTCAACCATCATAAACATGAGGCAGTTCCCAAATTTCGGAATTTTGATCATCTGACCATGGAGATGCTGCAATAGCAATAGCAATGGCACCTAGACTTCACGGTGCTTTCCAGCCCTTTCTAAGCAGTTTATAGAATCAGCCTATTGCCCCCAGCAATTTGGGTCCTCATTTGACCCACCTTGGAAGGATGGAAGGCTGAGCCAACCTTGAGCCAGTCAGGATCGAACTCAGTGGGTAGAGTTGGCCTGTGGTACTTCATTCTAACCACTGAGCCACCATGGCAAGGAAGGGAAGAAGGGAGGGAGAGAGGGAGAGAGGATGGAAGGAAGAAGGGCAATAGTCTTTAGACTTATATACCACTTCACAGTGCTTTACTGCCCACTCTAAGCGGTTGACAGAGTCAGCCTATTGCCCCCAATAATCTGGGTCCTCATTTTAACCACCTCCGAAGGAGGAAAGGCTGAGTCAACCTTGAGTTGATCAGAATCAAACTCCTGGCAGTGAGCAGAGTTAGCTTGCAATGCTGCATTCTAAACACTGTGCCCTCACTGCTTGTAAGTGTGGAAAATGGTCATAAGTCACTTTTTGGTACTTTTTTTGGTACTGTTGGTCATAAGTCACTTTTTTTGGTACTGTTGTACCTTTGAATGGTCGCTAAATGAACCATTATAAATTGAGGACAAACTGTATTTAGGCAAGGAGGATTACCTCTATGTTCAGTTGCTTCCAGGTGAGCTGAAATTCTGAGAGTTGAGAGTTCCTTCTCATGAGAAGGGTTCTTCGTAATTGTGGATGATACTAAGGTGGCAAGAATAGCCAGCACCCTAGAAGATAGGCTCAAGATCCAGATGGATCTTCACAGACTAGAACACTGGGCCGTATCTAACAAAATGAAATTCAATGTAGAAAAAAGTAAAGTCTTAGGTAAACTTAGGCAAGAAAAACCCAAAGTACACATATAGACTGGGTGAAACCAGGCTCAATAGCAGTAACTGTGAGAGGGATCTTGGAGTGTTAGTAGACAACCAGCTAAATAGGAGCCAGCAGTCTGCAGCAGCAGCTAAAAAAGCCAATGCAATCCTAAATTGTATTAACAGAGGAATACAGTCAAGTTCAAGGGAAGTACTAATACCACTCAATAAAGCCTTAGTAAGACCACACCTAGAGTACTGCATCCAGTTTTGTTCACCACATTATAAAAAAGATGTTGAGAGTCTAGAAAAGGCAGAGAAAAGTAACCAGGATGATTAGGGGACTGGAGGCTAAAACATACAATGAACGATTGCAGGAACTGGGCTTGGCTAGTCTAGGAAAGAGAAGGACCAGGAGAGACATGATAGCAGTCTTCCAATATTTGAGGGGCTGCCACAGAGAGGAAGGAGATCAAGCTATTTTCCAAAGCCCCCGAAGGCCAGACAAGGAATAACGGATGGAAACTGATCAAGGAGAAGTTCAACCTAGAAATGAGAAGAAATTTCCTGACCGTGAGAACAATCAACCCATGGAACAGAAGTTGCCTTTGGAAGTTGTGTGAGTTTCATCAATGGAAGCTTTCAAGGGGAGATTGGACTGCCATCTGTGCAGGGTCTCCTGCTTGGCTGAGGTGTTGGACTAGATGACTTACAAGGCCCCTTCCAACTCTGTTAATCGTTTAATAATTTGTTCATAATAGTGAAGACAAAGAGCTGGATGAGGTGGGCTTTGATCTACCAGGGCATTCCTTACGTTCTTATGACCCTCTGTTCATTTACACTGGGACAGGAAAAGGATTCCTCAGAGTGAATCTATAGAAATAATCAAATGAAATAGAAATAGACAGATTCATTCTTCTCTCTTGGTGAAACCTCCGGCCCCTTTTCCATCTTGTCAGCTGCAACCTTCAGCCTAGAAGGTTTCTCCCGTTTATGATTTTCCCCGGTCTCCAATATCGTGTTGCTAACCTCAGTCATAACTTTCATTCTTCAAATGAAGTGAAGAAGAAGAATGTCTTAAATCCCCATTCTCGTTTCATGTTGGCTCCTAGGTCCAGCTGAAATCCATCTTCATTACTTTCAGGGTCTCTGCCACCCTTACCCTTCGGTCTTATCTTTCCTTTTTCATCTTAATATAGTCTTTCAGTTACCTTCAACGCCTAGTCTCTCTCACTATCTTAAATAACTACTTCTCTCGCACTATCAATTCCTTTGAGTGATACTATCTTCCTTATTTTCAGGAAATTCTTCTTTGAAACTCATTTTTTCCAAGGCTCCCAGTTCTTGTTGGACTATATATATAGAGAGATATAATAAGCCTCTCTCTACACCCCCCCCACCCCCCCACCCCCACCCCCACCCCCCCTGCATATCAGGGATTCACAAAAATGTAAATCTGATTTTATATATATATATATAATATAATCATCATATATCATATATATAATCATCACTCTGAAAAGCAAGAGCCAAAGACAAGAGGCCTGATGATGATGAATGAGACTTCATCGAAACGTTGCCTAGACACTTTGAATCTTACGCGGAGAAAACCCGAACAACCAAAGATCCATATATATATATATATATATATATATATATATATATATATATATATATATATATATATATGTGTGTGTGTGTGTGTGTGTGTGTGTGTGTGTGTGTGTGTGTGTGTGTGTGTATGTATGTATGTGTGTGTATATATATATATATATATATATATATATATATATATATATATATATGGATCTTTGGTTGTTCGGGTTTTCTCCCGCGTAAGATTCGAAGTATATAGGCAACGCTTTCGATGAAGTCTCATTCATCATCTTCAGGCTTTTGTCTCCGGCTCTGTGCTTCTCAGAGTAATGGAGATTGCAGCTGCTTCCTCCTTTTAACTGCCAGTGGGGTGGGACTTGATTGGGTGGGGGCTTGGCTGTGTTCTGATTGGGTGGTGGTGTGTTCTCATTGGTAGGGGTTTGGCTGTGTTCTGATTGATTGGGG